>NC_090684.1:5589214-5930712 GCF_013368605.1 Nyctibius grandis | reverse complement strand
CTGAATCAACTGAGTTTGGCAAGACGGAGGCACTTTAGATGACAATGCCAAATTCACTGTTGATAGGTCAGCAGGAACCAGCTTTGGTGAAAGATCTCCTGCTGGTAAGAGATTGGCATCAACTATCTCGGAATGGACTGTGACACAAAGCAAGGTTTCTCTTGTGAACAGCACAATTTGCTTCAGAGGGTTAGAGGTTGAAGAGGAACCTTATTGTACAAACACCCTCCTTTGTGCCAGTCCTATCCTGCTGTTAACACAGCATCTTTATCGATATCGCATGCTATCGTGCTTTCCTAAATTCACCTCTTACAGCTCCTCTGAAAATCAGTTTCAGAGCATCCATTTCCCAGAAAAACCTACTGCTTTTCAGCTCTGTTGGAGTCCCCATTGATTCCAAATTCACTTACTCTTCTGGCAGATGCAGTGAAGGAGTTGGGCTCGGGTGGTGGTATTTGCTCAGTGATGCTAGGCCTGGTTTCATGGCTGGAGTGGTTGGCAAAGGGCTCTTCCTTCCTTTCTACAATTTTAAACAAGAAGAGAAACCAAACGTTTCAGTATCGCACTTCCAAGGCCCTGCTTCACAAGCACAGTGTGCACTAAACTCAAGGTCAGAGTTGCTGTGACCTCAGTACACCTTAGACCATAAAGATGATGTCAGCCGAGGCTGACCAGGGCTTTCTGCAAGGAGGCTTTCTACTTCCTAAAAATATGATGGATACATTTGCCAGGCAAAGCTTTGGAACTCCATCCCCACAGACAAGCAAGATCTTTGCAGAAAGCACCTTAAGGAGGACAAACAGATTTTTTTGTTTATTCACAATTTTGTTTCCTCTCAGGGATTGTTCTTCCCTTGTAACCCTCAGGAAGACAAGCAGAACACACCACTCCTGCTGTGGTACATGAGCACGTGTTACAGCACGCGGCCCCGAGCAGGCCTGGTCATGGATTTCATTGCACGGTTCTGCTGCAGTTGCTTATGCTGGTGGGCAGAATACCTGGTCTTCTACAGCAAAATCCATTTTTCTACACAAAGCTAGGGCTGATTCCCAACAAAAACCTTTAAGAGGGCTCCAAGCAAGCTAAGCAAACACTATCAAAGCTCACAGCTGGCTCCCTGCTTGTTAGACAAGTGCAACCATCCAATATTAATTTTTTTTTTGTACCTATGCATCATGCTTGACATAAGAACATCCAGCAGACGTTACCGGGGGAGAGTAAGCAGAACTATGTCTCAGGCAATAGATTCACTTGATGGGAGTGCACAGGGCTCTAAGGCAGACTATTTACCAAACACAGCCACGTGCAAGGTGCCTACACCAACAATGTTTTCCTCTCACAGCTATGAGTGCCTCATACAATCATGGTTTGGAAAAAACAAAGTCATTTTAAGTGTAACCACCCGAACAGTACTAGCTAAAGATCTCATATTACATATAAAAAGCAGTTTGTATGGAGCATCTGTGAGGGTGGCACCTTGGAGCATGAAGGTGAATCTTTCTGAAACAAATGTTCTCGCTCCTACAATATATGATTCAAAGGGCACAGAAAACAGAAATGAGCAAGCCAAGAGAAACATTTAAAAATTACAGGCAATTAGCAGGACTGACAGATCCAGAATCAAGGAGGTCTGCATGACAGTGAAGTCTCAGCCACCTTCCCCTCTCTTTGTGTTCTCTCAGAACTTCCATCACTCATCTAAACAGAGTATTTCCTTTCCTGAGCCTAACACACAGATGCACTGCACTTCATCATAGAATCGTTTTGGTTGGAAAGGACCTTTGAGATCATCGAGTCCAACCGTTAACCCAGCACTGCCAAGGCCACCACTAACCCATGGCCCTCAGCACCACATCTACACGGCTTTTAAATCCCCCCAGGGGTGGGGACTCCACCACTGCCCTGGGCAGCCTGTGCCAGCGCTTGACAACCCTTTCAGGGAAGAAATTGTCCCTGATCTCCAATCTAAACCTCCCCTGGTGCAACTTGAGGCCGTTTCCTCTCATCCTATCGCTCGTTACCTGGGAGAAGAGACCGACCCCCACCTCACTACGCTCGCCTTTCAGGTAGTTGTAAAGAGCGAGAAGGTCTCCCCTCAGCCTCCTCTGTTCACTTTCGAACAGCCCTTTTAGGAAGGGGCAGTAGATCACCAACTTCTCCTCGCAGGCCTGACTTGGCATTCAGCAATCCATGGAAACACACAGACAAATAAATTACATGCTTGCTATTTGGGGATTCCTTGAGAATGAAGGCTGTAAAACACAGCAGAACCCTCGACACTGGGGAGAACCCTCCCGGAAGGGGAGAACGGACCCAACCTGAGAGCCAGCAGGCTTTACAGGCTGGGCTAGATGGTGACTGGTAGCCCGTTCTGGAAGTTTGGAGTACAGAGGTCAACTTTTAAGGTCAAGCCTAATTACAAGGGCACAAGCTTAAGTGGTAATGACAGGTTGGAAAGAACTCTGACTGTGAGCAATGTGACCAAAAGGAGTCAATCACAGAAGAAGGACAGGGAAAAGTACCTTGTACCAGCAGCGTGAGAGACTGCATGACCACAGGCATCGTTGTCTTTAGGGGAGGATCCCACATGTCATTTTACTAAAATTTCAGCAATAAAAATGACAAATTCCAATCAAGGGAAACAGGTCAGGATTAGCTCAATCTCCCCAAAACAAATTCGGTGAGACTGAAAATTTAGTTCTGTAATTTGACATAAATGTCATTTTTCTTAAGGGTGTTTTGGGGGGTTTCTTGTTTTGTTAAAGCTTCCCTGGCCTGCTTTAATTCACAATAATTACCTGTTGTAATAGTTACCATCACAGATAATGACCACAGAATTTTATACTGATCTTTCTCTTGTTTATATACAACCCGATGCCAAACTGTTAATTGTCCTCAAGACGAATAAAATGCCATTACTGCACTTAGCTTCTTTTGTTTGAAGAACACAAATTTCTTACAGACTGTAAGAAACATGGTATTCTCTGAGGCACTCCAGCAATTTCACTGCTCATCTCTTCAAATTTCTTCTCCTCCCACAGTCTCTGCAAATTCCACAAATCTATTGCAACCTGAGACCCTTCAAAACATACCTCAAAATAAACTTCTGTGTTATAGTCCCAGCTTCTACTTTGTCTCACCTTACTCTCAGTTACCAAAGGAGTTAAATTTTTTTTTCATTTAAAAAGATCACTCATAACAATATTGCAGCTTTTTTTTTTCCCCCCTTCATCTGGACTTTGAGCACTTTAGGACAACAGGCATCTTCTATCTGTCCAGCACTGCTTATAATCACAGAGCCATGTGAATATTAAATCTCAGAAGAAAATGGAGTAAGGAAATAATTTCCATGTTTTCAAAAAAATGCCTCATATACCCATACAAGCATTTAAAATGTCTAGCAGATAATAAAGCATAACTGTTCTTAAGATTGTGTTTTAAACGAGTAATACCGTGACATTCATAATTTTCTATGAAAAAAATTCATCCCTATTTTTCTTTGGAATCCTCCTATAACATGTGGGAGGATGTTATCATCTCATGAACCTTGTTTTAAAAAGACTACCAAAAATGTGCACCCCATTCACATCTGCAATAACTGACAGCTACATCTACATCCAGCTGGGCAAGTTCATGTTCGGTTTATTAGAGATTTGAGAAGTTTACAAGATAAGGTTTCAATTCGGATTGAAATTTCTCAAAGGAGGCAATAATCTCTCTAGGAGAGGAGAGCACAGGTAACAACGCCTGAAGCTTGATGCTTAATGATTACTTAATGGTTTTTGTCTTTGATTTGTTTTAGCTTCAGTGGTTGGAAATAGATTAGTATAATGTGCTTTGCTCAGTGAATTAACTCAATAAAAAGACCTGCTCTGGCTTTACACAACATTTAATGCCGAGTGCTGTGGCACTTTCCTTGCTGAAGGATCCTGCGCTGTTCCTGAATCACTTAAACACCACATAGCTCCACTTCTTAGAGCTATGCATATGTTAGAGGTGTTTTGGTCAAGTTGCTACCATGTTTACAAGAACTGGCACACACCTACACAGGGCTGCTCTCTAGTAAAACCCTGATATATGGAGTAAATAAATGTGACTTCTGCTGCACGCCTGTTTCTACCACTGACTTCTCCACCTCATTTGCTTGATATAAAAGCCCAAAGATTATTTCACAGTGTTACTGCCATACCCAAATAGTTTTTCTAACTACCAGCTCTGCAAAGACCAGGCAGGATTCTCAACACCTCTCATACTGAGATAAACATCGTAATTGATAAAATTACAACACAGGTGACAATTTTACCAGTACAAGAAGCAGGACAAAACTTTAAATTACACTTCCCTGCAAAGATTTACTTATTAATGTACTGGGATACAGGCCAAGCAAGCTGATGTTAAAAGAAGTTTAACCATGAAACACATCATAGTCCAAGATCCATCTCTCTTTGCAGAAATATTAAGTACAAGTAAGTCTTGGCTTACTGTAAAATCAAGTATCTTTAGTTAAACTTTCTGTGCTGCACATATACACTGTTCAAACTAATGAAGGAAGCCGTAGTAATTATGGAAAAGGAATGAGATTGAAAGGAAGGAAGCAGGATGCCAGCAATATGCTATAATGTAAAGGTTAACATGACTCTGATGTACTTAATCCTTATTTTCCACTACGTTCTGCAGTTATTATAGATAACAGAAAAAAGTTCCTCATCTCTATAATTACCCAGAACAGCTTCAGCCCTTCATTTCATTTCTCTAATCCAAATACAACAGGCTATTACCTTCCTACGTGTTCAATTGCATTTCTACCATCTTGCAGTAACTGAAGTGTTCATCCTGAAATTGGTTAACGAGAAAAAACCTGCTGTTTAAGAACAACCTGTGAACAACGTGTTACCCGAAATTCAAGTGAGCTGGAAGTAGAAATTAAAATACTATCTGCAGCTTTTTTTTGGGGGAAAAATTATGCTGACTTGGGAGTCAGCATTTAGATCAGCTTTTTTAGCTACAGTTCTCCATATTCTATACATACACACTGGAAGTAAGATTTTCAGGATGTCTGTAACAACTAAGCAAAAAAACCCCAAAGCAGCTCTCAAACTGATTCCCTAATATTGCTAGGCTAATTATTAAATACAAGACTGTACTAAGTCTTACCTGACTCCTTTTCAGCATCTGATTCTGAAACCTCATCTTCTTCAGCTTCTTCCTCTTCTTCAGAACTAGAACTGCTGGAGTCCTTGTTCTCTTCCTCCATCTCCATGGACTTCAGCGTGTCTTCCTCATAAAGAATCTTCTCTTTGCTGTAAGATATAGAAATTTTAAGGACTACCAGGCGAGCGAGTTATTTCTGAGTTCTACTTCTCAGGAACACACAGACATGATTTGCTACATACAGAACAAGCAAAAGGACAAAATCCATCTACAGACTCAACATCCCAGCACTTCCAGCACTGCCCATTTGCCACGGATTCCAATGCCAGTCTCACGTTTTCTAAATTTGCAATCATTTCTCGGACCAAAAAAAAAATGTGGCGTCTCTTTCCCTAGTGCAACACAACCCATCGGCTGGGCTGTACTGCTCTGTGCATCTGCAAAGACGCAGTTCCCAGCCCAAAAGCCAAATCCATACTCAGCAAGAGCAGAAGCTGGGGGACCGAGCACCAGCCCAACCCCTTGTTCTACCATTCAGTGGGTATGTTAAGAACCAGCTAAAATTGTATTTAAGAGACCTCAAATTTAAAAGAAACCATGAAATGAGCATGAGCAGCAGCAAACTGCTTTTAAACCAGCTGAGGCCAGCTGCCTGCTAACAGATGAAGCCGGCCTCCCGTCACACTCTGTGCAGCCCCTTTTCAATGAAGAGGAAAGAAACGTACTTGGTGAAGAGTCCGCTCTGAGGCTTGCCATTCATGTCGGCTTCAATTAGCTTATTCCTCGTCTCCTTCTCGCTTCGCAACTGTCAAAAAGTCCAAGTAGATTGGAGAAAGAATGAAATGAGACATCTTAACAAGCCACCTCAACACAACCCGATAATTACCACAGCATAAGGTCATCCCAGCCTCGTTACATGAAAAATAATGTGGATTTGTTAACAAGCCAATTAAACAGATGCACATGTACAAGAGCACTGGATGTCTTGGACTAGAGCCACGTAAGGGCACAGCTCCACACCCAGCACGTCCTTAGGCTCAAGCTCCAATTTAACAAAACCTCCGGAGAAGTCTGCAGCAGGCCCGCTGAGACCCGGAGCGAAATCCTGACCTCCACAGGCCCGCCCTGCATCTGCCCACGCAGACACAGCGCTGGAGGTATGTCCACGTGTGGTCGTATGCCCATGAGATCAGGCAAGATTCAGCTTAAGATTTGCTGCCTCCGTAGCTATTATTGACTTGCTCTCAGAGGAAAGCGTTCACGTATGCCCTGCACAGGCGACCGACGGATCTCCCACAAGGATGGGTCACCTCGTAAATCTCTCACATGCCAGCGTGTCACACCTGCAATCATCACAGCAACTGAAATCTTTTGCCCAGAGAGCAGCAATGTGCACTTTGTCACCACTGATGGACAAAACAGTAAGCAAAAAATTGTTTCATACCTTCTAGAAACACAGAGACAGCTGAGGTAGAAAAAGGGATGGCAATTAGAGGCTCACTTCTAAGGCTGTCTCTTTTGTGTCACGTCTAGGCTAGTCATTCTCTTGTGATAGGAGCTGACACCAGGCACAAGGCAAAAGCTCTGCAAATTCTGAATGAAAGCTACATGGAGTCCAGCCAAGAGCCAAAATTTGGGGTACAGCATGTCGTTAAACAGAAGAAACTGCTGGAGCACAGCAAAGGGAAGTGCAGGAAACAGCCTGCTCCTTTCAAAGGTAATTCAGAGGTTGGGAAAAAATCAACTCAAATCAAATTAATTGCTTCCAGTAAACAAAATCCCCTCTTCTCTCCAAGAACAGTAGCAAATCTTTTAGCAAGGACAGCATATTGTTCTGCTACAAGCTTTAGATTTAAAAAAAATCTGATTTGAGAACCATTTTGAAATGAAATAATGTGCTTAGAGGAATGTCATGGAACTGCCAATTTCATCTTCAACAAATGTAAGTTTTCTATTTTAAGCGATAAAAATGGCACATGATAAACACACGTGATAAGATGGCATTTCTATTAAAAAATCATAACTACTAAAAAAAAAGTGTGATAAAATCTGGATTCTTCTTTTCTTCCCAGTTCTACTATAGCTTGCTACACTCATTTAATAAATGGAGAAGGCCTTTATATAGTGCTACTATATAGAGAACAAGGGGGGTTGCTAACCCCTGTGAAGCCGGCCCAAAAATGGGCTAGCACCCATCAAAAAAAAGATTCTTGTCATTCTTTTTCTTTTTCTTTTCTTCCAAGGAGTGCAATTATCTGCAAAATCCTGGGGTAGTGAGATAGGAGGAAATCCAAAATACAACACGGCTAGTATTTATCAACACCTCATTTAGGAAGAAGCTGATTAATTTTTAAAAAGTTTCTGTGAATGTTAAGGAAGCTATTTAAGGATGACAGCAGCTGTGTTATGATCAGAGCTTGAGTTCTACCACCCACATTGTCAGTTCCTCAAAATACTTCACTGGGGTTTATCAGCAGTGTTCTCATTATGTCTGTTTCTGAATCCAATGTTTTAAATGATACTTTCCGATTTTTTATTTTTTGAAAGAAAGTTGGATTGTTTTTTGGAAGCACTCAAATGAGATAACTGAGAAGACGAGATGAAATAGGAAAAAATGCAATCAAAAAACCAAATTTCTGGCTTGACGACTGGCTTTACTTTGATCAAGATATATTTTTGCTTTCCTTTTTTATGCCAATTTTCTGCTTATAACCCCTGCCAATATTTCCATTGCATTATGAAATGGCATGTGGCATTTGAATGGCAAATGAAAGGTTTCAAAATCAGCAATTTTTTTAGCCCAGAATTCCCTGAAGTTCATAATTTCTTCTCACTCAATCAAAAGTCTCCCTGTTGTAAGAAAGGCAGACATGGTAACAAATCTCTTTCTCAACACTGACAGTGTATTTCCTTAGACACAAACACGAAGCAGACTTGGGTAATCACTCATTAAGAAAAAAGCAGTTTGATGCTAGAGAGCTTGCCAGCTAACAAAGGACTACAGAATAATAACAATTCCGAAGATGAACTATACATCCCTTACCAGTTTACATCATTCTGCATGTCAGCACACTACTGACCTTCTTGATGCAGTCATCCAGTTTTCTAGATTTCTAGCCATTAAATATATTGGTGTAATTAAAGATTCCAAATGACTAACATAAAAAAATAGCTGGGCCTCAGCTTCATGCGTCTGTTGATGCCATATGTCTTAGAGAACACCCGTGCGTGAAAAGGTAATTGGAGAGGTGGAAAATGATCTGCCAGAAACTCACCACAGTCTGTTTCTTCTGCAGCATTTCTAAATGCTCAACCAGCCCCTCATCAGCCACGTCGAATGGTGTCTGGCCCTGATGCGATAAGAGAAGACAAGAGGATATCTGATATGCATGGTGTTAATATTCAAAAAAGCGCTATTTACCAGTGAAGAACAAAAGTGAACATGCTCCACACCCTCCCTCCCCAAACGCTGAGTAACATACTCTGTTTCACTCCAGAGTAGGGAAAGCCATGCGACAGTGATGGGAGTTTTATGACTCAATCCATGATCAGAGCAACCTTAACCATGGAAGTGCAGTTCCCCGATTGCTGCTGCTCAAATCTAACAGCCAGGACTAATATATTTGAGTTTCCAGGTTTCTAAAAAGGACACTCTTGTACTGAGAAGGAATGCGATCGACCTGTTCTACTGTATCATCGTCTACTTGAACCTCCTGAAAGGCTGCCAATCCTCCGCAGGCCAAAAAATCTGGGAGCCATTTCCACATCCATGGGCATTTACAAAATAAATTAAACCAGAAAAATAACTTTGGGGCACAAAACAAGAAATCAGTTACATTTTCACCATAACTAAAGCTATAATAACCATTCTATTAACAACACATAATGAAACCTGATGGCTAGGGATCAAATAAATACAGGTTGCCTTGGCCATCTGACCTAGCAAGGTAACAAGCCTTGACTGGAAAGAGCAGCAAATATCACTGTGTCTGTTTCTTTTCAAGTCTAGCACAATACAAAACCCACACACATTCTGAACGCTTTGGAAAAGCACCTGATGGCACTTAAAAAAGATACCCCATGTTTTGGATGCCAAAGAGCTCACCACCCTAAAATGGCTCCTCATAGAGCCGTTTCTTTCCCATCAGTTTCCAGTACAGACAGATGCACTCAAACCGTACAGTGCCACATTCCTCTCATCAAATTCTCGCCTGCTTTCATTCCCCGGTGCTGTTCCAAGCACACACAACCTCATTTCCTCCTCCAGAAGCAGCCACGGTACAACTGAATCTGCTCCAGCAGGAAGCCGTTCACAGACACTGCCCAAACATCATAGCAGGGAGGGGAACACAAAGAACAACCCTGGACAAGCAGACGTCAGCTCTTGAAAATCCAGGGGCTCTTCAAGGAAAAACTTCTATTAGGATGGAAGAGGAATTTTTTTCTCCTTTTTTTTTCTTCCATCCTATTTTTCTTTACTAATTTCGCAGGAATCTGAGTCAATTTTTCAATTTTCCTTTTTATGACCGATATAGTAGAACAGGAAAGATTTAAAGCTGCCAGTTCCTCAAGGGTTCACTAGTTTTCAATGCCTTATACCTTAATATTAGCATATTATTTTGCACTCCAAGACTGTCGTCTTTAATTTGTCAGGATTACTCTAAAACAGGAAGACACAGACTAGCCCCCATCCTTTCTTACAATCTTGGTCCTAAAGTTTAATCACTGATCTTTTCCAGTAACACTTGAAATCTTTTCTGCCTTCCTCCAGTCAAGATCTTTTATTTTCTGATGCTTTTAAAGGCTCCAGTGCACATGCCAGGAGAACTGCTCACCGTGTAACTTTGTCATGGCATTGGATCAAGTGGTAGGCAATAAAGTTAATATTCGTCTGGCTATAAAATACATTGCACAAGTTGTGCCAACCTCCGTGTGTACTAACCAGCTTGTTCCTGATGTCCATATCGCACAGGGCCTCGGCCAGGATGGAGCAAGCCTCCTTCACTCCCCAGTGCGCAGCGGCATGCAGCGGAGTCCAGCCATCATTGTCCTGGACATTCAAATTAAACCCAGCCTGGATCAAGAGCCTGAGGAAAGAAACAATATTGATTTCTGCCCACCCGAGAATGACTTCTTGACACAGAAGAGCTCACACCGTGAGCCACAGAGTAGGTAACATGGTTTGCAATAAGCCAGTAGGTTCTTAACTTGTTTGTTCACCTGAGCAACACCCCACTCCATGTGCTTGCAACTGTAACAGAAAAGCGCGGTAAACGAAAAGTGACTGCGCTGTAAAACCTGCTGGAATGTGCCTAATTGATAAGGTTCCCTTTCAGCATGTCCTAAACTGGGAGAACACCTTAATTTCTGATCTGGCATTGGTGACCCAGTCTGAACTCCTGCTCCAGCGGAGGACAGACGCCAGGCTCGCGCAGGCACTAAGCAAACAGCATCTCTGCAGACTGCCGTCGCCGTGAGAAGGAGCCAAGCACAGCACCTGGCATGAAAAGGACATTTGGTAACTGGAGCTCAGTCTGGGCTCTACCAGAGAACAAGGGCACACTGCAGGAATGGTCCATAAGGAGACAATGCCAGCAGGACTGCCAGGTAAGATGCAGTGACATTACTGCGATTGACAGATGCAAAATTTTTAAGTTAAATAATGCAGATTTCAGTTAAACAACACAAAACGCATTTTTGCGGACTAGTCCTTGCACGGTTAAAGCAAATCTTCCCCCAGTGAACCTGCCTGGGAACACCCTGGCATCACATTTAGTGCTGTGCACCTTCTACCCACCCCCTTCTCTCTCAGACAAGAGCGCTCGTGCTGCATAGCATCTGGAGCTTGAATATTTAAAACCCAAACAAACAGAAGAGGGTCAATTGTAGTCTGAAGCTTCAGAGACATATGCACACTGGTACACCAGCGATCAGATGAAAGCACTGAGCGGCTCATATATCAAAACTACTATCCAAGTTGCTTAAATATTGAAGAACATCCCAGGGGAATTCTGCAAGTCTGGTAAAACTGCTACTGAAAGTTTCCATCGTGGGAAATCCCACCACCCAGAGCCACCTTTCTGCAGCACAAGGGAAATCCAGCACGACCCCAGAATGGCACCAACAGTTTTGAAACTCCTGCAGCTTTACACCGACGTGTTACTGTGCTAAATAAAACACAGTCATCCTATAGCAGCAGTGAGTTTCTCTGTGAAAGAAATTTTAAATTAGGTGCTGACTTTATGTTGATTTTCCAGCTGGCAAAAGGGAGGAACGTAGCTCCTAAGAGACTCAAGGTCACAGACACGTTCCATGTCTCATTTGAGAGTTAGCTAGCTCCTGGCTTCCAGCCCCTTTGGTTTAAGACGCTGAAGCTTTTTATTTGAACTTACAGGGTGGCCATAAAATACACAAGAGCGAAACAAATGTCAGCTCTCCGTGAGATCTGTTTATCATTATAACAATTAATGCCAAGGAGCAGCTGTCCAGGACTAGTCACCCTGCAAACAGCGAATGCAGCCTTCACTGACGAGTACTGGATATACAACCCTCCACTGAAAGTCCACGGGACCAACACCTCAAATTCAGGAGATATTACATTTCTGTTCCACGTGAGCTGTGTTAGATTAGTGTTCTCGGGCACGGTACAGGCACAGACAGCTTATAACTCAGTTATAAACTCTAATGAATGAATAGAAATAGGAAACATGGAGAACAACAAAATTACTAGAGCTTGATAAGAAACAGCTCTTACATATCAAGTAATGCCACTTAAAACTATGAAATTAAGGATCAAGATAGATGAACGCTTCCAGAAAGGATTTTAATGTGGGCAATAGAGTAACCTTGCTGATGTTTATGGGCAGCTCCACCCACACATAAAGAGTAGAGACAAAAGCTTTATTGTTGCAAACCTTAATTTGACCTTACCTGTAAAAATATTAGTGCTTTATTGCCAGGAAACACTACATTGGGCAAGTTTATGTTCATAATAAGCTTGTTAGTGCCAGAGCAGTAGAAGCAGAACTGTTACGTGTTGGAATCCCTCTGCCAGTGCTGACAGCTGTAGGAGCAGTAGCATTAAGGAGCAGGGGACAGTGAGATAGCGGTGGATGCTGCATTTTTCCACTAGATCAGTCATGTAAACTGTTGGGTTGTTTGTGATTGTCATGCAGCACGTATTGTCACTTTGGAGGCTGAAATTATACTTTTATGTCCTAATACTGTTTAACTTGCTAGTCCTAAAACTATTACTCTAATAGTGAAAATTAAACCTTTCAATATATGTCTCACTCTCTGAAAAGGTTTCCTCACTGTAAAGGCCTAGAGGTATGAAAGGGAATCTTCCAGTCCCTATGTATTTCTAGCTGAACCACTATGGTTGGGCACATAAATCTACAGAGCCTTTTGAGAAGCAGCAGCCTGAAAATCTCAGTATGAAACAAATATATCTCAACTATAAAGCCAGATGTGATCCTTATGAAAACCAGCCTTAATTCAGTGTATCAGCCCCAGGAAGGAGCTCCTACCTCATGACTTCAGCATAGCCCTTTGCCGCAGCAACGTGAAGAGCTGTGGCACCTGTTCGAGGCTGCTTTATATCTTCAATTCTCCCACTGTTCAGCCACTGTCGGGCATCCTGTAGCATTTGCTGCTCCTCTTCTTTTCTTGCCAGGTCTAGGTCTACACCTAAGAGGGTGAAGCACGGAAGAAGAGATTATCAAGTGAAAGCTCTCATGTACTTGTTAAACTCACCCTGTGTTTCATTTGCTATACAATATAAGTAAACTATTTGTAACCTTACAGAAAAAAAAAAAAAAAAATCAGCAAAAGCATCTTCTAGGAGTTGGGAGAACTCTTGTATCATTGACAGAGACTTCAAAGCTGACTTAAAAACCTGGAAGTTGAGCCACTTGTTGCAAACCAGCCCAACTAACTACTAGCTCAACTGTGAACTGTGAACTATGGGTGGAAGGTTTGCACTCTAAATGTGCAGTGTCCTGAATTAAACTATTCTGACAGCATAATCTACAGTGAAGATCTGAAGAGATGACCCTAAGATGTCTCCTGCAAGACCAGCATGACCCCAACCGTACTCTCCCTCAAAATTCAGTACAATCTGCAAGCTGCACATACAGAGATCTGTACTGCACCAGAGCCACTCGTGCTGGCCATGCCGAGAAATATTTAGTTAATTCCACTGAGCAGCAAACCACCAGATTCTGACAAAACACAATTCTAAATCATTTTGGGGATAGAAGGCCAAAAAACCCAAAAAAGTCTACTCTGACAGCTTAAGAGATCTGCTTTAGATGAAGTCAGATCGAGTCAGTTCAACAATACACACATCTGGTATAACAGAGAGATGGACCATGGGGCTTTCCGAGAGCAAGAGGGACAAGTTTCCCACCCTAGGAAACAACTGCTCCGATGTGGAGAGGCCAGGTGGGTCTGGCTGATGGGCTCAGTCAATTGTCACTAAACCAACAAGAGGCAAAACTATCTTAGACTTGTTTTCCTAAGTGGAGTTTTCATGGTAACGAGGTCATGTAAGGACAATAAATCGATCAGAAGTACAATACAGCTCCATACAAGATTAATCAGACTAGAGCTCACTGACTCAGGGAAAAATATGAAGGAGAAGATGACAAATCTCAAAAATCAAGAAAGGTGCTGAAGAGCAACTGTCCCTACAGATTAGTTCTTTCAGTATAAGAATGACATGATTCCCAATTAAATTATGGGGCATTAGGTTTAAAACGGAACAAAAGAAAACACTTATCAACTCAGAGTCTAAACTGTGAAACCCACTACCGCAGGATGGTGCAAAAACTAGAAATACAACTGGCTTCAGAACAAGGATCAGACAAATTTGTAGTTATTAAACATAATGCTATACATGGCAGGAGTTCCCAAGAAGGCCTGCACAAGTTCACAAAACAGAAAGCCACGGGGGATCCACGAGTACACAGAAAGCCCATCTGGCTCGGGAATTCCTTGAGGCACAGTGGCTGGAGGCTGGGAAAATGTTTGGGAGGGGAATCGTACACGCTTGTGCTGTTGTTAGTTTGCAGCAGGCGTCTGCTCACAGCCACCGCTATGACAGGCTACAGAGCTGGACGGACGCTTATTTAAAGTTTATACCACATTTACTCCAGCAGTTACGATCCTTTTAAACTGTGTCAGTGGGAAGCTTCTCGGTGGAGACAGATGGTTGTTTCAGGGCATCTTAGCAGGATGCCGCTAATGTGGTGATGCAATGAAAAAGCCAAGCTGAGTCCCAAGAACTGTCAGGCGGAATATCTGCAGCTGAGGCAGAATTACTGCCTTAATGCCCTGTAAGGCTTCAGCCATGTTGCTACCACGTACAGTTCTTGATACCCACTTTAAAGAGAGACAAGTTACACCGACGTAAAGAAAGGATCTCTATCTTTCTGGGCATGCAAGGAAGCCTGACTGCGAAGAAGAGACAGCCCTCTCTGACAGACAGAGAGTCTGGACAGCCCAGTAGAAAAAACACTGACTGTAGACACAATTCTTCTTTTTAAATACATGAGCAGACTAAATATAAGGGAGAAGGGCTATTTAAGCTTATTTCAAAGCCAAGGGAAAAGGGGAACAAAATAAAAATAACCTTGTCACAAATACCACTAGACTATAAAGTGAAAAGTTTCTATGTACCAGAAGGAACATGATCCTGCATCAATATTCCAAGAGGAACACTAACTCAAGTAACAACTAGCTCGCAGATGGACAGCTACAAACTCACCAGTGGAAGAGTAACACAGCTGACAAAGTAGCAAGGGACTGATCTCTTCCTAACTATACCTGAAAATAGCTTCAAAAATAAAATAACCACCATGTGCCAAGCAGAATACATCTGTTAGAGAGCACTGGATTCAACCCAGCATGGAAACAACCCCAACATCAACCTGCAGTCATAAAAGAATCTAGACTGGAAAGAATCTTTGGCGGTCTCTAGCCCAAATCCCTGCTCAAAGGAGGATATCTTCAAACCCAGACCAAATCGCTCAGAGCTGAACACAGCTGAGTTTTGACTATCTCCAATGGTGGAGATTCCACAAATTCCTTGGGTCCCTGTTCCAACACTGTACCACTTCCCTGGGAAACACTTTTTCCCATATATATACACCGCAGTCTGAATGTCCCTTGTTCAAACCTATGACTTTTTCCTCTCGTCCTGTCACTTTGCAGCTCTGAGAAGAGTCTGGCACCACTGCCTCTGTACCCTCCCTCAAGGTAGTGGAGGACAACAATTAGATCCCCCTGTCAATCTTCTCAAGGCTAAATACGCAGACCATGTATCTCCAGTGTGGACAGTTTGGTCTGTATCAGCTCAACTTGTCTCAGTTCGTCCCTTCCCACATAGCTGAGGTAAACGCATCCTTCAAAAACATTCTTGATGAACTTCATCGATAGGATTTAAACTCCTCACGCATACGTACAGACACCTAACCACTCACAGGGGACCTTCATGAGTGTGAAGAAAAGTTTACACTGATGAAGCATTTCTTAATTATAACACAAGTTACACTGTCAAAGATGTTTCTTCTACAAGTGATGTTTTTGCAGGGACAGGACATAGAGCAGTCCCTCAGACAAGCATACCTGATGAGAAAGGGGAAATGGCGGGGCAGATGGGCTGCAGAAGTCATCTAGGGAGGGATCAGGATAAAGCAGGTCACCCCAGGCCAGGCATACTCAGTTCCTGGTCCCTGCTCTTGGCAGGGCTGTAAATATCACCTCTGTATTATCAAGTCTTAGCGAAACAATTCCTTGCATTGATACCAGAGGTCAGAATTAAATCTCACTTTAAAAACCAAACAGATCTAATGAATCAGATTTCAGTACTGTGGTGTCTTGCTTTGAAGAATCCTAAGGACAGAGACTGCACACCACAAACCTTCTGCATCTGTTCCACTGTTCTGCTACCAAAGCAAAACTTGTCTGCTGCCTCTTGGGCCAGATTTCACATCTCTTCACCTATAGACAGTAAGCCAACAGAATTTTCTTATAGAAACTTATAGAGGTCTAACACTCACATATTCAATCCCGCTGCTGATTTACCTTGTTTCTTTACTTGCTCCAGAAGCAGGTCCTTCATGGCTGCCTCCTCTGCGATGTCAGACGGGACTTCACCTTCACTGTTCACAGCGGCCACGTTGGCTCCATGACTAATTAAGTACCTACGTGAATGAGACCCGTGCCAACGTGTTAGACCTTGTGCCCAGGCTTCAGTGTAACTTGTACAGTAAATCAAGTAGCAGAACAAAATATTTGGCTTTCTCATTCAAGTTCAATTACCAAACGAGGACCTGATTCTTATCAAATTTCTAGACTAAACAAGTTCATTGTTAAATGCAAGGTCCCTGGTCAGTGGCTCATAGTTTTTGTTTCTCTATAGTTATTCATATACCCCTAGTTCTTGCACTATTCTGATCAATTACACTGTTTTTTTAAAAAAATGAAAGAATAATAATAAAAAAGATAAGCCAAGCCATCATGAATTTTTTGTCTTTTTATAACTGCAGTAAAAGTTCACTCACGAACAACTAACGTCTTCTTGGGCTTGTACATCTTGTAACCAGTAAAATTCTGGGAAGCAAAAGAAGTGTTTAAACACATGAATCTAGGAGGGTGGGGTTGCTTGGTTTTAAATTTATTTTCAATGCCTTTGAGAAATAGTTATCAGTATTCAAATTTTGGCAACTTTTTGGTAGCTGTGGTGGACTAAATATATAAGCATGGTGTATGACTGGTAAAGGATAATAATATGTTTCATTTGAAGAACTAGTATTTGGGAAGAAGAAAATGCAAACTGATAAAGTATCATTCAAAGAGGTAAGAATTGTTCCAGGAGGAGTACAATACACAGAAATAAATAAGCAACAGAAGACTTTTTTTTTTTGTTAGAATATATTGTAGAGGACTATCTTGAGAAATACTATTGTTTTCCCTTATTCTTCTAACCTATAATGTAGCCTTTATCTCAGAAAAATTACCTCAGTTGGGAAACTAGGATTTATGTTTGCCTATTCTTTGGTTCCAGTTATTCTAGCACTCCAGGTCATATATCTGAGCAACTCAAACTCTCAGAGCAACTTGTTGGTGCACAACTAGTAGTCTGGTATCAGTATCTTCTCTGGGACAAACAGCCTGTTAGTCCTTTGTGAGCATAATGAACGCTCAGATCAGATGCGGAATGTTATTTCAAACCCTGGAATCAGAAGCTGTGCCAAGAAGAGTCAAATCTTTGTTGGGAGTCACTTATAGCAGGTTACTGCTTTGCTTTAAACATCTACTGGACAGAACGCTCGGTTATATTTATGATCTTCTTTCATATGTATTTGATGTTTGTACTCACTGGATTATCTAATCTCCCTACAGCAGGCCACAGAATTTCACCTGGTTATGTCCAAACTGAGCCCAGTATTTTGGGTTGTAAACAACAAAAAAATCAACAAGATAATGCTCTAATTGTAAGTGGGTTAAGTAACAAGTCGTTATTTTATCTACTTGTCCGTCTTTTGTCAGACAGCATGCAAGAAAGAGAAATATAAGATCTGAATCTGAAGAAAAAGAAACGATGCTGTTGGCATATTGGTGACTGCGGAGCCCAGAACATTACATTTCTCTCTCGAAAGCCCCCCCACAGCTGCAGCACCGCTCACGTAGGCCTGGCTATGGTAAGAAAACACAGTCGCTTTGCAAAGCCTCAGACCAGGGTAAGCACGGGCGCAGTCCCCCTTCAAATTGTCTTACAGTGCACCATGTACCTGCTATTGGGGTTAACACCAGAACAGCTATATGCATGTAATTACACTAACATATATTTTGTAGAGACAGAATTATTTGCAGTTAGAGGAATGAAATCCCAAATCGCTCTTAGGTAACACGTAAAAATCCTCCAGGGGCTCCCCGCTGGCGGCAGCACACAGTCAGCAGCAGCAGGGCTGTGCTTTGTCACACGTCTCTGTGTCAGTGTGCTGCCCCTCAGCCATCGCGCTTCCCTTCTGCTTGGCCTTTTAGCTGAAGTATCTAATGAATCATAAAGTCACTGTAACGGGATCAGCAAAAGGCAACCAGTTGCGGGCTCCACCTCAATCCTCACAAATTAAGAATTCAGTAACAGGAGAAATGAATTGCTTCCCAAGACAAGGCTTAAGTCTCAGAGCATCAATCGCCTGTGTACCTGCTCCGAAGAGGAAGACGTGGCAAGTGTTATAAATACCCAGAACAGCCTGAAACTCACTCACTCTGCTATGTTCAGATAGCCACACGATGCCACCGCGTGAAGAGGGGTCCAGCCCTCGTTGTCTTGCTGGTTCACATTGGCTCCATTTTCTACAAGGAACTTCACCATGTCCAGGTTCTCATCTATACAGGCCTGAGGAAAAAGGGAGGGAGGACATCCAGGGAGGGGAGGATGGAAGAGAAAAGGAAGAAAAAAAGAAAAAGGTGTCGGTGTTAAATCAAGTGCACAATCTCCATTTGCGGTTTATTGGCAGCAGGTAATTCCTGGGCTGAATTTCCCACGTGGTGAGCTAGCACACCTCAGAACTTAAGGTACCATGAATTTATGAACTAAAATAAATTAATTTCAGAACTTTCAAAAATGAATTGTAACTCAGAGAGTCCCCAGGTGGACAAGCCCTGTATTTGCTCAAGCTTTACTTCTCTCCAATTGATCTGTTCCCTTCCTCTCTCCCACACTGTTACCTCGCTGGAGCGAGGACGCACTGCAAAATGATGTATCTGTATTAATTTTAGGTATGGCATCAAATTCCTTTAAGCAAGGCAAGCTATGTATTTATTTAGATTATGTTGTTCCCTCAAAATGTCAATGAAATAACGTCGTAGCAATGAACAAAATGAGCTATCACTAGTGGTAGGGATGAGCAGGGAAAGCGTGAGCTCAAGCCGCCTGACTAAAGCAGACCATCTGGATACTGGATGTTGCCCTTTACAGATGTAACCACGGCAAAAGCAGGATTTTAGAGAACTTTGTAACTTCTTTATTCAGCAGTATCTATTCTTTTCGCTGAGTATAACAAAGTACAACCTTCCCTGTTAGCTCTACAGACCCTGTGAGCTACTGAAGAGAACGATAACCCTTTATTAGCTGCTGCATTAATTCCCGAGTCTGCATTTACAGGGACCTGCAGGCTTTGAAGTTGCCAGAAGAAAACCTAGCTAGATTTTCAAGTCTCAGCAGTTCTGTTGGGTGGAATTCCTCCTTCCTCAGACTCCTGGCTACAGCACGTCCTGCGTTGCATTCACAGTTCACTGGAGGCTGCTATTTAAGGATGAGCTGGCAATCCAAATGCATGTGCCTCAGCAGGGAGGCACCAAGCATGGCAGGAGGCGAAGGGACTGGCTTCTACTGCGTGTCCATCTACAGACAGAAACCTAGATCCTCATTACGAGAGAGGGAATCAGCTTGGTTGAAATTCCTCCAAAATCTCAGCACTCAATCCTTTTGCACAGCTCGATGTGGGCACATCTATCAGTTACAGCAGTCATTTGACTTCCAGATGATTGTTCTTCTAAAATGAGCAACACTGACTATCCATTCCTGTCCTAGCAAGTAACGAAGATGTGGTAATTGTCTCTAACCAACAGCCCTCCCCAGAAGAGACAATTCTGTACTATCTAACACCTTCACCTACGCTGCACTGCTGATTTCAAGGGGGAGGCATGCCCTCCTGCCCTACACCAGGGCATCCGACTCTTGTTGTTTCTACTGCAAGTGCAAATCCCAAACTAGCCTTTTACCCCGCAAACATGAGTTACTCCTACATTTGCTTGGTTCACAAGTAGCCATGCAAGAGACTAGCTTTTAAATCTCTTAGGAAGCCCCTAAGGAAGCACGCTCCAGAAAACTAACTCCTAGTACATGAGAAAACACAGGGTACAGCTATGGCACGAGGAAAGGATGCCCCAGGAGCAGACTCAAGCACCCAAGTCCTGCCTGAGCCTATGCCCAAGTGTTAGCATGTTTCCTGGCCCTGTTTTAGACTGGTTTACCTTAATCTTTACCAGAACAGCACAAGCATAATTCTAGAAGTAGTTTACTTCAGGGACTGCCCCAAACCCAGAAGGGATGAGACTGATCCTGGGTTGGCTCAGTCCACCCTGCTCGGTCCATCAACACTCTCCCACCCTCAGGCACGAAACAGCTTCATCCTGTAAATCCAGCTCTGGGGAACTTCCCTTAGATTATTTCAGGCACTAGAACTGGAAAAAACCCCAACAGCCCAAAACAAAAATACTGGGGACTGAAGAGCATCACTCAGTGATGCTGGAGGAGTCCCAGGTCCAAGCACGACGGGGTAAGACATGGTTAAGTCTGAGCAATGTGGATGTAAACCAGGTTCTACAACCAGCCTCAGGAGCAAGGTTTGCTCCTTGGTCCTGTTTTATTTAGATCATCTGGTCCAACCCCTTGCTCAAAGCAGGGCTAAATCTGATGTTAGATCAGGTTGCTCAGGGCCTGCTCCAGCCAGTTTTTACTGTCTGCAAGGATGGAGACTCCATGGCCGGTCTGGGCCTCTGCCCCAGTGCTTCACCATCCTCTCAGTGGGTAATTTTTCTTATTATCTAATCAGGATTTTTCTTGCTGCAACTTATGCCTCCTGCTGCAGTAGTACAGCTGTACCCTCTAAGTCTCAGCAGGTGACGAGAGCAGGAAACAGAAGCAAAATATTCCTACTCTACTGGGGAACTAATGTGAGCCCAATATGCATGTGATTAATTTTAAGACATATTCTAGAATGGATACACTCCTGATTTCCATGATCCTGTGAACTATGCAAACAAATCTGTCAGTGGCTTACGTCCACAACAATGCATTCAAATCACAGACCCACAGGCTGGCTGGGGTTGGAAGGAGCCTCTGGAGATCATCCAGTCCAACCCCTGCCCAAGCAGGTTCACCCAGAGCACGTTGCACAGGGTCACGTCCAGGTGGGGTTTGAATATCTCCAGAGAAGGAGACTCCCCACCCTCCCTGGGCAGCCTGTGCCAGGGCTCTGGCACCCTCACAGTGAAGAAGTTTTTCCTCATATTCAGACGGAAATTCCCATGTTTCAGTTTGTGCCCGTTGCCCCTTGTCCTGTCACTGGGCACCACTGAAAGAGTCTGGCCCCATCCCCTTGACACCCGCCTCTGAGGTATCTGTAAGCATTGATAAGGTCCCCCCTCAGTCTGCTCTTCTCCAGCTGAACAGCCCCAGCTCCCTCAGCCTCTCCTTGTAGCAGAGATGCTCCAGCCCTCTGACCATCTCCGTACCCTCCGCTGGACTCTCTCCAGTAGTTCCTGGTCTTTCTTGAACTGGGGGGCCCAGAACTGGACCCAGTTACTCCAGGTGTGGCCTCACTAGAGCAGTGTAGAGGGGGAGGAGAACCTCCCTCGACCTGCTGCCCACACTCTTCCTCACACACCCCAGGACACCATTGGCCTTCCTGGCCCCAAGGGCACATCGTTGGTTCATGGGGAACTTGGTGTCCCCCAGAACTCCCAGGTCCTTCTCTGTAGAGCTGCTTCCCAGCACATCAGCCCCAGCCTGTACTGGTGCAGGGGGTTATTCGTCCCAAGGTGCAGGATCCTACACTTGCCTTTGTAAAATGCAGTAGGAAGGTAAAGCATGCAATGCACCCAGAGGTGGACGTGGATACGCAGAGGAATATCACAATAATTCCTTTTCTGTTCAAGGAGCAATGTTTTGGGAATCCGAGTCTGAGCATGCAAAATTCAGAGCTAATCCGTATTTTAATGCCACCCATATTTATTGTGACACAATTCAAGCTTTCCCCCAGCACACCTCCAATAAATTACACTTTCAATGTTATTGATGAGTTATTTACATTTTGACCTGGGAACACAACGATTACATGTAACTTTTTAAACAAAGCTGACTTCATCCAAAAGCGTATTGCTCCGAGAGTAGCCAAGCAAGTTCACCCACGCAGTGGTTTCTTTTGAGCACAATCACTTCTGGCTGACAAAAGAATTATAGCCTCAAAGAAGAATTTTATCAGCGTGGCTCTGACAAAGCAGCGAGGTAGATGTTTCATGCCTGTGCATACTTACTGTATTTGTTTGAGTATTACCTGCAGTCTGAGTGTAAATCTAAATTTAGACTCAAGAATGTCTCTATATTGTGAGCTTTGTATGTATTCGATAGAGAATTCTATTTACATTGTTTATCATTTAAACCGCCCCAATACACCCACTACATCTGCACATACTGGGAACAGGTCAAGAGAAAAGACCAGTTCTTGCTCAAGCCACAGGAGTCTAAAATTAAGTATCTGTTTAGATGCATAAAAGAGCCCCCTCCCTTTTAAACTTCTGCCTGTTCTTGGCCTCGTCGTTCTGCTGGTCCCCATCTCACGTGGTTCCTAAGGAATGCATGTTAGAAACAGAGGGGATAATGGGATCAAACCTCACCTGTTCCTACAGAGAAAGCTGCAGTAACTTGACTCGCCTGGCTTCTGAAGAGATGAAATGATGACAAAGTGATAAAGCTCCACGGGCGCTGCCAACAGCAGGCAGGTTCCCCAAGGGAACCGTAACACGTTCCACACTTGCTGTTTGCCTTCGCCACCAAGAGAAAGCCAAGCGCAAAGGTGTATTGAGTCCTTAATGGAGCAGCAACGTCTTCTTTAATACCTAAAAAATAACCCTCACCCCACCCTTCTGCACCTACGTCTCATGAAAAACTGCTGTTCAGGTTTTGTGATCAAGCAATGCGACACTGCTTGGCAAATATTTGGTTTAGCATTAGCTAGTGACACATAAGGATAGAAATGAGCACAGAGGTGAGTAACATGAAGGGGTTTTTAAATGACTTAAGGCTGCGTTAACATCAGCAGGTGTGGCTCCTTGCCTGCCTCTAATATCGAAAAGCTAGAATTTTCTGCATTTTTGTAATATTACATAATACTAATAATATTGGCCAAGATTTTAAAAAGCGAGTGGAGAAGGAGTTTCAGAAAATGGCACTCGACAAACAGAGGTACTGAATAACCCCTGTTCAGTTCTGAAAATCTCATCATTGTCTCATGTAAAAAACTATCAGGCACAGGATTATTTGCATCAGTTTTTAGTCAGACCCCCTAAAAGAATCCGCTGCTTGTATCTTAATCCCCTATGACACATTTAACACGTCTCAGAGCAATAATGATGAGGCCAACAATTGGGATAATGAGTAAAACTGGTAATTTCTAAAGACCTTCTAAACTTTAAGAACTTTAAAAAACACGTATAAAAGTTCTGACACGTTTAATGGCAGCTCTTAGGGGCTGCAATGTATTTCTGGGTATACTTTTAAAGTATCAACTGATTAACACACGCTATCACAGAATTCATACATGCACGCACATTAATGGTATTAATAGTTTCATCCATGACATCATTTTACCAAGCTATAAATTGAAGAACTGAAATTCTCACTGGTTAGAAGTACTCAGGGCACACGCTTGCCCGCCTAAAATTTTTGAGAGCCCTGACTGCTGATACCCCTCCAGAAAATCTCTGCTGCGTGTTTTATTGGGCATCTCTGCCAAAATGAAGCACTGCAAAATGCCACATAAGAAAAACGCATTCACTGAGACTCAGAGGGTAAAGGTCATCTTCTGGCTAAGCAGAATGGGTTGCCTGAGGTTACTGGAGGAAGGAGAAGAGGACAGAGGAAGTAAAAGGGGTAGATGTGTCCTCCTTTAAGTACTATTAATCCTCCAACCTTAAATTTAGGAGAGTGGATAAGTTTAGTAACCCGAGAGGATCTATCGCTATGCACAGTTCTCCTCTTTTCTTTGATGCAGCGTTCTTCGGGAACGTTGTAAGAATAACTGCGCCGGACAGCAATATGACAAAGAGACACCTGCCCCTCCAATCTCCAAATGGAGGAAAGAAAGTCAAAAAAAGTGGGTTGAGAAGTAACATTGCCTTTTTGGCGGGTAGTTATTTAATGGGAGGAAACACTCCCTCTCCTAAATTGCTTTGCACAAGGAAAATACATACACAGACAGGCTTAATTCTTTCAATTTTAGGCATTGCAAACCCTCAGCTGCTTCGTCACACACGTAGAAGCAGCTAAAACCGAGGCTAACTACAGAGCACAGCATTTTTGCCTCTAAATTTTTAATTCCTTCTTTATCTTCTTTCTCTGTAAAAGATAAAATACAACCTTCAGGGCGATGCGATAGGGTGGGAGTATGCGGTGAGTATCTTTCCCTCTAATCGGAGATCTTCAGCAGGCTGATCTCTTGCCATCCTTGTATTTTTCTTGGCAGTTGGGGAGCTCCGAGTGCTTCTGGAACGGCACTAATGTATTACAGTTTTAGCAGTCTTTGATGCAAACTGCATCCAGCGCCCAGAATTACGCACTAACCGCTCAAAGAAAGTTGGCTCCTATGATTTAAATCCCGGGCATCGCTGGGCAAGTCTCCATCCACAGCTCGTGGTGTTCCTTCAGCTCCTGGCAGGGGCCCAGCATTTAGCAGTTTTTCCATAGGGAGGAAGTGCTCAGTTTCTAAAATTTGCAGATACGGCATATTAGCTTCCCCCTCTTGGATAACAGGTGTAGTCCTTTACAGCCAGGGACACTCACTGCAGATTATTTTTGCCAGGAGCTATTGCCAAGGCATTCTTCTCTCAAGCGTGAAGTTTACATTACAATAACGAAACGGGGGACACCAGGAAACGTTACCGAACAGCTCTGCAAAACTCTGCTCATCTGGCAAGGCTTGTTCAACAACCAGACAAAAATCTGATCTTTATCTTGAATGAAACCTCATTATTATAATAGTACTGTTAGTGTTTGCTCCTTCCTCAGAGCATATAGACACACAAGCGTCGTCAAACTTCTGATGAGTATCAGCAACGCAACAGCTCCAACTGCCTGCCAAGGTTTTGGTTTGCATATCTCCTGGGCATACCCACAAGACAGACACACAGGGAGTAACAGGAGCCAGACGGGATGAAACTGAAGGGTTCAGAGGACCAAGAATCGAGCTCCAACAAGGTGTAAACAGTGTAATACTGCTCACTTTCTGGGGGGTGCATCACACTTAGCAAACCCCCAGCCTACGACTGGTGTTACATTCTCACTATACACAGGATAGCAGGGAGGAGAGCAACTAAACCACCTGACAAATTCCTAAGAAATTGCTTGGGACCAGCTGAGTGAGAAGAAACCCCCCCTTTTTGCATCTACATGGAGAAACGGGGATGGTTACAAACCCAGAATGGCAATAATTGCACATCAGCAGTGCTGTCACAGGCACCCACGTGAAGGCAACTGTCTTCTCCACAACGTACCCAATATTATGGTAGTTTAACATAAATACATGAACAACATTCAGTGCAACTGTTTTTCAGGCAGAATAGTTCTCGTCAGCATTTCAGCTTTACATTCCAGCTCTTCAGCTCCTCAGTGGCACGGGCACTTCACCTGCACAGCTTGGTAGCACTGCACACAGCAGCGCATCCAACAAGGGTGAAGGTGGCTGAGAGCATATTGCATTTCTAATTGCAGCCCCATTGAGTAAATATTTAGTTTACAAACAGTATGTCACATCACCCGGTGTCATATGATCATGTAATAAAATAGCAGCAGTGTGCCTACAAGAGCTTGGAATCAAAGTCAGCCAGGAAACCTGTTTAATTAAAACCACTGCTGTGGTTTTAATTTTGGCTATATTTAATTCCCTGGTGCTCTCTCCTTGGTCGGTCAGGATTTGAGAGAGAGAACTTATGCATTTTCTCAAGGCAGACGAAAGATGCAAGAAGGGAAAAGAAGAAAGGGCCGCGTGCTTGGCTTCTGTGTTACGTGTTTCTACTATGAATACATCAGTCTTGTGACAGAACCCTATCTCGGTGACTCCTCTGTGCAGAAGACTGAAAATCTCGTAATCCTACCCTGTCGGATTCTCGGGTAGCAATCCTCATGGTTCCCACATAGAAATCATAGTTGGCAGCTTCGCTTGTTACACATAAATACAACAGGTAAACTAGCTAGTCGGACACATGATGGCTTTTTTAATTGAGTATTAGAGATATTAGGCCAGTAGAGGCCATGCTTCACCTCATCTTAATTACTCCAGTATTAATCTCTTGAGCCTCCCAGGAGTATGGTACCTCTTGGCCTGTGCAAAATGCTGCTGTTAAATCAGATTGCTCATGAAACCCCCATTATTAATTCTTCTACCAGATTCTACTCCAGCCCGGAAATCAAGTGTTGATACCATCTTCAAAGCTCTTTATACATCCAGCCCTCCCCTGACATGGTTTGTCTCCCTCTGTTCTGTCACTGATCCCAATTTCTGTAACTCCTCAGTTAAAGTATTAACAAACACCTCTCAGGTTCTTCCATACAACCCTACATCCATGGTATGGCATTCTTGCACTGATCTTCCGGACCCTTCTCCATATGCCAGTTTGCCCAGAAAGCTACTCCCTTCTTCCATACGGTGAAACAGTTTATATTTTAGACGAGATCCTCAGAGCAGGGACCATCTGCAATTGTGTAAAGAGCACCCAGCTCTCAACACACAACAGTGCCAGTCAGGTAAAGAACAGCAACATACAAACCACTGAACCATTGCAGCTGGAAAGGACCTCAGGAGACTTCTAGTCCAATGCCTCCTGCTCAAGGCAGGGTCTACAGTGACTTCCCACCAGCTTTCCAGGCTGTGGATGTGTCTGTATGTGGTATGTATGCATGTGTATATATCTACACACAAACACACACAGATACTCATATTTATTCTTTCTAAATCCAGGGAACGTTACAATGGTGGGGAAGGACTAGTATCCACAGGTCTGTGTCATGTGTCTGCACCCATTCTGATCCAGAACTGACTCACCTCCATTGCCGAGATGCTTTATTTGCCCAAGCCTCTTGTTTTCTCCTCCTGAATGATGTTCTCATGCTAGAAACCTGACCTAGACTCATTTGGGTGGCAGAGGCTGCGCCACCCATGAGCTACAAAAGATTCTGCATTAGATATGGGGTGACAAAAGTGGGTTTTGTTCATACAAACCAAGCACACCCTTTCCTAACACTACCAGTGGGACCGTTTTTGACAAGATCAGACAGATCCACATCATACTCAAACTGATTAAAAGATTTTCTTTGGGCTAAAGGAAGAGCCAGAGAGTTACTGCTGTGAATACAGGCCACAAAAAGCACTAAACTAAGAGCAGAATATTCTGTGTGTGTATGCAATGGCAGTCTTGAATTTAACCTGAGACCCCCACAACAGCTTAAGTAGGTTGAAGTCCAGGTTGCCAGGGTCCCTCCTGCCCCAGCCATATGTTCCCACACCTTGCCTTGCACAAGATTTATTTCATCCACATTTTCAAAGTGTAAAGAAACAGATGTACCCACATCTGTTGCCTGTCTAAGCTAGGTGGGATGTATTGCTCTCACAGTACCTGTCCTTTCCCACTGCCTGCAGACCAGCATAAACCCATTTACAACGGGATGAGATTAATCCCACCCTCAACGACTTACCAGTCACATGAGAGACCTCCAAGAGCCAAGATTTACCAGGTCACTCCTTAACTTGAGGCTTGAGATGGTTTTCTTTACCACAACCTTATGCTATATGATTAGTGCAAGTAGAGCTTTTTGAGGAGTTTTAGAAAAGGTTAAAGAGTTACTGCAAACCAGAGGGTGACACTGATACCAGCAGCAACATTAACTGTTAATACACTGGGCTGGAAGAATTAGCAGGCCAGTTAAGTCATGTTGTCACAACACATAGGTCACAGTCAAAGGGATTAAATGACAAGACTTACTTCTCTACTGTTCTCCTGTCATAAGTCTAAAATATATGGAAGAAGGTTAGCTGGGAGATGAAGGGAGTCAATCTTCCACTGAACGCAAAGTAAGAGTAAATATATGATGTCAACATATACTGCAAACCAGCCAGCGCTCCACAAATGAAGGCAAGCCCGATGACAGCTGAACAGCACCAGGGTTAAATCTGGGAACAGAGAGAGGAGTTCACAGCAAACAAAGAGAAAAGCACTCCCAAAATAGCCTTGCAACTGTCACCACTAGCGACTGTCAGCACTGGAAGGTATGACCTTGCCATTGTGTCTCATGATCACAGCTCTGCTCTTAGGGGGCATTTGTCAGAACCGGCACCACCAAAAATTCCGCCTCCAAGTGATCCTGTATCTCCAGCAGCACAGATTACACTCCCCAGTGATTTGGGGAACAGCAAACAGCTCTCACTGTTGCTCCTGCAAAAACACGGAGCTTCTGTACTTTCCCTTCTCTCTTCTTAGCCCTGGCTTTAGGGTGTCCTCATGGCTACAACATCCTCCACAGGCACGTCTGTACCCAGTTCTAAAATCTTTATGCTTTAAAATCCCTGTGCAAATCTAATTCTGACACAATTGTATTAGAACCAGCACAAAGAGGTAAATTCTGTTCTAAAGAGAGCAGGGGGAAAGGGAGGGAAATGAGATAAAAAGGGTATTATTCTTTTTCTCATCTGATTAATTAGCTATGTTGCTTCATTTTTTAACAGCAGTTGAGTCATACTTCTCATGTAAGCAGGAAAAGATATGGATTAAGTCAGATTTTTTCCATTGGAAAAAAAAAACCACAACTACAAGTACTCAGCAGTATCCATGCCAGCCATCAAAAGAAACCAACAACAAATCTCTTAGAATGATTAGCACAACAAAAAACCCCACTAGAGCAAAAGGGAAGAGAGGAATACGTGCAAAGGCATAATTATTCCACGAACGTAGCATTTTCAAGATGAAACAGCAGCACGAGATGTCAGGTGGAGAACTGCTTTGAACACAAGCCACATTTTGAAAGTCTCCACGCCTTCATATAGGCACTGGGGACATCAGCTTATTTAAAGGAGGTAGATGTAAATATCGACTGCACCAGGCTCTAGATGGCTTAGCTAAATGTCTGAAATTCTTTGTAATTATCAGGACTTCTGCTTTAGCTCTGCAGCCAGGGTATGGCCAGTGAATGCTGAAGAACCATGTTTCACTTCACCACTGGCTGGTACATGATCTGCTGTCCCCGAGGTAGCCCTCAGCATGCCACAGCTTCCAGCTCTGCTTTAGGCTAAACAGGACCCAGCGCTGTAACGAAAGAGAAAGTCAGTTGGGTGCTCACACATTCTGTGTTACCGAAATGGGGAGAAAATGGGAAGAAAGCTAACTCGCCCTGCTTTTACTTCTGCTAGGATGACAGGCGTAGGCAGGCAGGACTGCCAGCTTTTTGCCCCTCATTTAACATTTCTAATCCAATAGCATTTTGGCAGATCTAGGAGATCAGCAAGGACCACAGGCAGAAGGGTTTCACTATGCAAAGAGCCACAACCCCTTATGCCAACCCCTCCAGCCTCGTATTATCTGCACCCTCACGTGTCCAGCAACTCACACAATTCACCTCTCATTCAAACAGGACCCAATACAGTGTTTTTCCACTTCCATAGTGCTTTTCCTCTGCAGTCCATGGACTGCTTTGCCATTCGCATTCACAGACCAGAGCACATAGCTCTAAACCAGAGACACACCATGTGGGACTGACTTTAAAATCCAATCTAGATTACCATTACCATTTTATTCCCTTCCTTTTCATCATGTTCATCCTCCTAATTCCAACATGATTTTTAATACCCATTATTTCAACAGCAGTTGGAGGATAATACATCGTACCATCTGAGAAGAACTTGAAGTGAGTCCAGTACTTGATCAACTGCCAACGCTAAAAATAAAGTCTTTCTGTCACTAAAAAGCAGGGACTGCCAGTTTTCTAATGGTGTAGAGCAGCATTAGCTTTTCAAGTCTCACCAGTTTAGTCATTCTGACCACTATGTCATTTCTCTCCCACTCAGCCAGTGCTCTCTGGCACTGGATCAAGACAGTATATATAAAATCCTGCCTTTAAATTACTGAAATTTTCATTCCTGCCTGAAATAACTCTACATCTCATAATTAGAAAGCTCATAAGCATTTCACTCCTGTGTGGAAAATGGAAATTTAGCTACTGCAGGTTTGCTCAGCAAAGAAATGTTCTGCTAACAGCTCCCTTGTTCTTCAGCTCTACAGGTGCTACACCAGTGGTAATACTGTACCTATTTAAAGCAGTTCCTAAAGGCACTTTTACAATGGAAGCAAAGTATATACGTGGTTTCTGCCATCAGCCGCATTACATAAACATCTTCTAAATTTCCAAGGTGCAACCTTGGATCAGCTTCAGCCAAACTAACGTGGTCTCCTGCAGCCCAGGGCTGACACTTGTCCTGTTGCCTTGAACGGCCGCTGGAAGTTGCAGAGCAGCGTGGTAAGGCCAATGGCGAATGAAGAGTAACCTTGGCAATAATGGGGGCGGGGGGGGAAATATCGCTTCTCAGCCCCCTTGGTAAGGTTACTCCACTTGCACCATACCTGCTAGAAAGGCGAGATGGGGTAGGAAGGCAGGCAGGGCCACTCCGTGCTCCAGCAAACAACCCTCTGTGGGAAGAGTCCCTCTAGGTGTTCCCCTAACTGGTCAGACATGGAAAAAGAGCTGCAAATGATTTTAGCTCCAACTTAGGTAATGCAAATCTCATCTTTAGTTTGCCAACCTCCAAGACAGACAGAGAAATCTCTGCTGGTCACTTCAGGCTTTCTTTAGTCTCCCCCACGGGAGGATTTTGCAGCAGGGCTCTGCTGGCTGAAGCCAGGGCTGCCTTCACCCTGCCCTGCCTTGCACCTGGCCAGCAGACCCTCTCCCCCAGCAAGGGGCATTGATGCTCATTTGACACCCCACTAAACAGATCCAGGAGCTAAACTGGTATGAAAAGCACATGACAAGAGCCGCAGGAAGGGCAGGACTGAGATCGTCTTAAGGTGCTGCACAACCATTCACTTGGACATCTTGGTTATGTCAAGACAGACAGCTCACGCTGCATATGGCCTGGGAAAAAACTGTTTTTTCAACAGAGAAAGCAACGAAGTCACTCGAGGGCTAGTATCGCTTTCACAGAAACCAGCTCTTCCTTACAGACGCCAAAGCTCATTTAGGGGAAATACCACGAGCTCCTGCAAACGCCAAGAAGTGCCCAATTAGCACTAAGGATGGGCGAAGATAATGAAAACAGTGGCTATATGCAGAAACACCTCAACATGACTGCAAATTAAAGAAAGAGGAGATTCCTTTGGTGGATTCAGACAGTTTATTCAGAAGCAGAATATTAGGCCCTTGGTTTCCGTGCACATCATTGTCTTGCAGCCACGTCAGGTTTTGTTTCAAGATCTGAATCTCACCTTTGTGGCCAGAAAAAAAAAAAGATAGTTTATAAGAAGAAAAACACACACTCAATAATTCTAGTTATTCATTCTCATTGCCAACCCTGCAGTGCCTGGGAAAATTTACATTTCCTATTTCGCAGATTCAGGTGGCTAAATACTCTCTAAGTATCAGTGCCACGTGCTCCTAGGGGCTCAGCAAAAATCATCCCCAGGCAGACATGCAGCAGCTTGCTCAGTCAGTCTCCAGTCCTGTGCAGCTCCAAGCCCTCACATTCACGTAAACAAGTGATTTTTCTGAGTTGTGCCATTCTCCCTCCCCGCTACCTGAACAAGAGACGGGCACCCACCACGGCTCAACCGCCGTGAAGTGCCATCATTCCCAGCAGGAAAAGGCACCAGGTCAATCCCAGAAGAGAGAATTTGCTTTGAGGTGTAACAAATGATGGAGCAAAGAGGGCGCTGGATAAAGAAGTCTTTCTAAAAAGAAAGTGATTCCACGTTTCTTCCTGTCAGGACCATCGCTAAGATTCTGCAAGCGTTTCTGCTTCCAGTGCAATCACTTGGATTTGCAACATCACTTAACAGGTGCAGCTTTAAAGAAATATTTTCTTCTAAATGCTAGTGAAACCTTGATATAATTTGCCATTACAGCAGAAGTTAAGCTAGACATTTTCTTAAAACAAAGCAAAAAAACCCTCTCTAAACACAGCAATTTAAGGTCTGGACTATGGGTGGCATTTTCAGAGTGGCCGGTGAAGGAGAATACGGGAGCTCACAGTCCTACGACAGAGTTTGCAAATCTCTTTGGTAACAAACTTTTCAAGAACTCCCAATACTGGAAAAAGACGTGTGCTCGGTATATGTTTGAGAATGCGATTTGCATGAGTTGTCAAATGTCAACTACACTTTCAGGCGGAGTTTATTTGAACTTGCCTTTATTCACAGGAGAAAAAAAAAAGAAAAAAAAGGAAAAATAATTGACCCTATTATGGCTGCTCAATCCATAGAAAGTGTCTTTGTTGTTTTGTTTTTTTTTTAATTCTGTGGGAAACAAAGTAAAGCAAATCTCAGCCACCAGTAACAAAATCATTCACTGATGGCTTCTGAGCATATCACCCTCCTGGTGCCACCAGCAGTCCAAAGAGAGGGCAGGGACTGTTCTGGTGATGCCCACGGAAAAAGAGAGGTGGTAGCAAATATGGTACTGAGAACAAGTGATCTACTAAAGAACAGGACCGGAAGAATAAGGTCACTGAAGAGGGATGAGTGCTGCTGGAACGACAGTTCTTCGCTAGAGCCTCGCACAGGCGCTTCCACCGAGCGCTGTAAGCGCAGTACGGATGCTGCCACGCGCTGAACTCTTGTCAAAGCACGACACCAGATATCGTGCGAGTCTGAAGGATGGACACAACTAAGGTGTCAACTTTCCCCAGTGACATTAATGACATTTTGAGTCTAAGCAAGAACTGTGGCCTCTGTGATCAAAGAACTACAGACCTGATACAAACTTTTATGTTTTCCTAAGAGGAACGTAAACCCAGTTACTTGCTCTGACACCACGCACATGCCCCGCGTGGTTTACATACTGGCAGCCCAGTGTGAACTCCTGATTGAGTGCTCTGTCAGGACTTCTGAAGGGTCACACAGCCTTGGCTAGCAGACGCCGAAAAAAGGACGTAGCCAGAAATGGGCAGAGCAATGAACGCACACAGCGAAGGGAGGAGCTGTGGGGGAGAGCGAGCTCTCCGCCTCTGCAACTACCATTTACAGGAGCGGCAGCCAGGCAGCCTGTCACAGCCCTACCAGGCTTACAGGTGAACTACAGCAATTACTTATCCTTAAAGTAAAACAACAGCCGGTGGAAGTCCAGCTAGAGGATGGTGATTAGTCTGCCCTGCAGGCGGGTGGCACAGGCAATCCTCAGAAACAAAGTAGCATAACCTGGACAGTGAACAGGAGAAACTGAGAAGGCAAGGTTTGTTGACATAGCCCAGCTGCCAGAGCCACGAAACAGTCTCACTTCTGAGGGGATCACCCCATTTCTGCTGAAGAGGGAAGAGAAACAAAGAGCAACATGCAGAAGGGCGTTCAGAGGTATCACAGTGCAGCACGGAGATGGGGCTGCGTTGTGGTAACTCTGAACGTCCTCCTGAATGTTGCTTGTTGCTTCTCTTCCCTCTTCAGCTGATGGTTGGGAGAACAATCCTGCAGATGGGTCTGTCTCGCTGGGAACATGACTGCACGTCCCCAAGACCATGGATGCACCCCTAGTTGTGGGCTGGGTTCCCAACTTGAAGCAAGAGCTAGGCCATGAGCAAGTGATTTCATGATCAGGCACACAGGCAGAGGGGTGGTGATAACAGATTGCCCAGAGAAGCTGTGGCTGCCCCCTCCCTGGCAGTGTTCAAGGCCAGGTTGGATGGGGCTTGGAGCAACCTGGTCTGGTGGAAGGTGTCCCTGCCCGTGGCAGGCGATCGGAACTAGATGATCTTTGAGGTCCCTTCCAACCCAAACCATTGTATGATTCTATGATAACCATGGACTTTGTGGTGACTCGCCTGCTGGAGGCCCAGAGACACAGCCAGGAGAGGCTCTAGAAACAAAATGGCTTGTGTTAGAAAGTTGGACAGTAGTGCTTCTTGGGTGTCGCTCTTGGAAATCACATCACAGATACATGTAGGACCAGACAAATGGACAAGCAGCAAGTGTCTCAATGTGTGGCGGAGAAGACAGAAAGGAGGATTCACTGGGAAGTGAGGAAACTCCTGGAACAGAGAAAGGGAGAGATCTCATCAAACCCCAAACCAACCAAGCTGCTGGTGCTTACATTAGCAGATGGTATAATGCAGAACAGCAAACGCATGGGCAATTGTGATACTTTGGAAAAGAGCCACCAAGGCTTTTACAGAGGGAAGTCACAGGACAGAAAGCCACTGGAGTCCTTCAAAGGGTAAATAAGCACAAAGGCAAGGGAGACCCAGGTGATACAATTCACAGAGACTTCCTAAAGGTATCTCACCAAAGCTCTTAAGTCACTGAATTGCACGGGTGAGAGGGAAGATCCTTGCACGATTAAACATATTTTCATGATGGGGAGACCAGAATACGTAACAGATTTTCTTCCTGGAGATCTCTGCAGAAATCTTTTCTGAGGTCTGTGCCACCAAATTTATTAAATAAAGGATCTGGAAGAGAAGGTGATTAGTGAGGTGATAAATTTTGCTGATGAAACTATTCAAGAGAGTAAAGAAAAGGATGAACCTGAAGAAGAATCTTACAATACTGAGCAACTGGTGATAAAATGGCAGATGAAATTCAACACAGATAACTGTAGAGTGAATCACAGGCAAAAAATACACCTAATGTCATATAACAAAATGAAAGGCTCTGAGCTTATTACTGCCATTCAGGAAAAAGCTCTTATGATTGTAACAAATAGCTGTAGGAAAATATCAGCTCCAAGCTCAGAAATCAAAGCAAATTCTAGAAATTATTTGGAATGAACAAAACAAACCAGAAAATATCATTAGGCCCCTATGTAATAGTACACTAGATTTTCAGTATCATAACAAATTTAGTCTCTGCAACTAAAAAAGATGTGGTAAACATGAATGAGATATGAAATAGAAAAAGTTTAACTTAAAAAAAGTGGGAAAAAAACACCCCACCCAAACAACTTTCCCCATTTTCCAAAAAGCGTTTCTTATGGACTTCTGTGGCAGAGAAGGTGGAGAGCTCCAGGGAACCGAACCCAGACCCAAAGTGTTCCTGACAAATGTTCTTATAACAAAGCAAAAGGGGAAAATCCCTACACTTAGGTGGGAGACATCTAAAGCAAACCAAGGACAAGAAGGACACAGCATCATAGCGGATCACTGACTAAACATCCACTCAAGACAGGCTGGGCTGAAAGCAGCCCAACCACCGCGCCGCTGTGCAACAGGTCTCATCTGTGTGACGGCAACTCCACTCCTGCCAGGTCTCAGCCACTATGGCCCACGCACCACGCTGGCTCCGACAGCTCCTGTGCTGCAGGGAGCACACTGCTTGCTTTGGGTCTTGATCTTTCAAAGCAACATTTACTAAATATATTGTTATAGCGTTAATGATTTATACATTACTTCTAACTTTGCTTTCCCATCGCCTCGTCTCTGTCCCCACTGGGTAATTAAGGCTTGGCTGAATGACTCAGTGGGGTGCTGTTGAAGAAGAAAGCAAATCTCATTCTGGAATACATTACAGGCAACTGCTGGTAGTAAGGCCCTGAAGAAAATTATTTTTTGGGCTGGAGAGATTTGCACTTAAGTACCACACTAAATTTGAAAGTAACATACTCCTAAGAAGCCCATAGGAGAACAACAAGGCTCACCGCAAGTTTAGAAGACATCAACGAGTTGGAAAGGTTAAATAAAACCAGCTTTACTGTATCTGAAAAAAAAGTTTGAGGAGAACAGAGTCTTCCAGTAGTGGGAAGGCTTCTACGAAAGGAACAGCAATTCCAACCAGAGGAAAACAAAGAATTCAGTTTCATTTGGAAGAAAGCGGAATTGGGTCAAACAGTGAGAAATGCCTCCGGACGGCTCAGCCTGCCAGGCGCTGGAGCAGGCTTCCAGGGGAGGTGCGGACAAGCTCTTTGTGAAGATGTTTAGGAACGGATTAGTTAACTGTCTTTTGGAAAAAGCTTTGATAAACCTGGTCGTGCCTTAGTGCAGAGGACTGGACCAGAAGGTCTGCTGTGATCTCTTCCAGCCACACATCTCTAACGCTGCAACTGCAGCAGCCTGCGCTCCCCACCGAGACAGCACAGACTGGTCCGTCTCAGACAGGTATCCCCAAATCTCCAAGGCTCTGAGGGTTTCATCACCATAACGCTGTATTTTAAAAGGTAACCTGGAATCAGATGACATTAAAATGTCTTATTTTCCCTAATGCAGCAGTTCTTGTTTTGGACAGGGCTTGAATTTTGAAGTCACTAGCACAATCTGCAGGAAGCTGGGCACAATGTCAGCACATGGATTCCCTCCCAATGCCTACAATCAATTCTTTGTTCCTTGTTCACTTTCTGCAACGTTGACCAATTTTCTTAAAGGTTAACGGCACCTAAACTAAACGGAAAAGAATGGATTTTGTGGACCAACTGAGTTGGAGACCGAAGACAAGCCAATACTCAAAATAGGTATAGGACAGTATTTGGAGCATAGGGCTCCTTCTATAGGAGCTATTAATAAGGGATCAAAAATAACTCACGCAATATGCTCTGAAGTTTAAACCTTGGCTCTGCTGGCATACAGGTTGGCACGGTCCTGAAGTCTCCCATCAAGAGACAGACAAATTCACCACTTATCTTTTTCAGCATGAGGGAATGTTAGTTCAGAATAACTCAAGTGATATCAATTTAAAAGACAAACCATTTAGGGTTGCGAAGGTCAAATTCTGTTTGTCAGTCACCCAAGAAAGAAAAGAAAAGCTAGTGCATACCGCAGAGTAAAGATGAAATCCATCCCTTGCAAGAACACCTCGATACTGTGTGCAGTCAGATACATCAGTTCAGGCTACTGCAAGCCAGGAATAGAAAAAGGTTCAAAAACTTGTGGATTAGCAAGGTGATATCCCATACACACACATATTCTTTCTTCTAGTTTAGGGGATGCTATGAAATATAATCTTCATGCCACTGCAGCAAGTTACCCTAAAATTCAATATAATTGCCTATTAAATATAAAGGATAATTGCCCACCTTTCATGCAATATAGTATTACTTCGCCTTCTAAAAATCCCTGGATTTTAATTTTAAAGCTATTGCTTTAACATTTGAGAAGGTATTTGGCCTTATTAATACTCCCCTATTTTATTTCTCTTCTTGACTCTAATCTGTAATAAAGAATGCCTTTTTAATTATTCTTTATATGATAGAGGGAATCTTCCTGCCACACCAGCCTAGAGCCTGATAATCTGTAGCTTAACTTACAGAGTCAGAATTCATACCCCTCAAGCAGTTTCTGAACTAAGCTGGCATGAACTATGTCCCAAAGCAATCAGTTCCACAGCTGAATTTTACACTGGGTGAAAAAATACTTGTTTGAAAATTCTGATGTCCTTTAATTCTTCCTTGTGGGGAGAAAGCAACCATTCCTAATTGCACCTGACACATAATTTTGGGAACCTCTATCATACCTGTGCTTGTGGCTTTCCATCAGACAGAAAGAACCATAGACAGTTTTGATCATTCCTTGTTAGAAACCGCTCCATGACGTTGATCCCCTTGCTGTTATTTCCCTGTATCTTTCTATTGACTATATTTTTTCTGAGATGGTAGAAAGAGGACTGCACATCCTGATCTACAGATTGGCACATGAACTTATACTGGTTTTACGACTTCTACTTTATTTATTCCTTTCTTAATAATTCCTAATGTCTGATTTGCTTTTTTACCCACTGCAGTACTTCCATGCTATCACATTAAATGCCCAGAAAACCTTTTCCAGCCTGCACCAGCTGGACTGGAATCCACTGTTCCCCCATAAACATTACTTCCCATGTACTGACCAAATTTTGCCAGCCATTTTATCAGCAAACTAGACAGTATTGTGAAACCCTTCACTGTCAGCTTTCATTTTATTATCCTGAATATGCAGCACCATCAAACTGTCACCTCACTCTTTATTCCCTTTTCCATCTCACATAGGGGTGTCCAGAGCAGCCCAAACTCCAGGGGAGATGCACAGGATAACTCCTCTTCCTCCTGTACACTGATCTTTTATTTGTAGCCTTTGTTTTATCTCTTTCAGACAGTAATTAATCAATGATAAGATCTCTTTTTATTTCACAACAGCTTTGTTTCTTAGGGCTTCCATAGAGGGACCTTGTCAAAAGCATTTTGGAAACCCAAATGTACCACCTCAAGCAGATTTCTCCTCTCCACATGCTTGTTGACTCCTTTGGGTTTATCATTTCCCAGGTTCTTCTTGGAGTCCTTTTTGGAAACTAGCACCACCTGGAGAACTGTCACTTTCTAGTGACATGGCCCTGCTGCAGGGACGGTCCTCTGGTAGTTGGTTTAAGCGATATGTTATACACAACGGATAATGGCTTAGTGACTTCATATCCCAGAACCTCCTGAACAAACATCAGCTGGTGCTGAAGACCCGACACTTTTCATTTGTCTGAGCAGTTCTGGAACCTCTTCTGTCGATACTGCAGCTTGGTAAAGCTCAGAGAGCTGAGTTTTTATTTTTATTTTAAGAGATCTTTGCACAGAAAGGACTGAAGGCATGCAGACACAGCATCGTTGAGAAGCAATACAAAACTGTTCAGCACACAATGGCAAAACTGGGACAGATTTGTCATTTGAAACTATTTAGTTGAGCTGCATCCAAGACTCAGACTCTCCCAATACTCCCCAGAAAAAAACTGATACCGTGTGCTCCCTGAATATAGCATATATCTATTACAGTGATTTATGATAAAGAGGAGAAAGCACACAGGCCACCCCATATAAAAGATATGTCACAAGGAACAATGTGTCATTCTTTTCATTCTGAAATAATTAGGATTTAAATTCGACTAAATCATCACTTTTCAATTTTCTTTATTAAAAGACCCCTTGTTCCATAGATACAACATGCAGAAGTTTGCAAAAGTTCTATTTGTCTGCAGCAAACACACTCACCCTCATGCACCCACCTCTCTAAATATATTCCACCTTCCAGTTCCACACACTAGAGGAGAGACTGAGGAACGTGTGTGAACAGGGAAGCGATGCAAACTCTAGGAGGAGAGGTGCGGATAATCCGACCTGAAAGGTGGAAGGCTCGTGTATGGAGCCTTTGCACAGAGGTCCAACACTCCCAGTATCTAAGATGCAGTTCACCATGGTACTCCATCCATGGTACCTGGATAAAAGTACAGGCTCTGAGGAGCTGCAGTAGACCCTTATGGCCTTTCAGCTTTCACAAAATCACAGAATCAACCAGGTTGGAAGAGACCTCTGGGATCATCGAGTCCAACCATTGCCCTGATACCACCATGTCAACTAGATCATGGCACTAAGTGCCATGTCCAGTCTTGTCTTAAACCCCTCCAGAGATGGTGACTCCACCCCCTCCCTGGGCAGCCCCTTCCAATGGCTAATGACCCTTGCTGAGAAGAAATGCTTCCTAATGTCCAACCTGACCCTCCCCTGGCGAAGCTCAAGGCTGTGTCCTCTTGTCCTATCACTAGTTGCCTGGGAGAAGAGGCCGATTCCCACTTCACTACAACGTCCCTTCAGGTAGTTGTAGACTGCACTAAGGTCACCTCTGAGCCTCCTCTTCTCCAGGCTAAACACCCCCAGCTCCCTCAGCCGTTCCTTGGAGGTCAGACCCCCTAGACCCTTCACCAGCTTGGTCGCCCTCCTCTGCACTCGCTCCAACACCTCAACATCTCTCTTGCAGTGCGGGGCCCAGAACTGGACACAGGATTCAAGGTGCGGCCTCACCAGTGCCGAATACAGAGGGACGATCACTTCCCCAGACCGGCTGGCTACACTATTCCTAACAGAGGCCAGGATGCCATTGGCCTTCTTGGCCACCTGGGCACACTGCTGGCTCATGTTTAGCCGGCTGTCGATCAGCACCCCCAGGTCTCTTTCCGCCGGGCTGCTTTCTAACCACTAAGAAGCATTCTTCAGCAATTGGAAGACAATTGCTAAGCCCATTAATGAAATTAAGGCAGCCAAGAAAGATAAGAAAACACCCCCAGCCTTAACAGCCACTGATGTCTGTACTGCAAGACGGTTAAGAAGCATTTACCAGAGCGGTAGTAAGAAACAGAAATCCACAATCATCATCTCCCTTGGGAGATATTACCTGGCAGTACTTCTTATTGCGTGTCTACTCCTGAAGAAAAGAGGTCACGACATGCCTTAAAACTGAACTGCCGCTGACAGATAAGCAGTTTTGAATCATTGGTTAAGTCATTGTGCAATTTTGCACCAAGAAGTAGGGGAGGCATTGCAGGTATGAGACGATAGCAATTGCTCACTAGCCGTGTTCCTGCACGACTGAACTCTGAAGAAGTTAAGAGACAAATCAACTAGAAAGAACCCCTCCTATTTCCCTCCCAGCAGGGACCTCACCTTAAAACTTAAATTTTTTAGAAGGGAAAAAAAAAAAGCAATCAGGGAGATAAGGAAATCAGGAAAACGCCCTAGAAATGTTTAGTTTGCTGTGCGCAGGAGTGTCTGACAGTCACTGCAAAGAGCTACAGGCAAGTACGACTGAAGTTTCAGGCAGGGCACACAACTACAGAAGCGCTGCAGCTGAGAAGCCTGGTACGACCAGACAGGCACACGTGCTGGAAGGAACAGACCGAGGACAGGTCCCAGGAAAAGCAGACTGGTCCTGCCAGCTACATTGTGCAGCACCAGAGCCCCAGCCCAGGGAATAAAGGGGAAGGAACGGCCATGGATCACTTTTGGGACCAGGTGGGATGCAGACATGGCTGAGAAGGGAGCTGGCTGATGTCACTGCAAAGTCGCTGTCATCTTTCAAAGGTCATGGTGACAAAGGGAGGTTCCTGATGACATGCAAACACCACCCATCACGTAAGAAGGATCTGGGGAACTACAGGCCTGTCAGTCCCACCTCAGTCCCTGGAATGGCCATGTAGTAAATCTCCCTGAAAGCTATTTCCAGCCATGTGCAGGAGGTGGTGGTGACTGTGAACAGCCAGCATGGATTTACCTGTGGCAAATCTTGCCTAACTTGATTGTCCTCCACACTGACGAGCTGGCTGGGTGGATTATGGGAGAGCAAGCGTGGTACACCTTTGGCACTGTCTCGGATGGCATTCATCACAGGCAGACTGGCGAGAGCTGGACTACAGCAGCAGACGATAAGGCGATGGAAAATTGTCTAGAATAGCAGGCTCAAAAGGTGATCAGCCAGACAAAGTCCAGCTGGCGGCTGATTACCAGTGGCATCCCTCAGCGTTGATACTGGGGCCAACACAGTTCAATGTCTTTATTAACAAACTTGATTTAACACCAATTATGAGACAAAGAGTACTCTCAACAAGTTTGCAGATGACATCAAACTGGTTGGTGTGGCTGGGGCAGGACATCCTTCTCAGAGGGACCTACGCAGGCTGGAAAAGTGGCCTGATGGAGATCTTGTGAGGGTCAACCAAGGCAAATGGAAAGTCCTGCCCCTGGGACAGAGTAACTCCTTGCAACAACACAGACTGCGGCAACTGCCTGTAAAGCAACTCTGCAGAAAAAGACCTGCCACGTTCTCAGGGAGGCAGAGCAGACAGGTGGGAGGCAGTCAAGATAACTGCTTTTATGGACCATCAATGTAACTGTCTGGAAGAGACTCTGACACACAACGTTGACTTTCTGCTTCTCAAAAGTCTTTGAAACAGTAATTCTGAACACAACTTTTACCTTTCAAAGTGAGTACCTGGCACACAGATTTCCCGAAAAGCTAACAAGACTGATGAGGATATCAGCACGCAGTAAGCTGAGCTGGCTGGAGCACGGTGCAGTTCAGTCGGCGTCCTAAGAACATCGTGAATAAGCATGAAGCAAGACAAGAACTGAAAGCCAGCATCAAGTGATGAAACCAGCTTTGAAGGCTTAACCTAGACACTGCCTCCTTCGGAAGCAAGTCAGCAGCACTTTCTAACCTTCTCTAGAGAGAGCTATTTCAGCTCAGTATTCATAATTCTGCTTGACATACTTGCAGTAGACTGCTTAAAAACCACCTCTTGTATCAAAAAAAGGAAGATGTTGTCGTAAGAGGCTAGAATGTAGCATTTTGCACGTGCCACCAAGTTGCTTTGAAAGCATCTTTGCCAGTGTAATAATTTTTGGTAGCAGAAATGGTTACATTAATGCAACGTGTAGATCATACCAACAATATGAACATCACCTGCGAGACGTTCATTAAAAGACCCAAGCAAGGGCACGTGGTTTGGTAGCACAGGAACTTCTGCTGGCATGATCACATCACTCTAAAAAAAAATTAAATCAGACACTTGGCAAGTCTGGAGTGTTTGTATGACCATCACGGGTGCAGTTAAACTACCCGGGCTCAGGATATGCACGTCTTCCTGGACAGGTGTAGGCTGTGCTAAAGCAACTAGTTAGCTCAGATTTGGTTGTTATCCACAAAAACACCAAACCTGCCCACGCTGGAGAGAGTGTTATCTTGCTTACAGAAACCAGAGAGCAAATGGGGTAGAAAAATGGCTTGTTGGATAAAAATTTAGAACGTTTCAACCTCCAAAATCACAACAGCATTTATGGTAAATATTGTGCTGATTTCTGTAGGCAGAGGCAGGGTCTCTGTTAATGATGTAACTCCAAGCAGTGTCCTGGCTATACCAAAACAATTAAAGCAAACCCCATTACTCACAGCCTGCTGGGCCGGAGCTCACCTGCCCCAGCAATCTTCCAAGGGAGAAATCCCTATTAACATATCGCACACGACACAGTAAGCTGTCACTCAAGATCAACCCATAATTAATAACAGTTTTGGGTAAGACTGACAATTCTTATCAATTCAAAACCTGGGAAAGGAAGAGAGCTGGGCCTGTGCAAACTGAATGAAGTTCAACAAGGCCAAGTGCAAGGTCCTGCATGAGGGTCAGGACAATCCCAAGCACAAATCCAGGCTGGGTGGAGAATGGATTGAGAGCAGCCCTGAGGAGAAGGGCTTGGGGGTGATGGGTGATGAGAAGCTCACCATGAGCCGGCAACGTGCACTGGCAGCCCAGAAAGCCAACCGTGTCCTGGGCTGCATCCCCAGCAGCGTGGCCAGCAGGGCGAGGGAGGGGATTCTGCCCCTCTGCTGCTCTCCTGAGACCCCCCCTGCAGTGCTGCGTCCAGCTCTGGGCCCCCAACAGAAGAAGGACACGGAGCTGTTGGAGCGAGTCCAGAGGAGGCCACGGAGATGCTCAGAGGGCTGGAGCACCTCTGCTGTGGAGACAGGCTGAGAGAGCTGGGGCCGGTCAGCCTGGAGAAGAGGAGGCTCCAGGGAGACCTTCTAGCACCTTCCAGTACCTGAAGGGGCTACAGGAAAGCAGGAGAGGGACTTTTGACAAGGGCATGGAGTGATAGGATGAGGGGGAACAGTTTTAAACTGACAGAGGGGAGATTGAGATGAGATCTGAGGAAGACATTCTTTGCTGTGAGCGTGGTGAGACACTGGCCCAGGTTGCCCAGGGAAGCTGTGGCTGCCCCCTCCCTGGCAGTGTTCAAGGCCAGGTTGGATGGGGCTTGGAGCAACCTGGTCTGGTGGAAGGTGTCCCTGCCCGTGGCAGGGGGGAGCGGAATGAGATGATATTTAAGGTCCCTTCCAACCCAAACCAGTCTGTGATTCTATTCTAAGGGAAATCCTGCTTTGTACTTTGACTTCAGAATGAAACCGTTGCAGCAGTACTCCAGGAGGCATCAACTGAAGCGCAAAATCAGTACGGTTAATTCGGCGCAGCTCCTTGTGCGGGCCCTACCAGCTTCAAGCTGGTTTACATCCATTTGGGTTATGGCGCTACATTTACAAGCCCAAACTAAACAGACGTAAGCCAGGTTAGGCCAGCAGAGCCCACACACAAAGTTGCATCAGTTCCCTAAATCACTGTTAAGAGTCACCTCTCGCTAAACCAGCAGTTGTGTTTAGACAAGGCCTGATACTACGAGTTGTTGCTATTGTATGATTTCAGCTGTAAAAAAGCATAAAGCTTTGCAACAAAATCACATTAACTGCCTAAGATGGGGAGGAATGAGAAATTATAAATAGGAGGTGGCTTCAGACAGATGCCAGAAATGGACGGTGAGCAATCGCTGTGGCAAATCAATGCTCCGGCTCAGAGTACCAGAGAGGGGCCAGGTTTAGTTTTACCCTGAAAAGGCAGTGACACATAAAAGGCGAATGGCAGGTGGTCATTCTGCATTCTGGACATTTCATGAAGATTTATGAGCAAGGCTGAGTGCTGGAAAAGCCATGCTGAAACTGCTTGTGTCCCTCCGCAAGGTCAGCTTATTGTATTGTGGAAACATTTCTAGGGAGACTCTTACAAGTTAAGACCCTTCTATTTTTTTTTTTTTCCAGCTACAGAAAACAAGCTACGAAGAAAAAACAGCATTAAAAAAATTTCACACCATTTAAAGAGTGTTTTTTTTCCTGTTATTTTCAGTTGTTTTCAGATGAGCAAAGACTATATTTAAGCTGAGAGCTTAAAGCCGGAAGGAGACTGATCTTTCAAAAATTTGTTTAACGTGAAAATAATTAACAAGAGTGCACACAGATGTATTTTCTAAAATACTAGTCATTTTTAAGTACTGTACATTATAATTATTATGAATGAATGCTGTCAGGAGAAATCGAGTAGGTGTCTGAATCGAAAATTTTGATGTTCACGGTTGTCAACAGCTTGATGAGGAAAGAGAGGCCTGACTCGGGATTCGGGTCTCAGCAGTGCGGGATGTCATTCTCCCTAGCCTGGGAATCTAGAAAAGCGAATTTCCTCTGAAAAACATGTTTCAAGAAGTATTTAAGAATGGTCCTGTTCCACCACAGTAAGAGATGCATCTCAGGAGTGAAGGGACGAAAAAATTTGGCACCTGTAAGCTGTGCAGGCTGGAGCTCCATCACACAGCCGCGCTCTGAGGAGCTCCAACAGCGCGGGCAGATCACTTCACCCTCCATTTTCCAGAAGCTGACAGCAGCTTGAAAACGTTCCTCTGCACAGGCCTGTACGGACTATACTCACCGTGAAGTTGTTCTTAAATCCATTCACGCTGAAGTGAGCCCTGTAAAAACAGGCGCCTAAATCCCCACCAAATCATTCCCTCAAAATCCTTATAAACCAAAATATTCCCGCAAAGGCACACTGAACAGCTCCTCCCGGAGCTGCACCGTTCATCCCCGTGCAGATCAGTTTGCTGCAGCCCAATAAAGGAGATCGCAGGGACAGCTGTTGCACCTCCCTTCAGAAGGACAGCTGAAAATAAACTGCAGACTCAGAGCCCAGGATTTATGCTGGGCACCTTCACCGCGCCGGGGCCATACCATTATCAGTAGGTCAAACAGTTCACTCGCTCGGAGAGCTCGCAACGGGAGGGTGGGGGCTGCTGTTCCTCTGACAGGGTCTGGGTTTCTTTCATTCATTTTTTTATCCCACCTCTGTGCGCAAACACAATTTTTTAAAAAGCAAAGCAGATGTTTCAGAATATTTAAGGCTCCCCCTGCCCTCATTTGTATTCAAGAGTTAAAAAGAAAAAAAAAAATCTCAATTTATACAGCCACTTACATAATATTCCCCTCTCCCAAGCTTCTAATATGCACAGTCTGACAGGCCTGTTTCACTTATGGTATATAATAATCCTCAATTGAGAGCTAGCATACCAACTCAAAAGTCTTATATGTTAACATTAGTCAGTTATTATCTCAGTATATTACAACACACAGCACTTAAGATGTCTCACAAGCCCCTCTGTACCTAATCTGAATTCTAAGTCTCTAAACCTGTTTGCAATAGAAGCAGCTCCGAGCCCCTAACACTCTCTGTTAAAATAAGCAAGAGGCGTTATAAATTGCAAAAATAATACCAGGGTGATGGTAGTTTTATCTAGGTTACAGCTGAGAGAGTTCTGCACATAAACGTTGCCTTCAGTGTTTCAGCAGGTTTCAGCCATGCCAACAGGAGACACGGCTCCAGAACAGCGACTCCTTCCTGCATTTTTTGCTGAGCTGGCTTTCAATCTTATCAAACAATGTTGATTCAAACAAGTATGCAGCATTAGACTTGTCTCCATCTCTAACTCTGGCTCAAGAATTTTATTTGCAAAGTCAGAAAGCTTTCAGCATACATTAAGTACAACAAGCTTTCCCTAAGATACCTTTGCCTTCCAAAGGAGATTTCCACGTGGGGCCAGAGCTCTGCGCTGCCCAGCAGCACTGCTGTAGAGACGAGAACTTTTCCACAGGCAGCACTAAGGGACCAGGGTCATCACTTCTAGCTGCTGCCATCAAGGAAGTTGTAGCTGAAAATCCTACCAGTTCACTTGCTCACTGTTTATGGGGAGCAACAGAGCTTGACTCATCGAACCGCTAGATAGGACAGAGGCTGCGGAAGGAAACAATGAAGATGCACATTTCCCATCACAAATATCCATCTACTTACTAACACAGAGTGAGTTTTCTCCCAGCAGCCAGTAGCTGAGTGAATGCCGTGGTTGGCTTCAGTTTCCAGAAGCCTAACTAACTGCCCCTAACCAAAACAAAGGCAGGCTTCCTCCAACCGCTGCCAGGAGCAGCAATTCTCCAAGGCTCTCTCACTCATTTCACTTCAAGGTTAGTTTGTTTAGTCTAGAGTTAATTCTGCCCACTTCGGAGATTGTTTTGAAATAGAGACGCAAGGGTCAGACAATTGAACTAACCCACAGGGACAAAACATCAAATCAAAAAAAAAAAGGGACTGAGTAAGCCAAAAGCAAGAAAATAAGAGCATTTAGGTTGGTAAAACAGCACTTAGGATTTTAACTAGCTTTGTCTAATAAATTCCTTGTGTATTGTACGTAGCTTCCAAGCTTTCTTACATTCTTCAGAGCACATACTATTGTATTCCCACTTATAACTGAAACTCTCACTTACCCTAGTGATAAACCCTATTTTTGACACTGTCACATTTCAGTTTGATGAGCAGCATTAAATACAGTACAAACAGCTTGCAACTTCTATTTTCATTGGCAGAAGCATACCTTCGGAAAGAAACTTTGCAGAGCGCGGTGGAAAAGGTATGACTCTCCCCAGATAACCTTCTCTTCCTAGGATTAATGTATTTTTAGGCAATGCAGCCACCCAATCTTAAAAAATGCAGCCTGATGTATGACACTATCATCACCGATTAAAAGATCAGAAGCTAAACCACCTTGAAGAACAGCTGTGATGCCCCAAACATACACGTATGTCTACTCTGAGGAGGTGAACATGGCTTAGCAGTTGATGTCTACTGCCATGCTCACCTCCAAATCTTCAACAAAGGCAATTGTAGGGTCCTTCACCTAGGGAGGAGTAACCCCATGCAACAGTACAGGTTGGAGGTTGACCTTCTGGAAAGCAGCTCTGTGGAGAAGGACCTGGGAGTTCTGGGGGACACCAAGTTCCCCATGAGCCAACAATGTGCCCTTGGGGCCAGGAAGGCCAATGGTGTCCTGGGGTGCGTGAGGAAGAGTGTGGGCAGCAGGTCGAGGGAGGGTCTCCTCCCCCTCTACACTGCCCTGCTGAGGCCACACCTGGAGTAACTGGGTCCAGTTCTGGGCCCCCCAGTTCAAGAAAGACCAGCAACTACTGGAGAGAGTCCAGTGGAGGGGTACGGAGATGGTCAGAGGGCTGGAGCATCTCTGCTACGAGGAGAGGCTGAGGGAGCTGGGGCTGTTCAGCTGGAGAAGAGCAGACTGAGGGGGGATCTTATCAATGCTTACAAATACCTCATGGGCGGGTGTCAAGGGGATGGGGCCAGATTCTTTTCAGCAGTGCCCAGCAACAGGACAAGGGACAACGGGCACAAACCGAAACATGGGAAGTTCCATCTGAATATGGGGAAAAACTTCTTTACTGTCAGGGTGCCAGAGCCCTGGCACAGGCTGCCCAGGGAGGGTGGGGAGTCTCCTTCTCTGGAGATATTCAAACCCCACCTGGATACGACCCTGTTCAACGTGCTCTGGGTGACCCTGCTTTGGGCAGGGGTTGGACTAGATGATCTCCAGAGGTGCCTTCCAACCCCAACCAGTCTGGGATTCTTCCAACAGTCTCCAGAGTGCTGTCATTAGGGAGCGCGGTCTGTAACGCGTTACCCCTGGCTGTGTTTTCGGACTGTCCAAAAACTCTGCTGCCTTCTGCTTTCCTAGGACTGCACACAACGTTTTGACATGAGCAAACAGCCAAATTTGCTAAGCAGCAACCAAAAACTGACCAGCCTTAGTTTGATGTGGATGCCGCTTTACAAAACTCTGAAGAGCAACTAGACGTGCCTGCAGTTTCACAGCTCTGGCTCAGAAGCAGGAGTAACTTAAACTGGGACTGACAGAGAGGTGACGGCCTCGGCTACCTAACCCAGAATCACTGTGCAATGTACCTGACTTTTCATGAAGCAGCTTCGGAATTACCACAGGTGTCCAGCACCTGAAACTAAGTCAAAAGCAAGCGCCAAGCTACTTTAAGAGTATTGTAAATGACAAACTCGGGAGTTATTTCATGAGCAACTCACTTGTCCATGGAGCAGGCAAAAGGGAAACAGCGGGTAAATCATCAAAGGGCAACGGACAAACAATCTTCTCTGTTGTCATCTTTTGTGAACCAGTCCTTAAAGACAAACAAGCACTGCCTATTACATTTGGAGATGCCTTCCCAACTACAAGCATCAGAATTTTTTTCCCTTAAGACTCAGTTTTCATAGAAGTTTACTCTTCGGTTCCATCTGTTTGTTGCTCAGGAGAAAGACAGAGCATTTCATGCCCCCTTCCCACAATGTAAAAAGAGTAAAGAAGTTCAGCTGTGACCAACAGATTTTTTCACCTACTCGTAGTGGTTTTCTTGATGATTTCTAAATGTTCACTCATATTTAGCTAGTATCTCCCTTTCCATTCTGCATTAGACACAAAACAATTGCCAAAACTACACTATAATCAATGAATTAATCACTGAAAATAGGAGACTGATGTTCACCCAGAAGCATTTTGCAGGCACTGAGGTAGATACGCGTATAATGAAGCCACAGTACAGATAACAGACACTGGCCGGTGGTGTAGATTTATGCTGCGCCTGATGCCTCCAAAGAGGATAACGCAAGCTGGAGGCTCAGAAACGACCACTTGTAATTTAAATGGTTATTTTCAAAATACAGCTTCATAGCTATAAATAGCAAAAACAGCTTCTCTCCCAGCAAGTACACAACAGTTCGTAGTCGGTGGCCCAGATACTAGAGAAAGTGCTGTTGAACACCACGCAGCGTTTGGGGCCACTGTGCACGTCAAGCAAACTAACCCAATTTGTAAGACTGGTCTTCGGTTTTGTAGAAGCAGATGACAACTGACAAATTAAGTCAACTGACTTTGTTAACGCTTCCATTACCTAAAACGACATGTGCTCGTACAGAGCAAGTCTCACTTAATATTAAATTCTTTAACCAAAGAAGAAAAAAAATTTACCCAATCTTCCCTTCAACAAAGCAAACTCTTTCCAATGTGTAGGATTTCCTTCCTCACTGTACAGCCATTTGGTTTTATAAGTATTAAACGACAGCAGACGGTCACTACCATCTGCCCTATATCTCATGTTATGTTTCTACTAAGAGAAGTTATTAAAAAAATCCTCATGTGTACTACATTCATTTAATTTGTCCACCAGCACTCTGTGGACCCTCAATCTAACCGGACCTCAGCTGATGCTTTACCATAGACAGTCTCATTCCCCAAGTAATATAAAAACAAATGTATTCTGGACACCTTCAGTGATAAGGAATGCATAACAACCTCTTCAACCACGATAATAAACATTTTCATCTGATACAGATTTATAAACTCAAGATACACATGTACAACAAAACCTCTAACAAATCAGCGTTTGTTCCATTTGGGCATGCAAGAACATCTCAGCACCCTTCAGTGGTGTCTGAGATAAGCAGACAGGAATATGTTAATACACCAACGGGACACTGGAACAAAGCTTTTATTAAATTCAAAGGTCAACCTCCCTTCCTGTGAAGCTTCTGACAAAAATCTTCATGTAAGTGACTTGCTTGCACAGCCAGCATCTGCTTGACTACTCATCTAAAAGCTCTTCCAAGCATCAAGCCCCAGGTGTTCCTGTTCGGTATGTTACACGACACTTAGCTCCTAAGACACAATTCTTTTCGTATACAGAATTATACTTGCAGCCTGCTTGTCAATATATAGCTTGTCATATATTCAAGAAGTTTGACCTTGCAGAGCTAATTGCCCATTGTCTGATGAGTCTAATGCACTTCACCATACACTTTTGGCCAAGCGTCACATTACGTGCATCAGCAAGATACCCGGATACTTCTGAAGAGATCATAATCAATCCTGGCTGGAAAGCCCTAATGAGGTCATCCCAACTCTACCATATTTCTCTCCACCTTAGATTCAGCCTTCTTGCTGTCAAAATGCTTTCAATAACCAGCTCTTCAGTAACTGGCTCTCACAGGTGTCTATACAATTACTTATCTGATAATAAATGTATACATGCTGTATTGGAGACTGCTTCAGCAGCGTAACTTATTTGTTAAAAAAAAAAAAGCTGAGCCATTATGAAGTTCACAGCTTTGCCAACTGAAGCCTTATTCAACCTGACGGTCCGTAAGCTCCTGTGCTCTTTGCTTCATAACTTATTTTTGGAACTCCAGAACAAAATGAATAAATATCACTGCCCCTTGTTCACTGACAGCCACGGGCAAGCGAGCTTGTGAACCGAGCTCTCCAACGTCCCAAATGCTTCAGTTCAACAACACCAGCCCAGCAAAGACGAAACCCTGATCAACTCAATTACTGTCCTGCTATTTAAGCATTATTCTTTACAAACACATTATTTCCAGATGTTATTCCTGGACTGTGCTTTTTTTCCCGGTCCCGTCGCTACACTACATGCTTAATCTACGAGATCTTGAGCTAAGAAAATTTTCTTCCCAAGGCTGGCCCGGATTCAAATCAGATTCATTTCACTGACCAGATGCAACAATCTGGGACGCCGATTTCACATGCCCTGCTTAAATTCTGAATCAGTCTTAGATAGCAACAGGTTTCCCAATATTAAAGGGTAACAATTTCACACGCTCCCTCACATTCCTGTTCATTTACACAAGGACAGCAAAAGCTACAGATGAAACACAGCACGTGTTTCCAGGCAGGCAAGGCTTTACCACTCCGAAGGTAACTTCTGCGCCCACTTTTGTATCATCTTCAGCACATTTGGATGAAGATTAACAGAATCTATGTCGCTTATCTGAGATGCGGGCACTCTCTGGTCTCTGCAAAGGTTGCCCAAGAGCAGTCTGTGGAGTTTCAAGGCAACTCCGATATACCACAAACACAGAAGCTGACGAGACACTTCTGACCTTGTGAAAACCACCCCCCCCAAAGGGAAATCTTCCTCGTACTGCTGCTATTTCAGCACACCCAAGCACCGAGTCAAGTTTTCCAAAAAAAATAATAAATTGGTCACCTAGCCAGGCACCTCTGCCAGCCCCACACCTCTAATTAAGCTACTTAATATCCTTGTGAGAACTCGGTACCATCAGGCTGCTCGACTGGAAGACGCTACCACGCTCCCCTCCAAACTAGGTCTCCGCTTCAGCCACACGCAGAACACGCCGGATGAGGCTCGGATCAAAGCTTTCTGTCCTCGCTTTGTTTATAAACAACCCTCTCCCGGTGCTGCAGGTACCGCTCTGCCCTCCCCCGCTGCCAGCACCCGGAGAAAGCGCCTGAAATCCCCGCGTCCCCCCCGCCTCCGTGCTCCGGGGCTGAGGAGGCGCGGGCACAGCCTGTGTCCCCCTCCCGGGTGGGGGGCACAGGGGAAGCCTCGCTCGGCGGCAGGCGAAGGGAAGGGACCGCCGGGCCGCCCCCCCCTCCCCGGGCCCAGCTCCCGCCGCCCCGAGCCCGGGCTGCCGGTACCTGGTGCAGGGCTGTCAGCCCGTCCACGTTGGTGGTGTTGATACGGGCGCCGCGGCCCAGCAAGCGCTTCACCTCCTCGGTGTCCCCGCTGGAGCAGGCGGCCAGGAAAACGGCGCCCTCCTCGAAACGGACGCGGGACCCCCCAGCGCCGCGGTGCCGGCCCCGGCCGCCCCCCTCCGCCACCGGTTCCTGCTCCGTCAGGGAGCCCTTCCAGCGCCGCAGCTGCTCGGCCCGCCGCAGCCGCGCCGACTCGGCCCGCTTCCCGCCCAGGTGCTCCGGCTCCGACATCGCCGCCGACCGCACTGAGGCGCAGGGAGCGCTCGGCGCCTCAGCCGGGAGCGGGGCGCAGCGCCCCCGCCGCCATCTTCGCTACGCCCCCCCCGCCGCCGCCGCCGCGCCCGCACCGCCCGCGCCCCGCGGCATCCCGGGACATGTAGTTCCGGCGGGCGGCGCCGCACCTGCCCGCGGGGCGGACACGGCTCCCGGCGGCCCCCGCGCGCCGCCGCACCTGGGCGCCACAAGGACTGCAGCTCCCGGCGGCCCCCGCGCGCGGCCCGCCTGCCCGCCCGCCTTCCCGCCCGGCCGCCATGGCTGCGCCCTGCCCGCCGCGCCGCCTCCGGGGCCGGCACCTCGGCCCGGCGTCACAGAATCCCAGCCTGGCTGGGGCTGGAAGGGGCCTCTGGAGATCACCCAGCCCAACCCCTGCCCAAGCAGGGTCACCCAGAGCACGTTGCACAGGGTCGCATCCAGGCGGGTTCGAATATCTCCAGAGAAGGAGACTCCCCACCCTCCCTGGGCAGCCTGTGCCCGGGCTCTGGCACCCTCACAGCAAAGAAGATTTTCCTCATATTCAGATGGAACTTCCCGTGTTTCAGTTTGTGCCCGTTGTCCCTTGTCCTGTCGCTGGGCACCACTGAGAAGAGTCTGGCCCCATCCCCTTGACACCCTCTGTCTGCTCCTCTCCCCGCCTGCCCATCGGGGGCTGCCGTGTGAGGCGTGAGGAGCCGGCGCTGTTCGGCCGTCCCCCGTCTGCGGGCCAGGGAGGGCGGGGGCAGCCCGCGGTGCCCGTGTGGGGGCGTGTGGGGACGGGGAGGGTGAGGAGAAATGGCTGGCGCAGAAAAGAGCCGCGCCTGTCAGGGGAACCAGGCCAAGTCCCTGGAGAGGGACTTTTTGCAAGAGCATATAGTGATAGGATGAGGAGTAACGGTTTTAAACTGAAAGAGGGGAGATGTAGATTAGATATTAGGAAGAAATTCTTCCCTGTGAGGGTGGTGAGACCCTGGCCCAGGTTGCCCAGAGAAGCTGTGGCTGCCCCCTCCCTGGCAGTGTTCAAGGCCAGGTTGGATGGGGCTTGGAGCAACCTGGTCTGGTGGAAGGTGTCCCTGCCCGTGGCAGGGGGTTGGAACTAGATGAGCTTTAAGGTCCCTTCCAACCCAAACTGTTCTATGATTGTTTGAGCTGAGGGTCCTGAGGGAAAAGGGGGGACTGTACGAGGATGCAGGACATTCCGGCAGGGGGATTGGACTAGATGATCTTTCGAGGTCCCTTCCAATCCCTAACATTCTGTGACATCTGTGACATCTATGATTCTATGATTCTAATCTGGCAGGTCCAGCTGCCCCTCCCACCCACGCAGTTGCCAGTGAGGCGGCCAGGAGGATGCTGAGCTTCCAGAGAGGCGGTTTCCATTTTTTCCCATGTTAAACCCAGAGCCTGGCCATCCCCAGGCGAAGGTGAGTGGCGTCAGACAGCACCAGCTCAGGGAGCTGCGAGGCGAGGAGCAGAGGTCTGCCAGGACACAGAAACACCAGGCCCAGGGGATCTCCGTCCTCCAGGCAGGCTCCCATGTACTGGCCTGCGGTGGAGAGCGATGCCTGTAGGCCTGCAGGCTGCTCCCTTCCAGCTCTACCTACTGCAGCCAGACTAAACCAAAATGATTCTATGATTCTATAAACGGTGAATATTTTCAGATGAGATGTTTGGGTTGGCTTCGTTACGCCTTCTCTGAGCCCCCTCTCGTGGCTGGACGTCCCGCTTGCAGCACCCTGCAGTGCCTGCCTGGCTCTGCTTGGTGAGGGTGCTGAGGATCAGTCTCTCCTGGCAGATAGCTCAGCACGTTTTTCATTCTGAGTGGAAGGGCTGCCCCTCTTCTTCAGGTTATTTTGCAGTATCAGGCTGCCAAACAGATTTGCCTCAAATTGTTCATTAGAGGAATCGCAGAATGAGCACACTGCTAAATGATCAGTGACAAATCCCCCAGACCAGATGGCATTTGCTCATTAGTCTTAAAAAAACAAAAAGCAATTTTCAACAGAGTTCCAGGGGAAACCCCGGGAACTACAGCACAGTGTATCTGATGTCCCCAGCGTTATTAGGAACCACTTTAATGAACAGAGTTAGAGGCCACATTAAGGACTATTAAATATTCATAGAAATGCCAGATCATGGTTCACCAGCCATCTAAAATCGCAAAACTGGAGTTAGGAATTACTAGTACAGAAACAGTTTGGAGAAGAGCAACAAGGAAAAGGGCTTCACGCAACGCGCAGTTGAGTCTGGAGCTCCTGACAGCAGGGCAGTAAGGGTGCTAGCTGTTGAGGTGGGTTTAAAATCAACAGGACAAATTAACAGCAGTAAATCAATCAAGGGTTATAAATGCAAAGTTGCCGTCCTTGGTTGAGAAAGGCCCGTGGCTGCGGGTTGCCGGAGGCTGGGATCCCATTCAGTGTGACCAGCCATCGCCTTCCCATGGTTTATGACATTCTTCCCAGTGGGATCGGTTATTCATGATGGCGAGCATGCTGGGTCCATGCTGGAGTAGGCCTGGAGCTCCTTAACTTTGCATCTATTGCTTCGAGAAGTTAATTACTCCTGGCTGCATGCCAGGCTGACGTGAGCCTTAGCTCTTGCGCAGAATGATGGGCACAGCCATGCCAGCGGTTCAGCTCACGGTTTTGTGAGCGTCTTCCCCATCTGCAACGTGGTAATGGGGAGGGAGCCCATCCCGTTTCCCCCCGCAGCTGCCAAGACCACCCCATGCTCCTATGAAAACTGCCTGATGAGACTATCAGCCATTTATGTTTTTAAAACATGCTTTTTCTTTTCCTAACAGGAATTTTACTCAGGTATGTTTGGAGAGTTTTCTGCATTTGTCTGGGATTCCTGGATACCTGACTAAGCTTCTGGATGCCGAGAAGTCCTACACAGCCACATCTCACAAAAACTGGCTGTAAATCACATGAACAGCAATCCCAAAACTTCTGGCCTACGTCCCGTTGCTTCTGGGATGCAGAGCTGCTTTGCACGTGCACGGGTTCGCGTGTGTCCGCGAACTGCGGGATTCCCTCTGCACGCCGGCGGGTCAGTACAGTGCCTTCCTGGAAACGTCGGCTGTCGTGTGTGCTTTCTGCAGACTGCCTCCACCCTGTAGCAATCGCAGCCAGAAGGATGGCAGCCCTGTTACAGATCTGCCTTCTCTTGGAAATGGAATATATCCCCAAACAAAAAAAAAACAACTTGGCTGGAAGAGGAGACTGTTGGCTGTGACTACGAGCCTGTTGCCATCCTTCCATCATCTCAGGCGCCCCGGATCCCTGACCATGTGTGACCACCGTCCCACCTCTGCTTTCCTATGATCTGTTCCTTCAAATTTGCTCCGGCTCTGGCCTTCCTCCTATTTCAGCAGAGAGTTTCTGAACAAAAATTCATTATTCCAGGCCTGCTCCCAGAAGGATCACCATGAGAACGTATGGCTCGGCAACGTGTCTCCCGGATCCTAAGCAAAAAACATGTCTGTGTCCTCCCAGCAACTAATATCTTTAAGTATCAATTTCCTTCTTTTCAGTCTCTCTCTGAATTTCCTGTAACTGCTTTATTACAAATAACTGCTTCATTTACAAAATAAAATCACTTTCTGGAATGGTCTAGATTGTTCTTCTTACTCACCTCTACCTGCAGCCTCTTTGAAGTTAAAAAAAGAAAAATTTCCTTGGTCCCTTTATGTTCACTGAAAAATAATTTTACACCTCTAGCCAGGAGAGCCGTGGTAGATCCAAGCAGGAATTGGACAGCTTGTGATCACCGCTCTCTGTGAAGGGTTTGATTGCCCTGACATTATACTGTGAACGCTATTTTTTTTGTTTCAAGCTCTTAACAGCATTTTTGATGCTTTGATTGGGTTTGGTCGCTCCTTCTGGCACCTCTGGTCCCACTCCACTGACCCAGGACACTGATTTAACCCTCTGGGGTGACCGTTCCCGAGCGCTCAGCCATGGAAGACCCTGGCACCTTTAAACCTTTTAAACCCTTGTGAGCAGATGATTACACTGCATGAAGCCCGGCAGCCGCTTAAGTCTTTTTGGAAATCAAACTGGAGCGGGTAAAATTCCCAGTTAGAGATTGCACACTGACCTGGCTTGGGAAGCTGGGAGACCTGCGGGGAGCGGGGAGTCTCCTTCCCACTCCCACATCCCGATGTGACACTAGATGGCGTGGGGACCCACGGCACCGGCCCAGCGCCCGGCACAGCTCGGTCTCCAGCCCTGCGCCAGCAGAGGAGTCCCTGAAGTGAAACCTTCTGGTCTCCTGTGTCCCCTGGGGCTGCTGGATGCTGTTGGGTAGAGGGGAGGCTGCAGCAAGCGAAAAGGAAAGGACAGCCAAAGCCAGCTCCGTGGTGCGCAGGCTGAGAGAGGCACGTCTGGGTGGGGAGGATATTGGGAGGTGAGATGTAATGAACTTTGGACTATCCAGCCTCCCAGAACAGGAAGCATGTCCCTGTGTCAGGCAGCAAGGCATCCCATCGTCCGTGCTGGGGAGGGGACAGGCCTGGACCGCACTCACTCGCTGTGGATGAGGTTATGTACTTCACCTCCCTGATCTCCTCCTCCAGCCCCCTCCAGAGCAAACAGCCTCAGAGCACAGACCAGAGCTGGGCTTTGCAGCAGTGGAACATGAATTTTGGGATGCAGGGACCCTTTCTGAAGCTGACGGCCAGCTTTTAATACACCCACCCCACCTCCTCTGGAGAAAAGAAATAGGGGTGTGTGAGCCTCTGAAACCTGCCAGCCCCTGGGGAAGCCAGCTGGAGGGGGCAGGTCTGTCCAAGTCTGCTGGAGGCTGGCATCTGCAGCACCATCTCAAGCACATATGTTTGTTAGATACATCCTCTGAGTCATCTGGCAGAGGTTTCCCAACCTCCAGGGCAGAGGATGCTCATCCTCTCATGCTGTGGTGACGTCAGCTCTGGGGTATGACTCTAACTCTCTACAAGGCCTCAGGGAACCCTGTGGGAGGTCCGCGGCCACCATGACCAACTGCAGTGGGTGATGTCAAAGTGCTTATGTCTCTGTCCTCTTCACAGCGTGCCAATGTGCATCGTGGCAACTGGTAATGCCCCACTCAGTAATATGGCTGTACCCTCTTAGCTGAGACCCACACGTTCCCTTAACTGTGGCCCTGAACCCCCAGTTAATATGTTCCTAATGTCACCTGTTCCTAATGTCACCTGTTCCTAGAGGCCCCGACTGATGAGGTGACCTGCTGTTCTCCAAGCGGTTGGATGGGCCATGCCCAGCAGGACTTAGTCCTTCAGGTCACCTCTGCTCTGCTTGTCCATGCTCGGTCAGGGGCTGGGTTCCCCCAGCAAGCGATGGCCACTCGTGCACGTTGCGCACACCCGGCATGGCAGCACGGCTCCTCTCCCTCTTGTAAGACAAAAGGCATCCTGGCCCTCTGTGACAAAAGCCTTCCCTGCACACAGGACCTGAGAGCACATTCCCCTTGTGATCCTCGTCCCCTTCCTCTGTTCCAGGCCTTGGCTCAGGACCAGGAATTTGTTACCCAGAGTTCAGGGCAAAATTACTGTCAAATCTAATGCCAAAGTTTTCCAGGTCCAAAGGAAGGACCTCCCTGCTGCTGCCCTCCCAGCCCTCCGCCCTTCCTCCCAGTTCCCACAGTGCACTCCCAGCAGGGGCTCCTCAGCCATCCTGCAAAGAGGCTGCCTGCCTGAGGCGAGCCGCTCTTGCTCCGAAGTGGAGAATGAGTGGGAAGGGTCCCATGAGCCCCAGAGAGCACTGGACAGCCTCTTCATGCCAACTGCCTTTTCTCTTTGATGCCTACTTACATTTTTGAGCAGAAAAAGGCCAGCCGAGGCAAGATAAATTAAATAGGAGCTTTTGCTAACTGCTGGCTTGACAATCCTGTTCATGGGCACAGCAATGGCATCTGAAAGGGTTATCAAGCATTGGAACAGGCTGCCCAGGGCAGTGGTGGAGTCTCCATCCCTGGAGGGATTTAAAAGCTGTGGAGATGTGGTGCTGAGGGACATGGTTTAGTGGTGGCCTTGGTAGTGTTAGGTTGATGGTTGGACTCAATGATCTTAATGGTCCTTTCCAACCAAAACGATTCTGTGATACTATGAATTAGGAGCACTGGAGCATCCAACTTCTCTCCATCCTCACCTACTACAGGGACTGGAAGATCCTCATGGAGCACAGATGCCTCAGGGACACCTGGGGCAGAGGCTCAGGCTGGGAAGCAGCTATAGACACCAGGAAAACTGTTCTCTTCTCCTGCCTTCCCCTCCCGGAGCTCCCTGTGGAGCTGCTCCTGGAAGGGGCTGCCTTTTGCTGGCCTCCAAGTCCAGGTGGTGGAGCACTGATGGACTGAACCTTCTTTGAATCTTCCAGGACACCAAAAATGCCTAAGAAAGAGAAGATCCTTTCTCTGTCTTAGTGCCACCTGCTTCCTGTCCCTGTGTGGGGTTTGCTGGGGTTTTGGGGCAGTGTCCCACTCCCCTCCCTGCAGGAGGGGATCTAGGTGGGTGTTTCCCAGGGGGATGGAGAGTGGGAGTTTGTACCCCAGCAAGCTGAGAATCGGGCAGGGAAGAGCATAGAAGGGAATGCCCAAACGCAACCTGGGACTGCAGAGTCCTGCCAGGGGTTTGAGCACGTGGCAGCAACCAGCGTCTGACAGACAATTTGGTGCTGGGTCACACTGCAGGGCTTGCACATGGACCACCCTTGGCTTTTCACGGTGGAAACAGCGTTACCTGGAGCCTTAGCATGTTTTTTACAAGGTCCTGGGCCTTCTTGGGCTCCCGTGTTGCCCTGGCATAGAAACATACAGGGAAAAATGGAAATAGCAGTTTGTAGCCCAGCAGCCACCCTTTGTAGCCCAGCGGCCACACTTTTAGGCTGCTCCTGGGATGTTTGGGCACGGAGGGCAGTAACGCATGGTGTGAGGGTACGGCAGGGTCTGTGGGACATCAGGGAGGTGGAGGCTGTATCTCTGCCCCTGCAGACACCGAGATTGCACAGTGCCCATTCACTGCTCAGAGCCCTCCCTTCGCATCTCCGTAACCTGCCATCCAGCTGTGCTCGAAGTGTTTTCCCAACGCCCCTGTAGCAGCCTTTCCCTCACAGTTTCGTGCTGTGCTTATTTCTTATTTCTTATCCCCATGTCCCTGTACCCACAATAGCATCGTGGTGGCGGGTTCCCATGGGAAACGGTTCCCAAAGAGCGTCCCTCCTCACTCCCTCATTCTCTACACCTTCTCTTGCAACTTTTATTTTATTTTAGAGGAAAACTTTGAGCATAACAAAACACTGACCTAAATATCTAATAGGTACTACCGATGGCACATATGCTTGGCCACCAGCCTGTGGGTTTTAGGGCCCTGAAGGGCTCATAGAATCATAGAATGGTTTGGGTTGGAAGGGACCTTAAAGACCATCTAGTTCCAACCCCCTGCCACGGGCAGGGACACCTTTCACCAGACCAGGTTGCTCCAAGCCCCATCCAACCTGGCCTTGAACACTGCCAGGGAGGGGGCAGCCACAGCTTCTCTGGGCAACCTGGGCCAGTGTCTCACCACCCTCACAGCAAAGAATTTCTTCCTCATATCTCATCTCAGTCTCCCCTCTTTCAGTTTAAAACCGTTCCCCCTCATCCTGTCACTCCAGGCCCTTGTAAAAAGTCCCTCTCCCGCTTTACTGTAGCCCCTTCAGGTACTGGAAGGTACTAGAAGGTCTCCCCGGAGCCTTCTCTTCTCCAGGCTGAACAGCCCCAGCTCTCTCAGCCTGTCTCCACAGCAGAGGTGCTCCAGCCCTCTGAGCATCTCCGTGGCCTCCTCTGGACTCGCTCCAACAGCTCCATGTCCTTCTTCTGTTGGGGGCCCCAGAGCTGGACGCAGCACTGCAGGGGGGGATCTCAGGAGAGCAGAGCAGAGGGGCAGAATCCCCTCCCTCACCCTGCTGGCCACGCTGCTGGGGATGCAGCCCAGGACACGGTTGGCTTTCTGGGCTGCCAGCGCACATTGCCGGCTCATGTTGAGCTTCTCCTCAACCATCACCCCCAAGTCCTTCTCCTCAGGGCTGCTCTCAGTCCATTCTCCAACAGGTTCATCCCCTGCTCCGTGGGGGTGGGATGGGGTGGGATTCCCAGCGGCGTGGGGCTGGGGCAGCGCTGGTGAGGGGGTGGCAGCGGGGCAGTGCCCGGGGGGGGCCCCGGTGGCGGTGTCGGGGCGGGTGTCGGGGCCCGGTGCCCTCCTCCGCGGGGCCCTCGGGGCGGCGGCCGCCGTGACATCAGGCCGGGCCGGCGCTGAGCGCTGAGCGCCGCCGCCCCGGGACCCGCCTTCTCCCGCCGCCAACAAAAGCCCCCGGAGCGGCCGCCGGCCCCAGCGCCGCTACCGACACCCGCCCGGCCCAGCCCAGCCCGGTACAGCCCAGCCCAGCCCGGCCCAGCCCGTCACAGCCCGGTACAGCTGCAGGTAGGTGCGGGGCGGGCGCGGCCGCCGGGCCCCGCCGAGCGCAGCCCCCTCCCGCGGGCAGCCCCGGGCCCCGCTGCGGAGCCTCCGGGGGAGCCGCTCCTCGGGGCGGGCAGCTCGCCATCCCTCCGGGCTGCTGCGGCCCCGCTGCCCCCCCCCACACCCAGCCCTCCCCCTGCGCCCCCCCCCCCGGCACCTCACCGCGGGGGAGATGCGGGGCTGGGGGCTGGAGCCGGGGCACAGCCCCGCCGTGTGCCCGTGGGGTGGGCGCGGGTGCGGCGGGGCCCACTGAGGCACGGGACGGTGTGAGCGCCCGTGCACACGGTGCCAGATGCGGAAGCTGAAGCTCTTGCATCAGATCGGGTGAACTTCCCTAACCCGGCGGAGAGCGGGCATCGACGCCGCGCGGTCTCTTCCCAACTGGGACGCCAAACTTTCTGCTGGTGTTAATCTTAACCCTCCCTAAGCGTTCCCAGGCCCTTCTTTTGTAAAGGGAAATCTCAGGATCGTGGTCTCGAGCTGGGCTGTGAGCGGAGTCGTTGCGCCCCGTCCCCTCGCTCTGCTGTCACTTTGCTTTGCAGCCTGAGTAAAGCTCACACGGGGGAGGCTGAGCCAGCTCCATCCAGCCCATCATGCAGGAACAATTTCTTCACAGAAAAGGTTGTCAAGCACTGGAACAGGCTGCCCAGGGCACTGGTGGAGTCCCCATCCCTGGGGGGATTTAAAAGCCGTGTAGATGTGGTGCTGAGGGACATGGGTTAGTGGTGGGCTTGGCAGTGCTGGGTTAACGGTTGGACTTGATCTTAAAGGTCCTTTCCAACCAAAACCATTCTGTGATTCTCTCCTCTCCGCTGGTGTTGACTGATGTCGCTTTACAGAGGAGATTTGCATCATTGAGGACCTGACTGGGCACACGCTTGAGCACAGGTTCAGGTGCCCCTTTCCAAACCTCCGAGCTGGCAGCAGGGCCAGCGCGAAGGACCGGGTGTGAATTAGCACTTGGCAAAAATACCAGATGCTGCCAAGTCGCAGGATTAGAGGGAGGGATGGACTGGGTGAGAAAGTGCAAGTGCTAAAATAATATTCGGTGTGAGATCGGCTTTGGACGCTGCACCTCCTGGCTCTTCTGCATCTTGGTGGTGAGGTTGGAAAGGTGGTGTAGAGTCTGTGACCGCTTCTAGCCCTGGGGAGGACGCGCTGCTTTGCAAGTAGCTCAGCACTTGCTGCTGCCACCGCGGTGCCTTCCCTGCTCCCGCGGGTCGGTGGGCACCGTCCGTCCAGCCTCGGGCTCGCAGCCGGCCCCTCTGGTCTTACATCTCCTCTCCGGCCGGGATGTCAGTGCCTGAACTCAGGCTCTGGAGCAGCTGAGCTCAGCTCCTCACTCCTGGGACGCAGCACAAAATGACGAGGACGTGACCGATGGGGTTCAATAAGGGCTTTGCAAAAGCTGAATGAGCTTGGTCAGGTTATGGAGTTCGGTTCCTGCGGGAGTCAGTAGCTTTTCTTTGCGTACCTGAAAATGCTTTTGGGTAAAATTGGGATTTTCTTTGAGGAGCGCAGTTGTGAGAGGAAACTTCCAAGTTGCCTTTCTAACCAAAGCTTGGGAGCAGCGTGGTCAACGGGCCGTGGTGCGCGGGTCCGCAGGCACATCACGGCTGGTGAGTGCTCGCCGGTAGCCGTGTCTGGCAGGCGGCTCAGCGCGGCGCTGGCCCCCTCCCTGGCACAGGGAACCTGAGGGCTGCCGGAGCGGTGGCAGCAGTGGTGCCTGAGTGTGTTGCCTGGGGAACTGTGGAGTAGATGAGCCGTGTGTGGGGATCACTCGGGACCTCAGACCCTCCTGACTTTCTTCCCTCCGCTCGTGGCAAAGCCCTCAGAGATGTCTGATCTCTGCTGCATCTCCCGGGTCAGTTCTTTGATTTCTCCATGGTGTTGCCCAGTGTTTTGCTATGTCCCAGTACTCATTCTCCTCTTGCTCACTGGTGACATCACTGTATCACAAATGACCTTCATTTATCTTCCTTTACACTGTTGGCAGTCCAGAGTCTCCTCACGTCACTGCTCCACCCAGCTGATTACATGGCAGGGGAACAGAGGGGACAGTTCAAACTTGCCTCTTGTAGGGTTCTTTCCACCTGCGCTCAGGTGATGGGAAAGCTGCTCCGTGACAGATGCCCTTTGTCTGGGGCAGGGGGTCCCCCATGGGCCTGATTGCAGTTACCGATGCTGAACCCCTGACGCTCCTGGTGATTTCCCACGTGGTGGTACATGTATCCCCATGAGCTGGGTCCTTTCTGCTCTGCCCTCACACCTCATCTGTCTGGATGCCTCCTTCTTCAAATTTGTGCTCATTTCATGGCTATGCCAGCTGCTCTCTCAGCTGGCAGGCGGTAATCACACCCCAGGGCTTGGGGCTCCTCCTGTTGTTTCCTCTCCTTTGACTTGTCCCTCGGCCAGGCCATGTAATAATCCCGTGTGGACTGCTGTGAACATCGTTAGGAGTGAATTGTGTGCAGCACTGATGGTGCTTTTCTGCCATCCACTTGTATTAATGCTGTCATTGGAAAAAAACCCCACCTTTTACATGGGCCAGCATGAGTCTCCTGTTCCTCAGTGATCTCCTGCAAGCACAAAGTGATTGCTCTGCAATTAATTACTGTAGGATTTTAGTAGAACATCTGGGCACATACGTGGGAAATGTTTTCCAGAAGCTCGAATGGTTGAGCTGACATCCTGATGGCTGCAGGCAAAGTTCACGAGAGGGTGAAGGGGGAGAACCTGCGCTGCTCCGAGCGCTCCCGGAGCAGTGAAGCTGCGTTCGCGCGGCGGCGGGTGCTGCCTTCGCTCTAGCAGTTAAAAACCAGCTGCTCTTGGGCAGGTGAAAGGGTTGTCAGCTTTGGTGTGAGTGACACGAGCACACTGATCCTTCAACCCGCTCTAAGGAGAGGGTGACCGTGCGCTCCTGATGGCTTGGCTGCATCTGCTCACTGTTTCCAGGTTTAGATGACATCCCAAAGCACCAGGACGTACTGGTGCCTTACTGGTTTATGCCTGTTGTTTAGTGTAGCTTAGTCTGCCTCCCAAACTGGTGTGACATGAGCCCACCTGAATCGTGGGTGAGTCCGTAGCTTACGTTTGACCCGGTGAACTGTACTGCTGCAAAGTCAGACACCAGGCACTGAAATTAGAGTCAACCTCCAAAAAGTGCCAGCCTTGCGTGGTTCTGCACAAGCCTCACTCGCGTCTATCCTTCCCAGCAATACCACTGTTGATAAAAGCATCCTTTTATCTTGTTTTTTGAAGCCCCTTGCCTTAATCCAGAGCGGATGATGGCAGCGCGTTTTTGGCACAGAGGATGCTGTCTGCAGGGCTCTGCTTGGGTTTGCTGTGAAGTTGTGGTCCGTGGGATGTGGAGCTGCAGGAGGGAGGAAAATAATCCTGGTTTTTGGCAGCCCTGAGTGCCTCTCTTGCCTATGCTCAGTGAGGTCTTTGGCTGCAGGACGGCCACCTCCCGTTCCTCATTCTGCACGGGTCTAACAGCCGTTTGGAGAAGTGCGACTGCGGTCGGTGAGTGTTGCAATGGGACAGAACATGGTGCTCAGCTCCATGGTGCAAAGGACACTGAGAAAAACATCGACAGGGTCGCAAACTCTCCGACATATCTTAAAGTAGTCATTAATTAGGGAATTGGGGTGATGGGTCTGTCTAGATGGCTATTGGAAGGATTTTGCTTCTGAGAGGGCTGGTGCAGGTCCCAGCCTCCATGAGCAGGATGCTCCTATTTTTTTTTTCCTGCAGATCCTGACCTGTAGCATAAACTGCTTTTTGGTCTCTCGTGTGGCCTGCCAGGCTCTCAGCATGTGCCTGCGTATGTAGTGGACTAAGACGGAATTCCCTGCAACCTAAATCTTATCTCAGGCTTTCTCTGTGCCCAGCTGTGAGCTATCACAAGCCCATGTATCCCCAGGACAAACTCATTTTCATGGTCTCTCCCCATGAAAAAATCCATCCTGGTGCGTGCCAGGAGGTCTTGCTGGGATGTGGCTTTGCTGGGGCTGCATCTGTGCTGCTGGGTGCTTCGTGATAGGAGTCACCTGCCAAAGTAACAGTGAAGTTGTTTAAACTGTGTGGAGGCACCTGCAACCTTCCCGTGGCGGATGGAGGCACCTGCAACCTTCCCATGGTGGATGGAGGCACCTGCAACCTTCCCATGGCAGATGGAGGAACCTGCAACCTTCCCATGGCGGATGGAGGAACCTGCAACCTTCCCATGGCGGATGGAGGAACCTGCAACCTTCCCATGGCAGATGGAGGAACCTGCAACCTTCTCATGGTGGATGGAGGAACCTGCAACCTTCCCATGGCGGATGGAGGAAAATAAGCAGCAAAGGGGCTTGAACTCCTCCTGTGGCAAACATCAGATGAGCTTCACCTGGAAGCACCTTTTCTCCTCCTGTAGACTTACAGGCAGCTCAGAGGAAGGTGGCCCTGCTGACAATGTCTCAGTTTGGGCAGATGAACCCTGTTGTTCAGGACGAGCAGAGCCTCTTCTTTCACTGCTACTGTAAAGGGGGAAGAAAATGTGCTGTGGAGGCAAAGGAGAGGAGCTGGCTCCAAACCACACCGGGCAGTTTGTCCCTGAGCGTGCTTGGAGATGCCCTGGCTGTGGGGCAGGGAGCAATGGCAGGAGTACTGAGGCTGGGGGCTGCCTGCATGAGGCTGCCCACCAAAATCAGGGCTGGTGGGTCCCGGAGATGGGGTCTGCTGGCTGTCGTGCTTGGAAAAGGACAGGGGACTCAGACAAACCAGGCTGGACACCTTTCCACTAGCAACCTGGTCTAGTGGAAGGTGTCCCTGCCTGTGGCAGGGGAGTTGGAACTAGATGATCTTTAAGGTCCCTTCCAACCCAAACCTGTCTGTGATTGTATGAAACCATATCCAGCGTTGTGTTATTCCTGATGAGGGGTCTGACACAGGTGGGCATGGGGGAAAAAGGGGCCAGTGGGCTCCCACGCCGTGCGGGCGCAGGCGTCTTTGGTTGCCTGGGCTGGCAGGGGGATGCTGCTGGATGTTTCTGCCCTCCAAGGAAACTCTTGAACCAGGTCGGGTCCTCCTCCTGGTGCAGGGGGAAAAAACAGGCTCTGGAGAGAAACAGTTTGTGTCCTTTTAAGGCAATCCAAAGGCTGGGACTGGAAGGATCAGGCTGGAAGGGAGGGATTTGGCACGGGCTGTGCGGTGCTGGGAAGCCCAGCCTGCAGGGCGATCAGAAAAGAGACTTCCCGGCTGCTGCCATCACACCCCAAACACAGCTCCTTGCACCCCTGGAGCCAGCGCAGCCTCTCTGGCCCCTGCTCCCGGCACCCTCCACAGCTTCATCTGTCTGTCCCGTGCTGAGACCCTCTGAGCATCCAGGAGCCGGGAGCTGCAGCTGGGCTGGAGTGGGGCCAGCGCCTCTGCACAGCCCTGCCAGCCCTCACCTGCACCCTGCCAGCCCTCACCTGTGCCCTGCCTGCTGTTATAACCAGGCTGACATCACCTTCCCTTTTCTATGGCCTGACAAAACACTCTTACATGGGCAAGAGCTCAACTTTCCCCTATACCGGAGGGTACAGAGATCTCGCTGTGCCTGTGAGCAGAGGGTTTGCAATGCTTTGCCCTCCCTCATCTCCATCTGACGTTATACAACCCCTAGTCCTGCTGTGTTTAGTGTCCATGTCCCCGACTGCCTGCCAGGCAGGGCAGTGCCGCCCGCTCAGCCATCGGGTCAGGGATTGGAGACGCAGAGATGGGGCTGCAGGTGCCCACAGTGACCCAGGGATTCGGAGCTACTGCAAGGAGTGGGCTCAAAAGCTCTCTGGTGTGCCCCAGCAGACCCAGATCCCCTTCCTCCTAGCCATGCAGCCAAGCTGAGGGAGGTGACGAGATCCTGTGCATGCTGTGGGGTGGCATATGGCATAGTGTGAAAATGGGGTTTGGTTTTGGGGACCTTGTCCTGCTGCTTTAGCTGTTGAGGAGTTGGGAAGCACACGGCTGTGCCTGCAAAGGGGAAGGTGACTTTTGCTGCCTGTTCCCATGTGGGAGCAGGATGGAGAACTACAGAAGTGTTGATGGAGAGAGGCCTCTGGAGACCTCCCAAGCTGCAGCTTGTGCCCATTGACCTTTCTTATATCATTGGGCACCACCAAAGAGCATTTTGTTTTGTTGTCTATGTAGCAACCCTAGGTTGCTGTTAGATCCCTCTTGGCCACACTCAACCTGCCTGCCTCCCTCAGCTTCTCCTGGTAGGACTTTGTTGTTTGAATGTCTTGAGGTTTATGTTGGCCCCATCTTCAAAAGTATCAAGGCCCCTCTGGGTTGGAGCTCTGCCACTTGCGTTTGTTAGCTGCTCACAGTCTTTTGGGGTTATCTGCAAATTTCCAGATCAAGGGGCCTCTTGATCATGTCTCATCAGATACGTTTCAGGAAAGAGAAGAGAGAAATACAAGCATTTATGTCCTGCCAAGGAGCTGCATGGTAGCTTAGGTTGGTGCTCAGGTATTTGCCCTGTCCCTGGGGCTGCTGATTTCTCAGCCTTCGTGACTGTACCTGCAGTCCTGGAGGAGACCGAGATGCCCGAGTACAGGGGGAACCTGTGAGCAGTTGGCCAGGCAAGGCACAGGCTGATGGTGCTATGGGGGACACGGTGCCAGAGCCCGCTGTGTTTGGGGTATTGGGGGTCAGCTCCTGCCCTTTGGGCAGCCCTGCCTGCACCCCTGCCCTGCAGTGGCAGAAATGGAAGAGCTGTTCAGGGAGGAGAAGCTGGAACTGTTCCCAGCTGGGGTGACAGCCCGTACGCTCTCCAGCACCAAGGATCAGTCACCCTGGCCATTGCTGCGTTCCCCTGTCGAGGGGTAATAGCAGGGCTGTGATCTCAGGAGGTGCCGGCGCTGTGGGTACCTCTGTGAGCGCCGTCTCCCACCATTGTCCCGCTTCCTCCCTTTTCCTGGCACAGAAAGGAGCTGTGAGGTCCCACGGCTCCCAGGAGAGGGGGATTGCTGCTGCTCCTGGCTGGCAGGACCAGTGGTCCCTAGGAGGCAGCCGATCCTGCTGGGTGCTGTAACGGTGGGTCCTGTGGGCATCCTGAGTTCTGCTAATTCTGCTAATTACCAGCCCTGTGCAAACAGCAAACATCCGTGGGTGGCCTCTGCGTGTGCGGACGTGGAACTGGCTGTCAGGTGCCCACTCTGGCTGCCTCGCTCGGCCCCATCCTTGCCTCCTGCCTGACCTCCCGCCCTGACACCGTTTCTGCCTGTGCTTTTTTCTGCAGGATGCCGAACTGGGGAGGAGGAAAGAAGTGTGGCGTCTGCCAGAAGGCAGTGTACTTCGCCGAGGAGGTGCAATGTGAAGGCAGCAGCTTCCACAAGTCCTGCTTCTTGTGCAGTGAGTACCAGCCCTTCCCTCGCCCCTTCCGCCCCGCTTCCTGGCTCTCCGCCAGCCGGGCGCCCCGTCATGTCCTGTTTGTGGGCCCTGTAAACGCTCGTTAGGATTCCTCTGCGACCAGCCTGGCTGTGGGAGCCGTATGGCAGCCTTGCTGCTTTTCTCCAGACTTGGAAGTTATTCCTGCTGAAGGAGCACAGATCATCCCAGGATGCCAGGGGCCATCCAAGCTGTCAGAGCTGACCTTGGCCAGCACCCACCCAAAGACTTAATCTGGCCCTACACCAAGGAAAGGCTGGGCTTAGTCCTCTAGACTAGCTCCAGATGCTCAAGGTTGGAGCATGGGACAAGGACTCTCCAAACAGTGGTGGCAGGAGGTGGCACATCCCATGCAATGCTCTGGGGTGATGCTGGCTTTAGTCTTCTAAGTGGCTTGGGCCTTGGGAGCTGGCATGAGAACTGCCCTTGTGTCTCAGGATTTGATGGGAAGAAGATGTGGTCCTGTCCTGTCCCTTCTGCTGGTGGAAGGCCTACTGTGAAGTGCTAAAGCATCACCTCCAGCCTGCCTGGAAACCTCCTGTTGCAGAGGGTGTCTCTGTTGTATGTTTGGACCTAAGTGTCACCTCAAGGGAAGGGCAGCAGAACAGGAGCTGGCTGTGGATTAACTCAGTGCAGAGGTCCCTTCCTCTGCCTGCTCTGCAGGATCCTACAAATCCTCTTGGGTTCATGCTGCAGGTCCCCAGACACCCTTCCCGTCCCTTTGGGGATATCCGGGCAGCAGCGCATGGGCAGGCAAGTAGTGTTACAGTGCTGAGAGCAGCTCCTGAGACCTGGGGCATCCACATGCAGGGGGGCTGCAGGACCTTGGAACAAAAAGATGACCACTGTCCTCAGCCTGTGTTTTACCAGATTTCTGTCCCCTGCCCTTGAAGACTCTCACATACAGAAGTAGCGATTCTCATGTGTTAACACGAGTTTGTGTGTTTGTGTCCACTGATGGCTCATCAACACACTGCTCCTGCTGCTCTGTGACAGATGCAGAAGTGCATCTTCAGAGGTGGGTGCCCTTGCAGCAAGGTCCCACTGAGACTGAACGTTTCCTCAGCTGGTCCCTGAACCCTGTTCCCAGTCTCATCATCCCATTGCAGCCGGGAGCACAGACGTGATCTTTTCACAGAATCGATTTGGTTGGATAGGACCTTTAAGATCATCAAGTCCATCTGTTACCCCAGCACTGCCAAGGCCACCACTAACCCATGTCCCTCAGCACCACATCTACATGACTTTTAAATCCCCCCATGGATGGGGACTCCACCACTGCCCTGGGCAGCCTGTTCCAGCGCTTAACAACCCTTTCGGGGAAGAAATTGTCCCTGATCTCCAATCTAAACCTCCCCTGGCACAACTCGAGGCCGTTTCCTCTCGTCCCATCACTTGTTACCTGGGAGAGGAGACCGACCCTCACCCCGCTACACCCTCCTTTCAGGCAGTTGTAGAGAGCGAGATGGTCTCCCCTCAGCCTCCTTTTCTCCAGGCTGAACACCCCTAGGTCCCTCAGCCGCTCCTCATCACACTTGTGCTCCAGACCCTTCACCAGCTCCGTTGCCCTTCTCTGGACTCGCTCCAGCACCTCAAGGTCTTTCTTGTCATGAGGGGCCCAAAACTGCACCCAGGATTTGAGGTGCGGCCTCACCAGTGCCGAGTCCAGGGGGACGATCCCTGCCCTAGTCCTGCTGGCCACTCTAGTGCTGATACAAGCCAGGATGCTGGTGGCCTTCTTGGCCACCTGGGCACACTGCTGGCTCATATTCAGCCACCATTGACCAACACCCCCAGGTCCTTTTCCACCAGGCAGCTTTCCAGCCACTAAAGCAGCTTTCAGTATGGGCAGCAAGCAGAGCTGGGGTCTATAAACAGGCACACAGCTAGAACTAATCTCAGCAGAGCTATTCCAGCAGGGAAATTCCAGTGTCGTCATGGGGCCAATCCTTCCTGTGCTCCTGTGTCCACCTGGCACGGATGCTGGATTCTTCTTGGCCAGCCCGCCTGGGACGCGGCACGCACAGACGGATGCAGATGTGGGAGGGAGAAGCTATTGCTGTGTCTCTGCTCCCTGCACGGTGTGAAGAGTGGCCAGCATGGCTGGTAGCTCTCGTATGTGGGAGTTTCCAGGCTGGAAACCTCGCTTGGGCTTGAAAGGACTAAGAAGGGAGGTTGTGGAGAGGCTTTTCCCTGCGCAGGCAGGAGAGAGGCAGTCTGTGTCCTTATTGCAGCTGCTCTCTGCAGCAGGAAGTCATGTTCCTTCTGCAGCCTCAGATAAGGAGGGTGGGGAATGTTACCCTCATCTCCCCTCCCACCACCGGCTTTTACCGTCTGAGTCCGTATCAACGGAGGACCTCAGTATGGGCACTAAGACCTCATTGCACTGCATCTGCCCTTCCCCATGAGCCCCGTGCACACAGCTGGATGGCTTAGGAAAAGCTTCTGCTGTGCTGTGCTGGCATTCAGGGCATGAGGAAGGCTTCCAGGAGCCACGAAATCAGGCAAAAGGCATTGCTTCGAGAAGGGGACACCCAGCCAGTGCGGGGAAGAAGGTCATCCCATATCTGCTCATGGAAGCAAGTCACCAGGGAGTGGTCCAGAGCTGACTACAGCCAAAGCTCCTGTCCCTGGCCTTTGCAGATAGAATCATAGAATCACAGACTGCTTTGGGTTGGAAGGGACCTTAAAGATCATCTAGTTTCAACCCCTCTGCCACGGGCAGGGACACCTTCCACTAGACCAGGTTGCTCCAAGCTTCATCCAGCCTGGCCTTGAACACTGCCAGGGAGGGGGCAGCCACAGCTTCTCTGGGCAGCCTGGGCCAGGGTCTCACCACCCTCACAGGAAAGCATTTCTTCCTCATATCTCATCTAAATCTCCCCTCTTTCAGTTTAAAACCGTTCCCCCTCGTCCTATCACTCCATGCCCTTGTAAAAAGTCCCTCTCCAGCTCTCCTGTAGCCCCTTCAGGTACTGGAAGGTGCTAGAAGGTCTCCCTGGAGCCTTCTCTTCTCCAGGCTGAACAGCCCCAACTCTCTTATCCTGTCTCCAGAGCAGAGGGGCTCCAGCCCTCTGAGCATCTTCGTGGCCTCCTCTGGACTCGCTCCAACAACTCCGTGTCCTTCTTCTGTTGGGGGCCCCAGAACTGGACGCAGATGTACGTAATCACACTCCACACGTACCCCAGCAGTTCTGCCTGTCCCAGCTGCAGGCCCCCCAGTTTAGGCCGCGGCTTGCACGCCAGCCCACAGTGCTTCCTACTGGTTCCAGTCCCGTGCTACAGGCTGCGGGTGATGCTGAGCTGCACTAGACTACTGCATTCCCAGCCTGTTCCCCAGGGCTGCATTTGGGCCTCATCAGGGAACTTGAAGCCGTTATCTTTAGGGAAGAAAAACAAATACTTTGACCTGATCTGCCAAAAAAATAATCAAAAAGGAGGCAAACCTACCACAGTGCGTTAGAGCTGGAGATCGGCTCAGGGAACAACTTGGTGATTGAGTTGGTGGCATCGACCCAACTGAGTCAATACTACAGGGCAGAAACATTCTGTAACGAGGCCGTTTGGCCTCTGAAAGTAGCAGCAGCTCTTGTCTAATTGTTTTATGGAGCAACTCCGCTGCTCTTAGAAAAACAAAGAGTCCTTAACTCGCTGAGTGCGGTGTGCTGGAATTCCTGCAATGCAGAAACCCGGGAGCTGGGGGCTGATTTCTAGGAAGCAGGCGGGGAAAGAATTTTTCTGCTGCCTCTCAAAGTGTCTGTGGCTCATGCAGATGAGGGACTGTGAAAGCTTGGGTTAGAGCTCTAAACCCAGCCAGTGTGGTGGGAAAGAGGGAGAGAGGCTCGATGATCTTAAAGGTCCTTTCCAACTAAAATGATTCTACGAAAGACAGACAGATGCCGTTGTGATCATTCCCTCACACCCCTAGGACAAAGCTCCAGTAAAAGTGCCCAGATTCCCCTCCTGAGGGTCCCTCTCAATGCAGTGCTGCTCCTGAGGAGCTCCGGGGACAACCCCAACACCAGCCCACTAGCTTGGCAGCTATGGGACCAGTTAAGTGCTGGTCTTTCTCAACAGGGATGCATGCTCCATCCCCAGCTCCTGCCGTGGTGGGACGGGGGAGCCCGTAGCCAGGAGAGGACCCTGCCAGATCCTCCTTAGATGGCAGGAGATGTTTCCCTTTCCACCTCCTTCTCCCAGCAGCAGCACGCAGGGTTCTCCGCGGCCCCGGAGGAGAAGCACCATATTTAGTAATCGGGCCGAGAAAGGCTGCCTCTCGCCCCCGCGTTTGCGCTGCTCCGGGAGGAGAGCTCCGCTGTGTTTGCATTCCTGAGATGTTGGTGAAGGCCAAGAAACATTTCTGCTGGCGAAAAGGCCAACGGGTTGCTGGGAGCCTCGACATTTAAGGCATGTCAGCGGGATGGGGGAAGGCTGTGTCGTGGCTGTAACAGGATCTGTTTCGGGGCTGGCTGCCAGTGCTGCGGACTCTGCCCCAGGCATCTGGATCCTGCACCGGGGCAGGTAAACACTGGTGGTTACTGCGGGCCCCGTTTGGGTGCTGTTCACCTCCCGCTCCGGCTTGCTGGGCGGCGTCTTCCAGGAAGGGTTTGGAAGTCGACGTGGAGGCTGAGATCAGAGCTGGGGCAGGAGTCAAGAAAACCTAAAAATCAGGAGAAGAGTCTGTGTGGCCTGAGCCCAGCACCAAGCTCAAGCTCTGGATGGGCTTAGCTGGGACCCTGAGCCTGGCTGCTGTCTCCTCCTGTCCCATCTTACATCCCATATTGATCCCCAAGGCTTGAACACCCAGCTGAGTTAGTGTTCCTCACCCCAGACCACCCTGTGCAAGCACCCTAATTGTGGCACAGACTAGGGGTGACACGTTAGCGTGAACTCTTCCATCGTGGTCTCGGGGTCTGGAGGGGCAACTGTGCACAACAGCGTAATGTGGCACAAAACTTAGAGAGTGCATCAGGTGTGGTGGTGGCTGCAGGTCTGCTCTGAGTCTGTCTAAACGCAAGGAAAAATGTATTTGATTACATTAATTTCCCTTGAGTGTCTCTCACTGCGTATTTGCAGCGGACTGGGAGTGCGGCAGAGCTGCAGCTGCGGCGGGGCAGGGATGTCCATCCCCGTGCTCGGGAATCCTGCAGTGACTTGTAGGGAAATTTCAACCCCCCCTGGTTTAAGCGCAACTCCAGGACACCAGCGTCGACAGGGTTAACAGCGCTTTTTCTTAGTCTCAACCTCATAGCTTTGGTGGTTGCTTCCTTTTAAAGCCAGACAATGTTCCTGTTGTGATCCTTATCGCTGGCTGTTTTGCATGCACGTTTAACGAGGACCTTGTCTGGGGTTTCCTCACTCCTTGAAAGCCGAGCTGTACTGCCCCTTGTGAGGACTTGTTTTCTTCAGCTAATTAGCGAGCTCTGGATGAGCAGGCTGATGGCACGGCTCTCCCCTCTTTTTTAGTGGTCTGTAAGAAGAACCTGGACAGCACCACCGTTGCTGTGCACGGAGAGGAGATCTACTGCAAGTCCTGCTACGGCAAGAAGTACGGCCCCAAGGGCTATGGATACGGGCAGGGAGCAGGGACCCTGAGCACTGACAAGGGAGAGTCTCTGGGAATCAAATACGAAGAGTGAGTTTAAGTCTTGTTTTCGAAACTGGGGCTGTTGTGGGCACCTTCTCCCCCACGTCTGTCCTCTTGTGATGCTTGGCTGTGTAGCCCATGCTGAACTTCCAGCAGCAGCTAATCTGGAGAGTGCCGCAGGCTGCCCTGCCTTTCTGCTCCTCTGGGGAAACCCGCTGAACCCTATTTGCAGGGTGGGATGGGGCTTGACGGGACATGTCCCCATTGCCTGAACATGCTGCCCATCCCTTCCTAGCACGCAGCTGTGAGGCTGAAATTTCCATGAGGCTCAACACATCGTGCCTAAAGCTCCGGGGCCCTTCAAAACTGGGTTGGGATTTGCGATCCCATAGCTCTTCCCTCCTCCATCTTGCTTGTGCAGCCCTGATCATGAACTCCCTCCCATCCACAGGGGCCAGCCCCACCGACCCACCAACCCTAACGCATCCAGAATGGCCCAGAAAGTCGGAGGTTCTGATGGGTGCCCTCGCTGCGGTCAAGCCGTGTATGCAGCCGAGAAGGTGATTGGAGCTGGAAAGGTAAGAAGGGGGATGGAGTGGACGGGGCACGCACGTGCCACAAGTTGTCGTGTGGCAGGGAGACCTCAGAGAGGGTCTTGACCTGACCCACAGGCTGCTGTGGGCTGGGCTGCCAGTGCCTCCAGGCACTGGGCTTGGGGGCTGGTGGCCATGCTTACTTGGAAGCCTGGCACCAAAGGGAGAGCTGGGCATGTCTGGAAACCAGGTTCTCCAGTCTGCATCGCTCTTACAGACTTGTAGATGGGAGAGAAATACATTTCATACTGACTATTCGGAGCACTGCTCAGCAGAGGTCACAGTGGACGTCCCCGCTGCTAGATGTGTTGGGAGGATGAGCAGTGATGTGGGCCGCGGCCACTGCCACCGCTAACTGAACAAGTGCAACGTCTAGCGAACCTTCTCCACCCTCTGCCGCGGGCTGGGATGCCGCAGCCCAAATCCAGGGCAGGGAATGAATTCCAGTGGTCAGCGCTGCCCGTAGGCAGGGCACAGTGGTTGGAGGTGTGGGCATGGGTGTGGGTGCATCACTCTTGGGCTGTTCTGCTGGTGGACTGGGTCTGCTCAGGGTCGGATGTAAAGGACACTCTGCAACAGCCCTGGTACTTCCCATGTCAAGTTCATCACTTGACCAGGGTCCTTTGTGTCCCCAGCTGTGGCCTTATCCTAGCCCAGCTCTGGGAAGCCTAGTAAGGCATGGGGACACCTTCTGCTCTGTCAGCCCTGGGACCCTGGGTGAGGTCCCTGCCTTCCCTCCGGGGTCGGGCACATGTGGAGAGCTTGCCAAGACAGCTGGCTCAGGCTGCCTGGCTTTGTGCCGCAGGGGACTGGATGGCCATGCTGGGAAATCCTCACCCCTTTGATGGTGTTGTTGGGTCACCCCTGCTGTGCTTCGTCCTCCCTGGGGCTTCTGTGTTTGTCCTCTGTCCCCAGAGCAAGGAAAGGAGGCATTGAGGCAACAGAAAGTGCCTCCCAGCATCATCATACCCCAGCTGGCAGTGCAGGGATTCGTGATGGACACGTTGAGGGTCAGCCCAGGGTCAGAAGCCAAACTTACCCTTAAAATAATGATCTGAGCTTCCTGGTAGGCTTCTGGGGTTGATGTTTACGGGGAATCAAAGCTGGCAAAGCAATTGCACTCAAACAAACCCGGAGAGGATTCCAGAGCCTGTATTTCATGTGCTAATGTTTGCTGGATGACTCCATCTACTACCTCCTCCTCCAGCCCCCTAATTTCACATTTTCTTCCAAAAAAGGTTTGATGTTTTCCAAAGTGTTTATTTAAATTCCTCCATGAGCAGCTCTGGCTACTCTAGGTCTGCTGAAAGGCTGTGAGCTCATTTATCCCCAGAGGACTGAGGGAGCCGTGGCAGGGGGTGTTTATTTTTAAACACTGGCTGATTTCTGCATTCTTAGTGTCTGTTTGCTGCCTTCCTTGGAGCTGTAGTTGTGTAGGGGCAGATGTCCCCACCCTGCTGCCACCCCCCAGGCTAACCTACAGCAGCAGTGGATCTCAGCTGGATAACTCGGGGGATTTATCACGCTGCTGGAGAGAGGACAACCTCCAAAGAGGGCAGTGATTGCCTCTTACAAATTCCTGTACAAATTATTGTACAAATCACTTCTGCAAGTGGGGGAGAAAGCTCTCTGAAACCAGATCAACATGGGAGCAGTGACCACATCTGATGGTTCCTCTCTGTATCTTCCCCCCGGGGCTGCGAGGACCGCTCTGTCCAGAGAAAAGCTTTCATCCCTTTCAGACCTCTTTGGGCCAGAAACAGAAAAGTGACCCCGTTTGGTGGCCACAGCATTGCTGCCCTGTCCCCGGGTGTTGTCTGACCAGGTTCTGCTCCTGTCCCACAGTCCTGGCACAAGTCCTGCTTCCGCTGTGCCAAATGCGGCAAAAGTCTGGAGTCCACCACCCTGGCAGACAAAGACGGGGAGATCTACTGCAAAGGTGAGTGCCACCTTCCCCGTTGGCTTGTCCTGGACTCCTAAGGGTGGAGGCAGGGGCTGAAAACCCCTGTGCAGGGAACCGGGATGGGATGGAGGTTTGGGGAGGTGGTGGCCACAGCAGCTGCGTATGGGGGCTGGCTGGCCGTGGAGCCGGGGGATTTCCCACTGTGCCTGGGGCCTCTCTGTTTGCCCAACAAACCCTGTCCTGTTTAGGCAGTGCCTGCTTCGAGAGGAGGACCTGCTCGTGTTCAGCTGACGGCCTTACCTGTCTCTCCCTTCCCGTCCTCTGCAGGTTGCTACGCCAAGAACTTTGGTCCCAAGGGCTTTGGCTTCGGGCAAGGCGCCGGGGCGCTCATCCACTCGCAGTGAGGCACCAGGAGCCGGGCTCTGCGCTCGCTCAGGGCTTGTCCAGACCAGCCTGTGCTGCCCGACCCTTCCCGCACCCGCAGCGAGCATCCTCACCATCATCAATAACCACCCGCTGCTTCACAGCACGAGCCCTTTCCTCCCCGCCCTGACCCAGTGCACCCCGAAGCTGTGGGAGTCCCAACATCGTCCCCATCGGGTCCTGCTGGGACGGGTGCCGGCAGGGAGACAGCTCGCACCCACCCGCAGCGAGGCCAGCGTGCCCGAAACGTTCTGCTCCGCGTTGCCCGTCCCGCCGGGATGCAAGCTCAGCCGTGCCATGCCGTGTCACCGAGCAAGCAATAAACGTCAAAGCTGACCCATGCTCGGCCTTGCCAGAGAGTTTATTCCCCATCTGGGGCTGAGGAGGTGCACTGGGTGACCAGAGCTGGAGGTCAGGAGGTAGAGGGAGGACGGGAATACTTGCAATCGTGGCTTGCAATTAAAGCACGAGGGCAGGAACTGCTCAGTGCAATTTGATGTGGCCCAGCTGTGGCCAGCTGAGCTCCGTGGGTCGTGTGAAATGGTGAATAACCATTTCAGGAGCAGCAGTTGGTGCTGGGAGGCCCAGGACAGACCTTCTCGGGTGCATCGGTAGCACAACACGTGTGCACGCCCTATCGAAACCCCTATCAGTGCTTTTACGTGGGGCCTCTCCAAACAGGCGTGCCCAGCAGGGCTGGGTAATTAACAACTTTTCACCTACTCCCTGGGTTTTTAGCGGTACCCTGGATCATTAAGCCCTCAGTTTGGCAGCTTCCCAGATTTAATTCGGTTTTGTCTAAACTCTTTACTTTCTTTCTGTGATTCTCTCCTTTGACTGGTGTCACATACCCACAAGATCAGCCTCACTGCAGCTTAGAGTTGTGAACTCCACAGGGAATTTAGTTTTCTTTTTTTTTTTTTAATGTTATGAACTTTGTGGTCGAGTAAATGAGGTGGGTAGTGTTTTGAGAAGCACAACAGAGGCAGAAATCCTTTAGTGGGGCAGGATTTGGGCTCTGTTATCAACTTAAGCACTTTCTCCCGTTCATCACACCCTCAGTTTTTACGCGAGATGGGGAGTACGCTCTTTAAGCATCTCCAGAAATCCTCCCCCCCCAGGTTTCCCACCCTGGAACCCAAATTCTAGCTGGCCCTATTGCTCTGGGGTGTGTGGTTGGGGTTTGGTGAGGCGATAGCGGCGGCATTTCAGCTGGATGTGCCACGGGCAGGGATTGTGCCCAAGCAATGCTGTTCAGTCAGTAAAGCTAGAACCAAGCCTTTCTTTAGTCTCTTTCTCCCATAGTTGTAGAGGTTGTGTCAGAGAGAGGGGAGGTACTGACATATTGCAAGTGTGATGGACCCAGAGAGGCCATCAGCTCCTGGAGACCTGGTCAAAGCCAGGAGAAAATGCTGGGTTTGGGTTTCAGGGGGTCACAGAAAGAGTGGAAGGGGTGGAAGGGTCCTGCAGAGGCCTTGAGTCCAACCTCCTACTTAAAGCAGGGCTAACTCCAAAGTCAGGTTGATCAGAGCCTCTGGGGTCCAGTGGAGTTTGGAAACCCTCCAAGGATGGAGGTCCCACCACTAAGGTTCTTGTCATATGGATGCATCATGCACATAGAGGAGGTTATTTTCCTTACACGCATCAGAGTTTCCCTTGGGGCTCCTGTGCCCATCGTCTCTTTGCCATGCCCTGCTGTGTCTCCCTTCTCCACAACTCTTCTCTAGGTAGTAGAAAACTGAAGTTCAGTCTCCCCAGGCCCTCTCTGGTGGGTCTCTGCTGAGCTTTCAGCCTCAAAGGTCCCAGGTGACAGCATGGGCAGTGTCCTGGGACAGGGACCTTGCCCTGACGGTTTGCAGTCAGTTCTGCATGCCTGCTGAAGTCACACTGTTCACTTGAGAATGGCTTTGAGGAGTGATAGAGACCAACAGCCACAGCGTTAGCAGAGGCTGTCGGCATGGGGAGACCAGGACAGGCATCGCTGGGGCTGCACATCCAGACAGAGGGTACAAGGTGGGCTGGAGGAGGTGGTGGGACAAGGCACAGGAGAAGCGGGGTGGGATTAGAGGTGCTTTTTGGGCATCCTCTGCCCAAACTGCAGCAGGATGGCTGCGACCATCTGCTACCCTCTGCTGGTTACTGCTCCCTGTGCATGGGCATGGCCCCGCGCTGGCCAGCTGGACATGTCTGGACACCTGCACCCAAGTGTGGTCCAACTCCCTTGAGAGGGAGCAGAGCCGCATTGCACCCAGCAGCACCCATCCCTCCCTGCTGCTGGCACTGGGGGCTGCCAGCCCTTGGGAAAGGGGCTGTGGGACCCAAAAAAATGAACCAGAGGGTCGGCTCGTGGCTGAGCACCCTGCAGCCTGGAGGCTGGTGGTGATCGTACCACTCTTAAGGGGTCAGACTGGAGCCCTCCGAGCCCCACGGCCAGTGGTGCCAGGGGATCACAGAATCACAGACTGGTTTGGGTTGGAAGGGACCTTAAAGATCATCTACTTCCAACCCCCTGCCACAGGCAGGGACACCTTCCACCAGACCAGGTTGCTCCAAGCCCCATCCAACCTGGCCTTGAACGCTGCCAGGGAGGGGGCAGCCACAGCTTCTCAGGGCAACCTGGGCCAGGGTCTCACCACCCTCACAGCAAAGAATTTCTCCCTCAGATCTCATCTAAGTCTCTCCTCTCTCAGTTTAAAACCGTCCCCCTCATCCTATCACTCCAGGCCCTTGTAAAAAGTCCCTCTCCCGCTTTCCTGTAGCCCCTTGAGGTACTGGAAGGTGCTAGAAGGTCTCCCCAGAGCCTTCTCTTCTCCAGGCTGAACAGCCCCAGCTCTCTCATCCTGTCTCCATAGCAGAGGGGCTCCAGCCCTCTGAGCATCTTCGTGGCCTCCTCTGGACTCGCTCCAACAGCTCCGTGTCCTTCTTATGTTGGGGGCCCCCTTATGTTGGGATCTTGTGGCAGGGGATGTGGCACCACCACTGCCCCGTCCCGGCTGTGAGCGCTTTGTGGGAACATCACAAGGACTTCACCCCTCGTGACCTGCCTGTCAGGGCTCTGTGTGGACGGGCTGTGCATCGGGACCACAGGCAGCCTGCGGAGCAGAGCCTTGTGCTTGCCCATGGCCTGATGCAGTGAGTCCTGTTGGGTTTGCTGGAGGGCAGGAGCTGAGGCGTTGGCCTCCCAGGCAGCCTGGCAGGACGAGCCTCCTGCCCTGTGGGTCTGGGAACGAACAGCCGGGGAGAGAGGAGCGGAGAAAAGACTTTGTCAAAGCTCCTTTACACCCACGGCTATAGGAAAGTGACCTTCCCGTGGTGGTTGGAGCCTGGAGAGGCAGAGAGCAGCGGGGCTGGGACCTTGGGGAGGGGGGTTTTGGTAGCCCTTGGCTCTCCCCGAGGTGGTAAGCAAGGAGACCAGGGGCTGGCCGGTGAATCAAAAGTGCCCACAGACATCCCAGCTCACTGGAGCAGAGCCAAGAGCAACTGTCCCGAAAATACTCACCCCCAGATTTCCAGACCTCAGCATCCCTGGAGCTGAGCTTTTGTGTGTGAGAAAATGTCTAGAGCACAAGTGTGATGAGGAGCGGCTGAGGGACCTGGGGGTGTTCAGCCTGGAGAAAAGGAGGCTGAGGGGAGACCTTCTCGCTCTCTACAACTGCCTGAAAGGAGGGTGTAGCGGGGTGGGGGTTGGTCTCTTCTCCCAGGTGACAAGTGATGTGATGAGAGGAAACGGCCTCAAGTTGTGCCAGGGGAGGTTTAGATTGGAGATCAGGGACAATTCCTTCCCCAAAAGGGTTGTCAAGCACTGGCACAGGCTGCCCAGGGCAGTGGTGGAGTCCCCATCCCTGGAGGGATTTAAAAGCCGTGTAGATGTGGTGCTGAGGGCCATGGGTTAGTGGTGGCCTTGGCAGTGCTAGGGTAACGGATGGACTTGATGATCTTAAAGGTCCTTCCCAACCAAAACGGTTCTGTGATTCTATGAAAACAGCCTTAGATTCTGTTTGAGAGGGGAACCCACACATCTGCTCCCCCTGAAAGTGCTGGGGTGCTCGGGGTGACCTCCAGGACTCCGCTGATGCCCAGCCCCGCGCTGCCTTTGGCTGCAGGGGAGCCGGGGCGGCCTGACGTCAGGAAACCGGGTCTCCTGGGACACCCGGGATCTCTGCCAGCGTGGCGAGGTTGGCCTCGGGGAGCATGAACCAGTTCCTGGCTCCGGCAGCCGCTGCCCTGCCCTTTTAATGAGGGATAATTAGGTGCATCTCATCAGCGCTGCAGACTTGTCCCCCGGCCATGTCGGCTGCAGGCAAAGCCCCTCGGTAAGGACCTGGGACGATGGAGGGGCTGGGGACAAGAGGGGATGGGGGCAAGAGGGGCTCCAGCTGGGTGGCAAGAGGGGCTCCAGCTGGGTGGCACCGAGGGTTTGGGGTCTGCGGGGCACAAGCAGGGCGATTGGGGAGGTGCCAGGGAGCCGCGGGACAGCCTGCGGGCTGCCAGCCCCAGACAGTGACCCCGGCGCATCCCGGGGGGGGGATCCTTCCCCTTCCAGACCTCACCTGGGTGAAGGGACCCGCACCCTCAGCATCTCTGGGGGCACATCCAGCCGCCCAGCAGGCTGTGGCCATCACCCCCTTCGGTAGCCCACGGCCAGCACGAAGGATCCAGATGTCCCCTCTGGTGAACCCCTCTGTGCCAGGCGCTGGCACGGGAACAGACGGAGCTGCGGTGGCCCGGAACGAGACGGGCTGGAAAGGAGACGGGTGTGTCGCTGCAGGCGAGGGTGGATTCAGGCAGGACCAGGCTGTGCCGTGCTGCCCTGGCCCCGCTCCGGGGGTGCGTCCCCCCCTGCACAGATCACACAAGGCTGGGGGATGCTGGTCCTCACTGTGGGACAGGCTGGGGGCTTAAAATCCCTGTGCCAGGGGGCTTGGGGGACAGGAGCTCTGTGTGCTGAGGGCCAGGCCAGCACTCTGGGGTGCAAGGCTGGGTGGGTGGTGGGTGTCAAGGGCTGTCCCCATTGCAGGGCATCCCTGCACGGCCATCTCGCAGTGGTGACACCAGACATCTCCTGTCTGCATGTGTCCCCCCTCCTGAGCCCCCACCCAGGTGTCCCCACAGCCCCTGCCTGGCTGGTGCTGCACCCACAGCCCCCTGCCCCGGTGGCACTGCGCCCCATAACCCTCTGCCCTGGCTGGTGCTGAGCCCCATAACCCCCTGTCCTGGGTGGCACTGAACCCCATAATCCTCTGCCCTGGCTAATGCTGAGCCCCATAACCCCCTGTCCTGGGTGGCACTGAACCCCATAACCCTCTGCTCAGGGTGGCACTGAACCCCATAACCCTCTGCCCTGGCTAATGCTGAGCCCCATAACCCCCTGTCCTGGGTGGCACTGAACCCCATAACCCTCTGCCCTGGCTAATGCTGAGGCCCAAAACCCCCTGTCCTGGGTGGCACTGAACCCCATAACCCCCTGCCCCAGCTGGCACTGCACCCCATAATCCTCTGCCCTGGCTGCAACTGCACCCCATTGTGCCTTCCTGGCTGACACTGCACCCCACAGCCCCCAACCCCAGCTGGCACTGCACCCTATAGCCCCATCTGCAAGTGAGACTGCACCCCATAACCCTGTGTCTGGCTGGCACTGCACCCTCCAGCCCCCCTGTCCCCACTGGCACTGCACCCTCTAGCCCTGTGCCAGCTGTCACTGCACCCCCCAACAGCTGTCACTGCACCCCCCAACAGCTGGCACTTCACACCCCCCAACAGCTGGCACTGCACCCCAAAACAGCTGGCACTGCGCCCCATGCCCGGGTTGCCATGCAGGAGTCCCCAAGCCCTGCCTGGGCACCACTGCCGAGCAGAGCCGTGCCCACACCTGGCCTGTTCACATGAGGACCCCGGGGGCAGCGCCTGCCTGTGGGCACCCCAAAAGCGCCTCGCGGGCGAAGCGGGGCTGTGCCGGGCCTGGCCGGGCTTCGCCTGGGCGTGAAGGGTGCCTGCACTGCAGGAGGGGCCAGGCGAGGCGGGGAGGAATGCGAGTGGGAGAGCGGCCGGGCATGTAGCGACAGCTCCTGGGGCGCGCGGTGCCGGGGATCCCACACGCTGCACAGGGCACGGAGCAGAGCCCCGGCAACAGGGCTGGCGGCCGGCATGGGGGACCCCATCGCTCACCCCCTCTGAGAGCCGGGCAGCGGAGGGCGGCGAGTGCCCCGGGGGCAGCACGGCTGCCGCGGGGGTCCTGGCCCCGGGGAGCTCGGCTCCAGCGTGGAGGGGCTGGAAACCCCCCGGCGGGTGATGCCCGGCTGCGCCGACACGAGGTGCTGAGGATCCCGGGGGGGCTGAGGAGCCGCTATGACCCCCGAGAAGGTGCTGAGGGAGGGGGTGCTGGAGAAGCGGAGCGGGGGGCTGCTGCAGCTCTGGAAGAAGAAGCGGTGCCTGCTGACGGAGAAGGGGCTGCAGCTCTTCGAGCCCAAGGGCTCGCGGCGCAAGGAGCTGAGCTTCGCCCGCATGAAGGCGGTGGAGTGCGTGGAGTGGAAGGAGCGGCACATCTACTTCACGGTGGTGATGGACGACAGCCACGAGATCGACTTCCGCTGCGCCCAGGAGGACCCGGGCTGGAACGCCGAGATCACCATGGGCCTCGTCCGCTTCAAGAACCAGCAGGCGATCCAGGTGGTCCGTGCCAGGCACAGCTGCCGAGCAGGTACCGCACCCCGTGCCGTGGGTCGGGGTGCAGGACCCACCACAGGGTGAGGTCCCCAGCTGCTGGGTCCCATCTCTGAGTGGTTCGGCTTCCCCACGGGAATCATAGAGGGGGTCCCATAGATGGGGACGGGTCTGCAGGGTGGTGGTCCTTTGTCCCTCTGCACTGGCTGGACTCTGCCCTTCACATCCCCTCCCCGTGTCCCTGGAGAGGGACTTTCTAACACCCTCCTTCTGTCTGGGGTGGCCCCGAGGGCTATGGGGCTCTTTGCCATCTTGCACATGGAATGGCAGTGAGGACTGTGGCTGGCTCCAGTCCCCGGCTCCCCTCGGGGCTGGATCCTGCCCCACGTCCCAGCGCTGGCTGGGTGGGTAACAAGCGCCTTCTCTCCGCAGTGGTGCAGTTCGACACAGCCCCAGTGGGACAACCCGTGGACGCGCAGCATCCAAAGAGCAGGATGGAGATGGCCCTCGGCTCGGCGGGTGGTGGGGAGAACGGGATCCCTGCGGGCAAGTGAAGCCATCGCTGTCTGTGGCCCAGGGATGAGGACAGTGGCCCTGGGGAGGCCAGTGCAGGCGCTGGCTCCCCCCTTGCTGGGTCAGGACAGAGGCACCACAGAAGCCAGGCTGGCACAGCTACAGGGGTCAAGCCACATCCCCTTGGCATGACGGGGCAAAGGACACAGTCAGGGCCACCACCTGGGGCTCTGGACATGGCAGGAGGTGACATCCCTGCCTGGGGGCCCACCATCCTTCAGCTGACATGGCCAGGACCTTGGTGGACTGGTGGGGACTCCTGGACCTCTCCTGCAGGACAGGGGATGGGATGGGTGAGGTTGAGCCCAAAGGAAGCAGCGTGATGATGGGCTCTGCCCGAATGCCAGTGACACTGGGACAGAGGGATGTGGCCAGGGACACTGCTCCCCCCGAGCCCCCACGTTGAGAAAGGGCTGGAGAGCTGCTGCTGCATCAAGGACCCCTCGGGGCACCGTACCCCGATGGCACAGTGACGCAGCCGTGCTGCTGGACACTGCCCTGCCCTGGGCTGTTCTCGGACTAATGGGGGATGCTGGAGAAGGCAATGGGGACCCCGACTCCCTGTACCAAAAGTGTCCCCAAACAGGACCTTCTGCTGCTTACCCTGGTGTCGCTTTGATTTGTGGGAGGGTGTAGGAGAGCACAAATCCTGCACAGAGCTTCACCGGTCGTTGGCACCCCCCTAAATCTGCCAGCATCCCACAGTCCGGCTCCAAAGCCCCCTGCTGCCACCCCGAGCCTCTCTGGTCACCCATCCCGGTGCGCCCATGTCCCCAGGGTTTCCCACGGTGGTTTGTGGGCAGGTGACCCAGCACTGCCTGGCTTTGCAGGCAGGGACGGCGGGCAGGGGAAGGGGTGGCTCTGCCCCGACAGGCAGCGCAGACGCCAGCGCCTCGAGCCACCGTGCTCCACAAGCCGGAGCCTGAGCCCCAGCCCCGCGGCCGGAGGCACTGCAGATCCTCCCGGAGATTGCTGGGCTGCGTGGGAATCGGGGAGCGCTGCGCCCCGGCCCCCCAAGGCTGCAGCAACCGGCCCCAGCCTGCGTGCTGGCCACCTCTGCCAGAGCCCTCCGGGGCCCATGGAGTCCCCGTGCCAGAGCAGCTCCGGGGTGGCTTTGGGGAGGGATGGTGGCAGCTCCGGGGTGGTTTTGAGAAGGATGGTGGCAGCTCTAGGGTGGCTTTGGGGAGGGATGGTGGCAGTTCCAGGGTGGCTTTGGGGAAGGATGGTGGCAGCTCCAGGGTGGCTTTGGGGAGGGATGGTGGCATGGCCAAAGCCCACTCGGGCCAGATCTCGTGCTGGCTCTTTCTGAGCAGCCTGGGAATAAGCATTTTAGTGTTTTTCCACCCAAGGAAGCCTGCGTGGCCATTTCTGGTCCAGAGATGAAGCCAGATCCAAACGCCGCACAGACTGAGCTCTGCACCGTCCCTGTGCCATGGCAGGGACAGAGGGACTGAACCTGGTGGGCTCCGGGGATGGTGTGAGCTGGTCCCCTGCCCACAGGGACATGCTCTAGGCATGGAGCCCTGCGTGGACCAGCCCCCCCAAACCAGGTCCCCACACACATTTCAGGAGGGAATGGGGTTGTCAGTGGTTGGAGGAAGGTGCTGGGGCTCACACACTATTTCCATGGCAAGGATCTCCATCCTGGGAGAGACCATAGATCCCCAGCTCCCGGAGTCAGGGGATTCAGTGAGGCTCATTCAAAGTCCTGCAAGCATCCCAAGCCTGTGCCGTGGCAGGGCAGCACCCAGGGGTGGGGAGCACCCAGTGCGAGGGGTTTTCCAAAGTCTTCTGAATTTCGAGCCAGTTTTGGGAGATCTGACTCCTTGTTTTCAGCTTTTCTGCTCTCTCACTCACTGTAAATAGATACTTTCTGTTTTCCAAGTGCCAGCAAGGAACTGGGGAAGAAAATGGTCAAGATGGATGTGTGTAAGCACCAGCCCTGGCTGTGGACACGTCCACTGAGCACTGATGGACGAGGCAGCAGAGAGGCTGCAGTACCCGTGAACTGGGGAGAAATTTAGGCAGTTAATAGAGGGAGAGGGACAGAAAGAGCAAGGCAAATCACTGTGTCAGTATTTCAAGTCCGGGCATGGGGAAAGCCAAGGTTTTCCATCCCCATGCTGAGCTCCTCATCACTCTGCAGACCAAGACACAGCCAGAGCCCTTGCCTGTACCACGTACACCAGGTTTGGGAGCTTCTTCTGCGCAGACACCCAAATCTGCCAGATCCCCCCTCGGCGGGTGGATTCACAGCCTGACCCCAGGAGCAGGGGCCAGGGGGTGAGAGCCCAGCCAGCAGCGGGTGTGTGGGAGGCAGGAAGGCTTCACTCGCCGCCTGAGAGGGCTGGATTTTTTCATGCAGAGGAAAAGGTCACCCGGAGACTGAAAAGCAAATAAACAGCCAAGAGTCTCGGCCAGACAGCGGAGCGGGGACAGGGCCGGCGGCTGGCGCATCCCCCGTCACCAGTACCATGGTGCCAGCGCATCGCTGGCCTGGATGGAGCTCAGTGTTGATGGGTGAAGTTGGGGAAATGGGGTGATTTTACCTGAAGGAAAATCTCCTGCAGGCAGGGGCTCAGAGAGCAGCGGGGTTTGCAGGGGAAAGCAAGCGTCGGGGGAGAAGGGCCCCAGGAGCATTGCAGGAGGCCGAGCACTGGGGAAGGAATTTTAGTTGATTATTTGGGCAGAGTTAGGGACACAAAGGAGCTCGCAGGGCGCTTCCAGCCAGCCCGAAAAGAGGACAGAGGGGAAGCTTTTCTAATGCCCCTGGAGGTGGGGAAACTGAGGCATGGCAGGGGGTTGGTAGGCGTGTGGCCTCGCAAACCCCCCTCCAGCACACAGGCTCCTGCTGCGAGGAGGGGCTGGCTCCTGGGGTCCCCTGTGCCAGGGACACCAAGCAGAGCTGAGCCCCAGAACGGAGCGAGGTGCCCCAGAGCTGCCCGAGTTCAAAGGCAGGAGCCTGAAAATCCAGCTCCGCTGCTCCCAGCCCCAAGGTGCCCCGCTCCATCCACCCTCCCCACACTGCTCGGAGGATGCCCCGGTGCTGGGGGCTCCTCTGCACAGGCTGGGGGCTGCCCTGTGCCTCCAGCCCTGGTGCCAGGGGCTCTTCTAGCACCCATGGGCGCTGGGGCTGGCACCCTTCATGCAGCACTGCGAGGGGTGAGGTCAGGTGCAGGGGAGGTGGTGGGGGACCTTCAGGGCCCTTTTTTCCACCCGATGAAATCCCACCACCCAGCCCTGGCTTTGGGGTCACTTTGGGGCTGGCTGGACCCCCCCCCGACAGCAAAGGAAGTCGAGGGGGTCATGCTGTCGAAACGGGGGGTTGCAGCATGATGGTGCCAGTGCTTTTTGGAAGGTGAGACCGTGTGTACCTCCTCCACCATCGTGAGCCCTGCAGAGGGGCTGGCAGTGCCTCGCTTCTCCTGCAAACGTCGGTGTAGTTTGTGGGGGGGGTTTCCTCAGATAAAAATGAAAAGAAAAAAAATCACGGTTGTAGCAAGCAGTATTTTTCTTTTTTAGCTTTGGGTCAAGTGTCTGGCTTCCTTCAGATGCTCCTAAAATTTCTTCATTGTTGACCATTCTTAATTATAATTCCTAAATCACTGGATTTAAATTTTCAATCCAGAACCTACCCCAAGCAGTGCCAGACTGGAGAGCTGCCCCGTGCTCTGCTACCTTTGTGTGCCTGTGCTCCAGGGGAGCAGATGGCTGAGACATCCACACCACCACTGTGGTGGGTTTGTCCATCTCCAAGAAAGTCCTCTTGCATTTGAGTGTAGGAAGAAACGCTGTCATCCATAACACAGAGCTTGGGATGCTGAGGGTGGTCCAGGCATGGGTTGCGGGATTGCAGGTCTGTTAATTCCCCATCCCCAATGTCATAGAATAGAACCATAGAACCATAGAATCGTTGTGGTTGGAAAGGACCTTTAAGATCATCAAGTCCAACCATTAACCCAGCCCTGCCAAGGCCACCACTAATCCATGGCCCTCAGCACCACATCTACACGGCTTTTAAATCCCCCCCAGGGATGGGGACTCCACCACTGCCCTGGGCAGCCTGTGCCAGTGCTTGACAACCCTTTCAGGGAAGAAATTGTCCCTGATCTCCAATCTAAACCTCCCCTGGCATGTCTTGGAGATGGTGTCCCAGGGAAGTCGAGGAGGCGGTGGCCAATGAATGTGGTCATGAGCATCACCCACCAGTGGAGCTGGGGCTGTGGGAGGCGGTGGGAGGGAAGGTGCTCACCACCACCCCGTGTGGCACCACACGAAGAAACAAAAACAGCGGCCAGGCGTTGCTGGAGCTGCAGAGGGCAGCAACGGAGCTGAGCACACGCCAGCACCCGCCCGTCACCCGCTGTCCCCGAGCAGGAGTCACCAGGCTGCCCTGGGGATGCGGGGGGCTCAGCCCAGCCTTGCAGCAAAAGGGGATGCTGAGATGCATCGAGTGTCTCAGAGACAGATGGAAATACCCTGAAAATGTCTAAAAAGTGTGTCAGGGTCCCTGCTTGGGCCTGAAATTTTGCATTACTGGGAATATTTTTTTTTCCTATGAAAGATTTTGCCTTAGGCTGAAAACCAGGCTGGTTTTTAGGATATTTGAACTGACATGGCTGTTGAACCGTGTCAGCCCGTTAACAGGGACAGAACAGCTAATATCCTCCTTTTGTTGATAAGAGTCGACAAGATCAACGCTGGGAAGGTTTCATGTGTCACTTGGCAAAACCACGGAAAGCTTAAAGCCTTCAGCGGGTGGCTCGGCTCCATTTTAATAATGTCTTTCCACTATCCCTGAGTAGAGAATTCCTCCTTATTTAATAAAGACCTTTCTATGTGCCAGTGGCACGAGGCAGGGAGCATGTGCAGTTCGTGAAGGACCCGTCAGCTTTGAAAGACCCTTCCTCAGCTTTGGCACCTTCTGCGAACATTTCAAGTTCCCCCAAAGCATTCGAGCTGAGAAAAACAACTTGTCCCGCAATATTTCTAGAAGTGGAAGTTATTTTTCCCATTTTGTGAACATTGTCCTGGTTTTGGATCCAGCCCCACAGCTGCTTCCACGTGGATTTACTGCCTGCAGCCATGCAAAGTGGGAAGAGCAAGTCTCCTGCCCATGGATGAAGAGGTTGAACACAGGCACCGTCCCCAGCTGCACCAGGTGCAAGATGGTGTCCATCCAGGTAGGGGGTCCCAGAGCAGGAGGGAGAAGGAGACAGCTGGAGAAGACAGGGCTCTCCAGCTGCAGGAGCAGCTGTGCTCGCCCTGGGAGCCCAGGACATGGAGCAGCAGATCCCAAATGGGATGCCCTGTCAGGCAGTGGGAGATGTGGGTGTCCTGGTGGGGCTGATGCAATGGGATGAAGATTGGCAGGGCAGAGGCCCGAACTGGGAGAGGTCTCTCAGCCCCATGGGGCATGTTTGGGGTCTGGTCTGGGGCCTCACTGGTTCCCAGATCGGGCTGTGATGATCATCCAAATTCCAGTCCACTTCCCATCTCCACGGCTGTCCCCACTGCCAGCTTCGCTTCCGTGCCTTGAGGCATCACCCAGGTTTGGTGAGACTCACAGGTGCAGCAGGCTGAGGAAATCCTTTGCAGGGCTACAAAAAGCGTTGATTGTTGGAGAGCATCCCCAGGGGGCTGTCACCCTCTGCTGTCACAAATCGATGGAGCAGTTGGGGCTAGCTGGATCCCTTCTGGCAGCTCATGAGGGGTGAGAGCTGCTGCATGATCTGCTGGAGAAACGCCCCAGTGGGGACTGTTTCATCAGGACAGGTCACATGGACCCTCACGACTTCATTGCAACGTGACATTGCAGTCCTGCAACCTTGCAATCACCTTGCTTGTAGGAGGTCACATCAATGTCCTTGTGTCTCTGAGCTGTTCTACAGAGGGAAAACCTTCTCCCACCCCCTGGTGAGTCTGTGGGGCATCCTCTGTCCCGATCCGGTGAGAAACCAGAGGCAGCTGGTGGGGTCCTGTCATCTGCCCGGGCGTTTGGGGCTGGCTCCGAGTGGGGCAGCTAAGGGGTGGGATGGATGTGTTTGGAAGGTGAGGTCCCAAAGGACAATGGAGGCTCAGCTGTTGTTTCTAAGTCTGTCCTGGATGCCCTGGGAAGCCCGTTGTCTTTGTGAATGCCATTGGGGTTGGCAAAATGAAGATGGTGCTTGCAAGAGGGCAAGGACAGGATGGGTGGGGTGGCTCCAGGGCCTTGAGGAGGGAAAGGGATCCCTCCAGCACTGCTGTAAGTCTGCTTCTTCACAGGAATTGGCTTCATGTGGGGCAACCAAACTGCTCACAGGGGTCAGGTACCTTTGAACTTGGAGGTTAAACATCTTAAGGAGCCAAGGACCATTGTGGCCCCAGTGCAATTCTCCTGAAGCCAGAGGGCAGCCGTGGTAGCCCCTGCCATGCTTGTGGGGCTGATGCCCAATAGTGAGGAAGCACCAACACCCTCCAGGGACTCAGCATGTCCAGAGGGAGAGAGAAACTTCCCAGGTCCATCTAAACACATGCAAGGTTGTGCACTCATAAAAGCCTGAACACAGGTGACTTGTAGGTCCACCGGGACCTTTAGGGACAAGTGAACTGTCCCTGGGCACTTGGCCCTGGGTGGGTCTGGCCTCCCCACACAGCTCTCTGGGAATTTTCTGTTGGCATCCATCCCCTCGGTGGCAGCCCATGGGGAAAGCTTCACTGGGGAAGGTTCCCAGGAATGGGGGGATATTATTTCTGCTTTGAATTTGGCCTCAGCACTGGTCTGCCCCATAGATTTCCAGCCTGCCCCCTTCCTACCTGCCAGCAGCTCACAGGGGTGCCCATAACCTCACGTGGTACCTAATAAAACAATCCCTCCTCTTGAGGCAGCTCATTGTGTTTTGTGAGACAGGGATGGAGACCCAAAATGTCCTCATCACGTCAGCTGGAGAGGAGGGACGGGGAGATCCTGGGCTCCTGCCAGTCCTTCTGCTGCTGGCCCCCCACGGCAGTGCTGGGGCTTTGAAACCGATGCTGAAGCCCCAGATCGAGGGGTCCCAATACCCCATCTCTCGCCCACCCTTTCCTCCTCCTCACTCCAGGTCCCAGCAGAGGACGAAACCTGAGACTGGAGCAAATGGCATCCGAAGCAGCCCCTGTCCCCAGGCAGCGGGAGCTGGTCGGGTCCCCAGGGCACAGCTGCGGGGAATGCAGCGCCTTTGTCACCAGCTAATTTTGGCTCCTCTGTGCTCTGAAAACCATCCCAAGGCAGCCAGGAGGAAAGATGCTGGAGGCACGGCCCCGCAGGGGCTTTTGCCTTATAAAGCTCTGACGGGGCTGGTATAAAGCCTCCTCCTCGGTGGCTCGGAGCAGATCCGCTGCGCTGGTCCTTGGAGCTGGGGAAGGGGAAAGGTCCTTGGAGGGGCTCCCATGGAGGGTGGGCACAGCGGGGGGTTCTCCTGTGCTTGCTGGGCCTTGACTAGTGCAGGTTAATCGAGGATGGGACTGACACTGCCATTGCTGCTGTCACCGTCACCAGCTTGGGGGCTATTGCATTGCCCCCACCAGGGCAAATCTCCCCCCTTGGTGTCCAGGCAGAGGAGGAGGAGCCGGGGAAGGTGGCAGTGCATCCCCTGCTCTGCAGGACAGGGGGGCTGTCTGTGATCCCCACCATGGGAGCTACCTCATGCATGCAGCTGTGTGTCCCTCCATGACCATAATAGCCTCGGGATTAAAATACCGGGCATTGTCCCTGCTGAGCTGCACGCTGGGGATTGTTTGCTCCTAAACTTGCCCCTAAATATATCCCAGGGAACAGGTGTCACCTGCCCCTCCGATCCTCTGCCGTGCGACGCCTCCCTCCGCAGGGACACTGGGCAAGGGGCTTTGCGGGGTGCAGAGGGGCGAGACAGCAGCTTTTTTTGCTGCTTTTCAGGAATTTCACAGGGAAAACATCAGGGCTTGTGAGGGACTGAAAGCTGCTTGAGCATCCCAACTCGCTGTGCTGTGCTGGGAGAGCCTGGACGGTCCTGCTCCCCAAAGAGGGGACTGCTCCGTCCTTGGTCCCAACCAATCATCTGGGCTCATGCTGTAACCCCACCTTTACTGTTTGCCCCATCACCCCTCAGCAACATGCCCTTCCCTGTCCTCTGGCAGCTGTGGTGGCTCCAGGGAGGCCAGCGCTCCCGTGGGGACATCGCTGTGTGCTTGCAGCATTGCAGAGCGTGTGTGCACCATCATCCACCGTGGGGATCATCACGAGCACCACATCAGCTCTCCAGGCTGCTCACACCACCCCACCTCCCCTTCAGAGACTTTCTGAAAGGAAAAAAGAAAAAAAAGAAAGAAAAAAAGAAAGGGAAAAAAAGAAAAAAGAGAAGAAAATTTAAAAAAGAAAGAAAAAAGAAAAAATAAGAGGAAAAAAAAAAAAATCAGGAGATTTTGTGCAAAGAAAAAGCACTGCAGTGTTTCAGCTCATGGTTTCTGCCTCCTCACAGACTCAGGGCTTTTCCAGAGTCTCTGATGCTGGTTTATATTGGAGAGGAGCGAGGCAGATGTGCCGTGACAAATACACCCCGTCCGCAGGGGCACTGCCATTGCCAGCCTGGCCCGGCACGGCTGCGTGCTCACACACGACACGCGTGTGAGTAGGGCGTCGGGCAGCGAGTGCTGGCCGAGCTGGGGTGATTCACGTGCAAACAGCACAGGAATTTGTGTGTTTGGGGGGTGGCGAGGTCACAGGTGAAATAAATACACGGATGCACTAAAACACGTGTGCGGGCGATGCGTGTGTGTCACCCCGTGTCCGAGACGGTGCCCCAGGTGTGGGCAGCGCGTCACGGGGCGCCGGGGCTCGCTGCGAACGTGTTGCACGCACGAGAGAGGGGATTTGTGCTATTTTTACTGACCACTTGCAGGCAGGCTGCGGTTTCATACTCCCCCTCTGCCGCCAGCCCCCGGCAGTGTGCGGCTCTCCGGAGGCCAGGCATCACCTCCCTCCTGCGCAGCACCGAGGTAAGGCGCTGCCGTGGGTGTCCCCCCACCCGTGACACCCTGGGTGTGCCAGTGGTGACACGGGTGCGAGCATGAGACCGCCGGTACTTGCACGTGGCGGCGTGGCAGAGAGGAGCCCCCGGCACATGAATTTTTGTCTGAATTTCTCCCCTGTCTGAGGTTGCTCAGACATTTTCTCTGCGCTTGGAGAGAGGGTTGGTGGGGAGAAATACCATTAAAATACCCAGGCTTTGGAGCTGAGATTTGCTGGATTTTTCTGAAAACTGGCAAACAGAACCATTTTGGGGAGCATTTTGGGGAGTCCTGGCCTGACTGCTCACGGTCACTCGTGTGACCAGGGAGGTGAGGTTCAAGGGTGCGAGCAGAGCGTGCGGCATCATGTCAGCTGGGCGTGTGTTCGTGGTATGTCTCTGGCCCCCTGGGATGGGGGAGGATGTCAGGATTGACTGCGTTTGGATTTATGGGGTTATTTCTTTTAGGGATTTCTGTGATCTAATGGCTTCATAAGCTTTTTAAGCTTTCCACGGCGGGGGGCATGCAAACAGTGCAGAATTAGATCCTCTTGTCCCCATCAGAGAGCAAAGCCTCTTGTGGATGCTCCAGATCCAGCTGGAGCCCAAAAGTCCCTGCACGAGATTGCTGGGCATGTCTTACTGGCACAGCTGAGTCCCGGCTGCCCTCTGGGAAGCCAATTTAGAACTATATGGCCCTAAAAATTGATTGACCTTGGTAGAGGTCGTCAGCCTGAGGTGCAGTCTGGGTCCCACCTTCTAGGGACTCTAGGCTTTGCTCCGACGGGGAACGCTGGGGATGCTGAGAGCCTTCTCCCAGCCCTGCTCACCTCCAGAGAGCCAAAGGCTTTTCTGCCTCCCCCAAAATAAATTCGGGGGGAGCAGCTGGGACCCGACCCGCTCAATGCACTGGTGTCAGGCAAGAGGAGCCGCCTTCCCTGCATGTCCTCTGGGACGTTTGTCGTATCGCCAAAAACCTCCAAAAAGCCACAAAACCGGCATCTCCGGCTGCACCTGACTGATGTGGCTTTTGGAAGAAAAAAAATCCCGTTCTTGGGATTTTTCCTTGTAAATCCAGGGATCTGGCAGGTTATTCCTGCTGGGATTTTATGGCATTTCCCCCACAAACTCCATTCCTTCAGGCCACGGCTCTGGCCAGGGAGCAGGGGGTACGGGGAGGGGACAGGGACATGGGACGGAGCTGAGAGGTGCAGTGAGATTTCCTTGGCACGGGCTCCATGAACACCTGGGAGCAGCTGTTTGAGACCAGAATTGTTCCTTTTTCTTTCCCCCAGCAGGAATCTTTGGGGTTTAAAACAGTTCCCAAATTTTTAGGGGACGCAAAGAGGTCAAGGCAAAAAATCCCAGCGTTGCCAATTCAGTTCTAAGGAAAAGGACTAAACCCACTGCTGGAAAATGCTGTTTCTTTCTGAACTACGGCATCAGTTTGTTATTCCTGGTTGGAAAGAGAAAAAAAAAAATAAATTGATTGGCATTTTCCCACACATGTTTCTATTATTCAGGTTTACGCTGTGCCCGGTTTCTTGGCAGGAGAGGGAGGTGTTAGAGGCAGTGCCGTGGAAGCTGGCGAGGCCGTGCATTTTGAAGCAGCTGCCAGGGCATAGGATTACCAAGCAAATTTAAAATATGAAACCCTGAGAATTTTACCAGCGACACGGCTGCTAAAGGAACCTGCTCAGCCACTTGGCCGTCACTTGTTGCCCCTTGCTCCATCACTCCCGAGATGGGTTTTGGCTCCACCATCCTCTCGGTTGCCCATGGGGTGCTGCGGGATGGGGCCTCCCCAAGAAGACACAGTGTGGGGGCCCCCAAGATGCCCCATTTCTCCTGAGTTTTCCAGCCACACTCACCTCCGTCCCCTCGCCCCGAGCTGGGGTGGGTGATGCAGCTGGCTGGGGAGCAGCTCGGTGCTTGGGAAAACCCCCGAGGAGCAGGAGACGGAGTCCCGCGGGGCGGCTGGAGGCAGGTTGGAGCTTGCCTGAAATAAGGTTTCCTCGGAGCTGGGCGGTTCGTCTTGGTGGTTCACAGCGGGATGGCGAGACTGGGGAGTCGCTTCCCTCCGCCGACAGCACGGGGCAGCACGGGACCTCGGGAGCATCCCAACGCCGTCACCACTTTCTGGGTTCGGGTGGATTTGGGATTTGTTCCTTTGTTTCAGCTTCTTTCCCTTTTTTTTGCCAGGCGAACAGCACGACGCCGCAATGCCAGAGCCGTAAGTAGCACGAGTTTCCCTCAGATTTCACCAAACCCTCACCGGGCTGCTTGTGCCAGCTGAGCTTGTCCGTTTTTGGGGGGCTTCAGCTGGGAGACCAGCCCATGCTCAAGACCTCTGTGCCATTCCCTTCACAAAAACTACCTTTAAATAAAAATTCTTAGCGATTTCAATGTCCTGATTCAAACCTTGGAGCTTTCCTAGATGCCGAAATAGGGATCCGAGGTGGGCAGCACCACTCGCTTTGCCGTGAGGCTCTTTGTAGCACATCGTACAAATACAACATACTCCCTGGTGTGAACCAAAAGGAGAAACCTCCCTGGAAAGCTTTCATCAAGCAATGACACAGGGATGCCCCAGCCCCTCAAACCTGACCAGGATCCAAGGGTCCTCCGTGCCAGCCCCCGGCTGTGCGAGGAGCGCATGAATGGGGGTGTTGTAGCCCAGTCCCCAGGGACTGAGCTGGGGCTGGCACGATGGGCACTGTGACAGCTCGTGTGCCTCGTTTGGGTGGCATTTTGGCTTTCTGAGCAGTGGCCCTGAGCGCCCACTGCATTTCCAGAGAGCACCGTCATCCCAGACCTGGCTCACCTGCAGGTGGCTGCTGTTAGATACAGAAATAAGGAAACCAACCACAATCACACGAGATGCTTTTCTTGACTGTCACCTCTTTTTGACTCTCATTCACTGATGCCCTGTTCTCTTCTCTTGTTCCTTATTGCTCCTTCCTGAACACACACCTGCCTGCAGGGAGGTAAGTGCCTTTCCTTTCAGGAGCCATCTCGATGCTATTCTGCATTTGCTGCGAGTTTGTTTTCAAAGGGTTTCTTTTTTTTTTTTCCCTCCTCCCCTTTCCCCTAGAGAAAATCCAAGATCACAGCCTCACGCAAACTCTTGTTGAAGGTGAGTCCTGAGGGTTGGAAACTCCCTGGGGTTCATCTTGCTGGGGAAGAGGAGCCAGGGTTGAAGTGCGTGGTCGGTGGCACAGCGATGAGGAACGGCAGAAGTATGGGCCTTGGGGAGCAGCTCCCGTTCCCACCTCTTGTCTTCTCAAAAATCCTCACTCATGTGGGCTTTGTGGTCCAAACAAACCTCCCCTCACCTCCACTTTACTAAGGTGGGGAGAGACTCCCGACGCCTTCAGCTCTAAAGCCACAGACCTCATGTTTGTGCACCAGCAGCTCTGCAGCACAAGCTTGGGAGCTCCCTGGGTTGTGGCTTGGGAAAATCATTTACTGCCGCAGCAGAGCAAACCGATGCAAAGAAAGTGCCGATGTCAGCATCTGTCGGGACCACCGCCACCGCATCCCCACGGTACCTCTGGCCATGCTGGTCCCCCCTGCCTTCAGGGCCACCACACAAAAGATGTAGGGATTTTTTTGATGTGTGTTGCAGCAGCACAGTGATTTTGGGAGGACAGCTACAGCAGGGAGGAGGTTTGGGAGGCAAACAGGACTGTCCCACCCTAGAGACGTTGCGCAAGGAGGCTCGGGGGGAACAGAGGAGCCTGTCTGTTCACGCTTCTGCCATTGACTTGTGCTCGTAGAGTTTGATGCTGGCAAAAGCGAAGGAGGAGTGGGAACAGGAGATCGTGGACAAGCAGTCGGAGAAGGAAAGATACCTGTCTGAGCGGATCACACCACTGTACACCAGTGGGCTTTCCTTGAGCCAGCTCCAGGTATTTCTCAGGTCCGAGGGTGGAGCGAGCTCCTTGGGAGCATGGAGGGGCATCGCTCACTGCTCTTCTATTGTTCTTGGCCCCCAGGACCTGTGCAGGGAGCTGCATGAGAAGGTTGAAATTGTGGATGAAGAGAGATATGACATCGAAGCGAAATGCAACCATAACACTCGGGAGGTAGGAGGCAGGATGGGCTGTTCACTTCTATGTTAACTCCCTCCCAGATGGTAGCTTGGGCCTTGTGGGGGGTCTGTCATGGACTGGGCTGAGCTTGGATGTGGGACATGCACCAGGGTTATCTAAGGGTTGGTATTTGCTCTGCAAGGCATCACTCAGCACAAGGTTCATCGCTGCCTCAGGGAACTCAAACTGTCCACTGGGTCCACAGGCAACCTCCTTGCTCTCCTGGTCACCTCTTGTGGGTCTGAGAGCTCCTTCTCCTGGTACAGCTGCCACCTGAACAGGCTGGGACAAGGCAATGACAACAGCTCTGTGCTCAGGTGGACAGTCCCTTGGTGAAGGTGGTCCTCATGGCTGCAGGAGAGGCACAGACCGCTCTGGTGTGCTGTGTCAGCAGAGGCTCCTGCTTCACATAGGAGCTTGCAAGGCAGCCATGCGATGACCTCCCACTCCTCCTCCTTTCCTCAACCTGCAGATTAAAGATCTGAAAATCAAAGTGCTTGATCTTCGAGGAAAGTTCAAGCGACCTCCCCTGCGGCGAGTCCGCGTCTCCGCCGATGCCATGCTGAGGGCTCTGCTGGGCTCCAAGCACAAGGTGTCCATGGATCTGAGAGCCAACCTGAAGTCTGTCAAGAAGGAGGACACGGAGAAGGTGGGTGACTCTTCCGGAGGCCAGAGATGAAGACACCTCCTAGGGATGCCCTTGCCCTTCTCCAAGGTTCCCTGTGAAGCCTGCATGGGTTGTGCTCATCCCTTGTAAGCCCCAGAAATAGCACGGGGCAGTCCTTGTGAGGCCTTGGCCATTGCAGGATGTTGTAGGACCACGTGGAAGCAGTTTAACTGGGCCAGGTAACTGGTGGACAATAACAAGTGAGATTTAGAGCTGCCTCCATGATGCTCTTCCCTCCCAGAACACGTGAGGGTCTTCAGCTGGGGCTCCTATTGGGTGCAATCACTCCCAGAAAACACCAAGGAAACTCCCAGACCCAGATTAGATAAGACAGAGCAAGCGCAGCAAGCGTGCTTGGCCTGAGATAAACGGCCCAGTTCACACCAGCTTTGCAGAGATGCGAGAGGGGAAAGTCTCAGTACCAGAGATGAGGAGTGATGCCCAAACCTGCCTGGGGTGTGCAGGCACCCCCATGGCAAGAGCTGTGCCGCTTTCCTGGGGCCTCTCCCCAAAGCGGTTTTACCCTTTGGTCTCAGCTCAACAGACTGGATCAGAATCTCAGTTTTCAATTATTTTTCCTTTTTTTCCCCCCTGTTGCTGGTATAGCATATTTTTGTCTTTTGGATCGAGAACTGTGTTTACAGTCCTCAACGCCAGGTGGTGAATAGATCTGAGTTTATTTTAGATGTCGTGAGATGATTTTGGGGCATGGCTTGTAATCTATGAATGCTTGTGGGTTGGCAGAGCAGACACCTGGGCATGCTCCCAGAGCTGCCGTCATCTCCCCTTTCTGTTCTGGAAGCGGCTGCCAGGATCTCACTGTCACACCAGCAATCCCAGTCCCCTCCAAAAGCTTGGAGAAGGTGGAGATGGGTTTTGTGTGGGCTGGGAGAAAGTTTTTTTGCTTACATTTGCCCTGGTGTGCTGGTGTAAATACAGAGTAAGTCCCATGTGCTGGTTTCTTCCTCCTAAAGAAATTTTCTGGGATTTTTGTGCCTTCTAGTGCATTAATGCAACTTAGACAGGCTTTGGGGGGGTATTCACATGAATCCAGACCTCCCTGCGGAGACCAGACCACTGTTTTCCATCTTCCCGGTCAGCTCCACGTTCGGGGACATGTGGCAGAGCTGGCTCTGAGGGAGAGGGCATTTGCATCAGGGCAGCTGCCTTCCCCGTGCTGCTTGTGCGCCAGGGCTGAGGGCTCTGTGCGATGGGGTGGGACAGCGTGGGGCTGCTGGCTGCCCCATCGCTTGGCCATTGCAACCCCTGACCCCGTCCCTCCTGCAGGAGCGCCCCGTGGAAGTGGGTGACTGGCGCAAGAACGTGGAGGCCATGTCGGGGATGGAGGGGCGAAAGAAGATGTTCGACGCTGCCAAGTCCCCCACGGGCCAGTGAGAGGTAGGGGACCAGTCCTCCTTCCCCTGCGATGCCCCGTGCGCCCTGCAGCGTCCCTGGTCTGCGCTTGTGAAACTGCCCCCACTCATTACAGACAAAGGCATCACATGCCCCATCTCCCACCCCACACTTGGGACGAGTGCCTGTCCCGCACGTCCCTGCCATGGAGCCCCTGCCAGCAGCTATTGTCCTCTCCCAGCTTGTCCTCCCTGGCTCTCCAGGGTCTGCTGCCCACGCCACACTCATCCTGCACAGCATGGGCATCACTGCCACCAACTTCAGGCTGCTGAAAGCAGCTTGAAAACTCCTCTTCTGCCCCACTGCTCTGCTCTGTTTCTTTCCCACAGGAGCATCGGGAAGAAGAGCCTCCCCACCCCTGCTGCCTACCTCCCCTTCCCTTGCTGCCCCTCCGTGCTTTTTATTCCCTCACCCTGAATTCACCATTGAGCTGAAACACGTGGACAACTGTGTGGGAAGGAGATCTGAGCTTCTTTCTTTCAGCACTGCCATCAGCCCTGCTCCTGTAAGACCCCAGCACAGTGGCTCCCTGGTATCACCTGCACGGGCCATGCTGTCTCCAAGTGGCCACTGGCCATCCCTCCCCTCCCACCACTACAGAGAGGCCCTGGAGATGGCTGCTTGTCCTCCCACTCCCCCATCCTCTGGTGGGTGCAGCCTGAGATGTACCCATGTGGCCGCACGTGTATTAAAGGACGGTCTCCGAGGCAGAGCGCTGCGTGGGCTTGTCACTGTGGGAGCACCGGCCAGGGGCAGGTGCTGGTCCACAGGCTGGTGGGGAAGATAGATACCCTGATCCTTTCCTGCCACCCTGCAATGTCCCCATGCTGGCGCTCAGGCCAGCAGCACGCCCTGGGATCAGATTTGCTTTGGGCTCATCTCTTCCAGCCCCCCAGGCTGTTGCCTGGTGTCCCTTGTGCCCCACCAGCTCTGCTGAGACCCCCTGACCCCATGCATGGGCCACCCCTCTCCCCTCCCATGCGCCGCAGCCCTCGCTGGACTTCAGCGATGCACTAGCCTCCAACGATGCACCAACCTCCCAGGCAGCAAGGCTTGGGTCTCAGTGCGGAGATGGCTGGCTGCTGGCTCCCCCCACCCCTTCTTCTCCTCTGGTTTTGGAAAAGCCTTCAGAGCTTGCTCACCCAGGCACCAATCCTCCCACCAGCTGCCCCATCACAGGCACCGGAGCTGTGGGAACTGGGGCAGCCCTGTTTCAAGGATTAATTCGAGCGGTGTTTCAGGAGAGCATGAGATGAATCCATCTTTCAGGCCAAACAGCTCGCAATGCCCCACTAGTCCTATCATCTTCTATGTCACAACCCCCCATACTGCAGCTGGTTGAGTGCAAGCAGCTGGGAACATGCCAGCTCTTCCCCAGAGCAGGGCTGGAGGGGAGAATTGGTGAGAATTCACACCAAATTGGGTCTTCTGCTTGGTTGCACTGCGGGAGATGCTGAGGCTCAGCCCCCACGGGGTTCTCTTGGTGTTGTAGCAGTGCCTTGCCCATGTCCCCAAGGTATCCAGAGGAATTGCAGCATCCATGGTTTCAAACCTGTGCCACACCACGGGTGTTTTGCAGCACACCCCTGTCCCTGTGTAATGAGCTTGTAAAGCACAGACAATGCTGTAAACTCGGAACAAAGTGCAGGTCCCCAGACACGCACCAGGGCTGGAAGGAAACAGCATCAAAAAGTGCACGGTCTCCAACAGAGCTCAATCATCCCAGAAGAACATTGCCTTTCTTTAGGGACAGAAAAGGTGGCCCCATGCAGCTGGCTCTTGCAGGACTTTCTGCAGCAGACTCGGGTAGCTCGGTGGCCAGCAGTGCAAGTGAGGGAGAGCCATCGTAGGGAGGTGGGTTTGGGTTTGGCCTCCAAACCAGCAGGACAGCTGGATTGCTCGGGGCATCACATCCCCTCCTTTGGCCAATTCAGGGATACTGAGCTGAACCACTCACTTTTGTCTCTGGGCAAAGAGGGTCAGGGCAGATGGCAACTGATGGGAACACTTATTTCTAGCATGGTCATTAGCACTCGGGCTGCCACAAGTCCCAGCAGCTCCTTCATGGAGAATTTAAAACTCAATATGAAAACTCTTCCCAAAATTAATGTTAGATCAGAGGTGGCTGTCAGCTGGAAAATACATTTTCCCTCCTCTAGCCAGCACAGATGCTCCGTCTTTGCCTTTCCACCTGACCCTTCATCCCCATCAGCATCCCACTAACTGCTGCCAGGGCCACCCCCTGCGTGTCCAGAGCAGTTGCACAGCACACAAAGCCTGTTCCACCCATTTTTTCCTTTCCAAGCTGAGTTTGGCAGAGCAGCCGCAGCCTAGCACAGCGCCAGGACTCGCTGACCACGTGTCCTCACCCTGCACACCTCGGGACGGGCTCCCAGCCCTGGGAAGCGAGTCTCTGTCTTGGCCAACCCAAGCCACTCTGCTCTCGGAGGTGATCGGAGATCAGGCGTGGTGAGATCCCAGGGTGCTGCCACGGCCCAACCTGCCCCATCACTGGAGGCAGAAGGTTTTGGCTGCGCTCTCGCCCCTCCGAGCTCGCTGCCCGAGCGGGAGCCGTGCCGAGGCAGCGTCCTGGGATCTCGCCGCGCACGCTATCCCCAGAGGGAACTCACACACTCGGCAGCGATCCTGGCAGAGGAAGAAAGGTCTGTGGGGAGAGGCATAACTGTTACCTGACCGACTGGTATAGCTGGAAAATGCAAGAGAGGTTTCACGGAAACAAAGCCTCCTTCAGACCTGGAACAGAAGCAGAAAATCGCAAGCCGAGTCTGGGTTGAGAACAGTTGCTCTGAGCTTAGTGCAATTATGTTAATTTGGTAATTAAAAAAAAAAAAGGGTGGTGTTTGTGGGGCGGGGAGGGATGGTAGTGAGATGAAAGGCAATATGGGTGATGGGTGCTGTGGGACCAGGCTCCGGCCGATGCTCGGCAGCCAGCCTGTGCCCATGCCCAGCTCATCATCAGATCCCGCACACCAAGACACCCGAAACTGCTGCAGAGCAAAACCTCAGGGCTCGCCAACACATCTCTGCAGCCACTGTAAGAGCCAGCCGGGGTGTACTCAGCGAGGTCCTGTAGCCCACGTGCACTCCTTGTAGGCTGTAGATGACTTTGCGTGGCTGCCTTGTGTGGGGGAGTGAAAAACCCAACCACAAAACTCTTCGCTTAGTTCTCCGACTTTTTCAAAGTACGATGCTCCCCAGTCACCATGTCCCACTTTCATCCTCCTCTGGTGGAAACCCACGTTGATCAGTCATGGGAAAACAAAGTTTTATGGATGTCAGTTTTATTAGAAACATGGAAAAACCCCATCTCTTGACAGGGGTCTCCAGGGGAAAATGCAGCTGTCTGCTCTGAGCATGAGGCTCTCCTGGTTGTTTCAGGGGACTGGGAGCCAAGTCTTCTCCTCCACCTCTGCTCTGGAGCTGCTTCTGTGGCTCTGGGCCAGCTGGGAGCCCAGCTCTCCCCTTGGTGAAAGGGGCAGGTTGAGCCTTTCATCCCAGGATGCGCCTGGTTTCCCTTGCACCAGGCCAGCTCTGCTGTCCCACTGCTGCTTCCCTCCTAGGTGACAATAATCTCAATTTCTTGTCTCTGAATTCGAAGGGAACCCTATGGTAACCCCTTTTTACTGAAAATTCAGCCCAAATGGGGGACTTGCAAGGCTCTTCTTCGGGAGAGAAGCTGATGCTGGAGCAGTCGCTAATGAAATTGTATTTATTTCCAGAAGAACTGCATGAGTCAGTCCTGTCTCCTTGAGCTGAGCAGAGCCCTGTCCCTGTGGTCCTCCAGGTTGCTCCATTGCAGCCAAGAGCTCCCAAAGCAAAGCAAAAAGCAAAGTGCTGGAAGCTTGAAATTGCAGAAATTGCAAAATAAATTGGAGCGTAGAAAAAAAATTTTAATCAACCCAATGATTTTCTGCTGGAAAGGTTTTGCTGGCAAAACTGCAATGAGGGAGACACAAAGGGCTTGGCCTGACGTGGCCTTTCAAAAATATCCCTCCTAGTTGGTTGTAAAATGGTCCCTTCCTTTCCTAGGATGCTCTGCAACCTCCTTGCTAATCAGTCATGCCTAGAGACACCTGAACTGTGCCCGAATATTTCCCTGAGCATATTTGCAACTTAGCTGATGGCTGGACCTGCAAAGGGAGGAAAAGGAGGAGGATTAGCAGCGATGGGCAACCCTGGAGTAGGAAGAGGTAAAGTTTATCCCACAGCCTCTGAAGACCACTGCAGCACCCTGCCCTGCACGGGGGTTAACTCCAGGCTGCAGTCTGTGGTGGTAAAGGTTAAACATTACCCCTGCCCTGACCCGCCATGGGCTCTGTGGTGCTGCCAGTGCAGGGTCAAACCCCATGGCTGCAGCTGTACAGGAGGCAACCCGGGGGCAACTGCACCACTTCGTCAGGGTGCATAACCACCCATCACCCCGGGAGCCATCACTGCGGGTTGTGTGTGTTCCTTGCAGTATAAAACAGCTCCCTGTTTCTTCACTCCCTGTTTCTTCACTCCCATTTTCCCCTCCTGCAGCCCTCCAGGATCGGGTCCTACAGCCCTACAGCCCTGGAGATGAACAAGGTTGGGTTGGGGTACAGCGCTTGGTGTGAGTGGGGTATGTCCATCTTGTCCACCTTCCCTTGCTGTGGCCTGTGTCCTCTCAATCACTGCGCATATTAGAGAGGATTTCTCATTAATTGTGACTACTTTCATGTGCTATGAGGGATGCAGTCTGCCACACAGCTGCTGTCACGCTTGTTCTATCCATGACCTGAAAAGTTTCCACTGGCACCACTTTTGGGGGATGTCCGTGGTTCTTCATCGTTAGACCTGGGGCATCACAGGAGATGGCATCTAATGAGGAGGGTAATCTGCAGAGGAGAATAGGAACCTGAAGGACACTATAGCATCCGTGGGGCACCACAGTGGCATTTCTGAACGAGGATTTGTCTAAAATATTTCTTTTTTTAAAAAAAAGTTAAATTATAAATGAAAAAGAGCCCTCTGCTAGCTAGGTGCAAGGCAGTTTGGACAATGGTTACTCCCTTCCTACAGAAAACTTTAGTCTGTGGTCGGGTTTTGTTCAGTTTCTGAGCAGACACACATCAATCTCAGACACTTTCTGGCTTTCTTCACACCACGGAGGTATCTCTGCACTATCAGTTTCCAGCGCATCGCACGCATCTTCCCAAAAGCTGAAGGAATTGTAGCTGGGGAAGGACAGCCCCGGACCATCCCAGTGCCTGCAGAGCACCAGCATGGGGGAGGCAGGGAGACATCCATGTGTGGGGGCGAGTGGAGGTTTTCAAAGCATTTGCTGATAGGACCTTCATGAGCTGTTGCATTGCTGCAGTGATGGGATGGTGTGGCAGCTGAGAAAGAGTGAAAAACCGCTTCTCCTGGCCATCGAGCTCCATCTGGGGAAGCCCAGGCAGATGATGCTGCTGACTCTGCTCCAGCACTGGCAGCGCGGCAGAGGTGAGCCTGTGGAGCCAAGGGAGGAGCCGAGCTGTGGCCGATGCTGAGGGACTGGCACGGGCAAAAAGGGTGGAGGTGGAAGGTTCACTGCTGGGCCCTGGGGTGAGGTTGAGGGATGCCCTAATTACAGCACCATTGTGGAAACTGGAAGCTCTCCACTGCCCTGTAGCCAAAGAAACGGGCTCTACATAGGGATGAGACACAGGACAGTGTTCCCAAGGGAAAAAAAAACCCCGCTGATACTGGTCTAGCTCCTTAGTGGGTATAAATGGGTGTCTTCTGCTGATCTGCATCAGATGAGGATCTGCCTCCCTGAGCTCCTCAGGCAGATGCAGGTCTGCTGACAGAACCCTCCTGCGAAGAGGCTGGAAAGCCACCCCCGGGCAAAACGGGTACCCGGAGAGAAGTGCTGTTCCACACTACAGCCTTGCCTGCAGCAGCAGAGCCCTGCGGCACAGCTCCCTTAGCCAAGAGCACATAGCTTTCCTCTCCTGGTTGTAGATCTGGGACAGCAGATATGACAGCCTGGTGCATAGGGCAGATCTGGATAAACATCAGACTGGTTCCCCTGATCATCCCTTCCCCACATGGACTCACGCCCCTGCCTTATTTCATCACCTTCAGCTTTGTGGACCTGCAGTTGGGTCTGGGCTTTGGTGATGACCTCAGGGTGGCAAAAATAGCTTTCATAAAGCGAAGTCCAGTCTCACAAAGCGACTGGTGTTCACTGAAGGCATCAACAAGCTTGTGGATAAGGGCTATCCGGTAGATAAGAGTTTTCCCGGATTTCCAGAAGCAAAGACCTTTAGGTCAGCCATGGCTAAGAGGGAAAGTCCAAGTAGAGGTAAATAATCAATTAGCAGGTAGGAAACGATGGTGAGATAGCAAACTACTGATAGTTCTTGCGTATTGGGCATAGCAGAGATGAAGGCTGATTATGCAGCCGTTCAGAAGAATCTTGCAGGACTTGGGGTTAGAATGGCAGGGGATGTTTGGGAGAGTATAAAGTGACACACAGATGGAAAAATCCAACATGACTTCATATATAAGATGATGGGCTCTGGGTTGGCCGTTGCCTACTTGGGAGTGATAGTTTGGGATTATGGTAAACATGAAAAAACATGAGGAACATCAGGGAAAACATGAGCTAAATGCTCTGTGGTGGCAAAAATCTCAACCCATGAGAAATCAATGCTTCGTGCTGCCAAACAGCTCAGCAAGACCCGATCCAAACTAAGGGAGAGGCGGGAACTTTCCCAGCAGTGGGGAATGAACCTGGGGAATTCCTTGCTGAAGGATGTTTTTTATACTAACAATTTTCCTGAGTTTGAGGGAAACTGGGCAAATCTATGGAGGAGAAACCCACTGAGGGGTCTTAAATAAAGAGGAAATCATATTCAGCTCAAAAGATCTCTGAGCTGAAAATAAAGACTGGGGGAGTGTGAGGGTGAGTGTCGTTGAGGCTCATCCTCTGCCTAATCTCTAGACACTAAATGCCTGTCTAGAATTTCTTCATCTTAATAATAAGAGGAATTACAAACTGTGACGTTTTATATTCCTTTGCAGGGTAGATCCTAGCTGGGGTTGTTCTTTCACTACGTTCAATCTAATCCTTTTTAAAATTCTGTTAAGTCCTATGCTTCAGTGATATCCTTTGGCAATGAGTTTTGCAAGTAAAGTGCTCCCTGTGCATTAGTCAGAAAGGTTTATTGCTTTATAGGAGCTTGCTGATGCTGAACTGCTATATATAGTTTGTCAGCAATTAGCAAGACGCTTGCAAGGTTGTTTACGTATTTTTTTTCCTTATGCCACAACTCGCTGAATTTTCTGTATGTATGAAAACACTTGAAAGACAACTGGTGACTCCAAGAAGAAAGAAAATCAGAGAACGTGCCCTGCTTGGAGCGGATGGCTCATTTGACAGGGCTATCTTTTAGAAATGGGATTTTAATCAGGAACCTTTGATTTAAATTGGTTGCTCAGGTCCCGGGCACACCCCTGTGGGCTGGAGGCATGTGTGGCAAGCCCAGCCTTATAACCAGTCCCTCGGGCTGGCAGAGAGATGGATCTCACCAGGATCAGAGACTGAGTTTCAGGGGTCTCAGATGACTTTTTCTGCAGGCATCTGCTGCAATAGCTGCCCGGCTGCCCCTGGCAGTGGGAGCACTGGGGTCCACCATGGCTGGCCCCAGGAAAAACCAGGCTTGAACCCAGCTCTGCTGTGTCTGGGTGCCCCCATCGCCCCAACAACACATTCCCCTCATTGCCTTCACACCTGCCCTTTGAAGGAGAGTGTTGCCCTGTGTGAATGTGGGGGGACAGGGTCTTGGGACCAGCCGGGGTGGGAAAGCTGGGTTTGATGGATTGAGTACAGGCATGGGATGAGCCTGGGCATACAGGCACCCTCTGGCACAGGGCTTCAGCACCCAAAAATTGGACATACACACACACCCCTCCCACCCCATGCTTCAGCCCCTTCCTCTGAGACTTTGTGAGTGCTTTCTGCTGCAATAAAGCTCATGATGACGGGGAGGCCGTGACGGCTCAATCCAAGATGTCCAGAAAAGGCTGAAAGCAGCAGGGCACCCTCCCATGTTCTTTGCAAAGGTCTGGACTGCACCCAGACGGAGGTGTGTTAATGACTGTTTTGGATCCCTGGGAGCCAGCCTCCTCCCACTCAGCCCAAGGTAATTCACCTCCTCCACCGGTGTTGGAGGAGTTGTTGACTGGTGGAGAGCGGCTGGTAAAACAGGTTCTCTGTAGGGAGTTGTCTCCGAAACCCTGGGAGACCTGGATGGATCGAGCCCCGAGTGCGGGTCTCCGCTCGAGCCCTGGCACAGCAGGCAACAAGGAGTGATTTGCTTTTTGCGTGGCACTCCTGGGCAGGGCATCTTTTGCAGGGCGCCGCTAGTAGACAAATTACAGCCTTGCCTCTGTCAAGGTAGATAAGAAACCATGTGATGCAGCGTGGTGGTAAACGGGTTGCAGGCAGGGTAAAGGTGCACAGGGAAATAACCTTGCGGGGGGTTCCTCCCTCCTCGGGAAGTGGAGTCTCCACGCAGCGCAGATCCCTGCGGGTCCGACAGCACCTTGGCCTTGATGCCTGCACAAGTTTTGGGGGCTCTCTGAAACTCACGGAAAGCAGGAATGTCTTTTAGCAGAAGGAACTGGTCTGATCTCTCCAGGTAGGTGCTGTGGTTTAATGCTTAACTCTTTACACCGGCGGGAGGGAGGGAGGGGGTGAGGGTGGGCTGCTGGCATGGTGAACCTCAGCCGAGGGGTGTTGGGGAGGATGGGAAGAGGGGGCAGCCACCGTGGGGGTTGTTGCTTGCAGAGGTGGTGCCAGCCCCGGCAAGTGCTTGGCACTGCTGGAGCTTCTCGTGGGTGGGCGAGATCAGAGGCAGATTTGTTTCTGCTGCCTGGGGAAGCTGAGCACGGCATAGGAAAATGGCTCTGGAAATGCATCCTTGCCCCGTGTTGGGTACATTTTTGGTCTGGTTTGCCTTTCTTTGGGTAGGATCTGGCTGGCTGGGCTGTGCCTCCAGACGTGCTCCGGAGCTGGCTGTGGGGTTTTTTCACTCTCCCCGTAGCCGTACAGCCCCTGGGTGTGTGTCCCGGCTCCGTCATGCGGAGGTTGCAGCCTCTGCCCATCCTGTGCTGAGCAAGCCCTGATTCATCAGTGGTTGCTGAACGATCCCGCAGCCCCACAGCACTGGCTGCTCCACTCGGTCTTTCCTAAAAAGTGATTTTGGCCCTGATGGGACCTGAGGCAGGTGAGGCTTCTGGGCATCGCGGGGTGAGTCATGGGCTCACATGAAGCCTAGGTGATGTGGGGATTGCTCCTGACCTCCTGCAGACCCTGGGGCAAGAACCGTCGACCTTGGCTACGCAGACGGGGTGAGTGCGACTCAAATGCAGTCACGCTCACCCACAAAACAGAGCAGAAATCATAGAATCATCATAGAATCATAGACTGGTTTGGGTTGAAAGGGGCCTTAAAGATCATCTAGTTCCACTAGACCAGGTTGCTCAAAGCCTCATCCAACCTGGCCTTGAACACTGCCAGGGAGGGGGCAGCCACAGCTTCTCTGGGCAACCTATGCCAGTGTCTCACCACCCTCACAGGAAAGAATTTCTTCCTCATATCTAATCTAAATCTCCCCTCTTTCAGTTTAAAAACATTCCCCCTCATCCTATCACTCCACGCCCTTGTAAAAAGCCCCTCTCCAGCTTTCCTGTAGCCCCTTTGGGTACTGGAAGGTGCTAGAAGGTCTCCCAGGAGCCTTCTCTTCTCCAGGCTGACCAGCCCCAACTCTCTCAGCCTGTCTCCATAGCAGAGATGCTCCAGCCCTCTGAGCATCTTCGTGGCCTCCTCTGGCCTTACTCCAACAGCTCCATGTTCTTCTTCTGTTGCGGGCCCCAAATCCTGGTTTGAGTGGATGTGACGGCTCCGAGACTTAATTGTAAACCCCGGTACTTTGGGTAAGACACCTGCCATGGCCAGCCCAGAAATGGGAATGAAGAGAGACCCCGTTGCTCGGAGGCTGCCAGCTTGCACCCTGCCTCCATCATGTCTGGGACGGATCCAGAAGGCATCCGAGCCCCGTCCAGACCCACCTCCTCGGGGCCATGGACCTGCCTGAACACAAGCCCAGTGGGGTCCTGTGCCCATGTTGTTTCACTGAAACAGCATAAATGTCAGATATCTTGGCACTAATGATTAACAGGGCAGGAGAGGACAATGCAGGGGGAGACTCGTCAACCTTTTGTTATTCATCTCTTTGAGGTTAAAAAAGGTGAGTGAAAAAACAGTGAAATATAAATCCCTCTTTCAAAAGAGTAGGGGAAGATTGGCAAAGCAAATCCATTTTGGATTACTTAATTACAAATAACGAGAAACTGCATGCTGATAATGCCAGGTTACACGCTGCCTCTGCAGGAGCCAAGTGAATTCAAAGCAGAAAAATCTCATTTTCATTTCGAAGGAGCCTGTGCATGCAAAAACAAAGAAGTAACTGGCTCTCACGTGGATTTAAACCTGCGTTAGTCCTCCACGCTGTCACTGCGCGAGGGATAAGAGCACTTATCAGAGGCACCTGCACACGTATGTCCCCACACACGTGCTAACCTTGCCGGGTGGGAATGTGTGCGCAGTGATTGCTGCACCGGGAGATCGCACCGTGCCGTGCAAATACAGCCGTGCTGCCTTCCCAGGGCAGCTGAGCTGTGTACAAATATTTACAGGGTCAGGCCCGTGGAGGTGAGCACGGCCGCAGGGAGCTGAACGGGGAGGTGTCCCGTGGTGGGGTGAGAGCTGGATGGGGATGCTCTCACCTGGGGCAGGTCCCAGCCTTCTCCATCCCCGTCTCTCCCGATGCCAAGCGTGGCACTGAGGATCACCTGGAGCCCCCCCAGCAGCGGGTCCAATTGCTGTTGGGGCATGAAGGCTGCTTGGGGGTGCAAGGGGTGATGGGGATGGGGGCAGCAGGAGGGAAGGGCAGCGCACCCCCTGTCCCCAAACAGGCGCTGAGCTCCCAGCCAGGACCCGTCCCCCCTTTGCTCTCCGTTCTGCTCTGCTGACCCTTCCGCGCTCCCCGCCTCCCTTGACCAGGAAGAACAGAAGCCGCAAATAGTTGCGGGGGGTAATGTGGTTTAATTTATGACCCGGCTTTCATTACACAGTAACTCGTAAACCACGCTGCGAGGCACCGTGTCCGCAACGACGTTAGCGATGCCGCAGGCCTGGACCTGCTCTGACTTTCACGTTCTTAAAAGTCAAATTCAAAGTAAAAACCTGAATCTGGATGGAACTGGAGTGCCAGCTACAGAGCTGGGATGCTGCGATGGGACAGATCCTGTGCAGGGAGGGCTCTGCCCCGTCGGGCTGTTGGGGATACTGGGAGCTCCACTGGGACCCTTGCAGGTGTTTGCAGCTCATTGAGGACTAGTGCTGTAGGTAGATGAACATTTCTGTGAAAAGCTCCATCCGGCCAATAAAAATATTTTCCAACACAGTTCGTGCGCCAGCAGAGAGGGTGGGCAGGTTTTGCACAGAGAGAGAGAGAAAGAGAAAGCTGGTGTTTGACAAACAACTTTTTATTCTGGGTGGCATTTTATAAAAAAAAAATTACACATTTGGCTTGTGCAAAATAAAATCTTTAAAGATGACTCTTTAAAGATGTTTACGAACTTCATCTTTTCGGTACAATCTGTGATTATAAACAATTCCCAGTCCCAGCCACATGCAGGGAGTAAGAGGAGCTCCTCCCGTCCCTGTTTCCAGGCAGAGCTTGTCAGCAGTTGCCTTCAGCCTCTGATGCTTTTGCATCTGAGGCTTTTTGCTCAATAAAAATAAAAATGCCATCACCACAACCCGCATCGGGGCTAAAATCTTCTGCCACTAGTGGTTACCCTTCCAGTTTATGTGGTTGAGATCTATGTGGTGGCTCTAGGGTCCTGGTCTTGCTGAGTTACAGGTTAAATATCCTTCCCTGTGAAGGTTTGCTTAATGTAGGGATTCCTTTTAAATGAGTGCTCCCTCCAACAGGAGAAATTAGGAGTTGTAAAGTCAAGTGTTTGTGTTGGGAAATGCCTGCATCAGCTGGGTGGAGCGAGCGTGCTTTGCAACACCTGGTTTGCGTTGGCGTCCCTCTCCTCCAGCCTTGTGCAGCAGCTGGGGAAGGCAACCTCCATCAGCCCCTCAGCCCTTGCCCGCGGGTATTTCAGTCTTCTTTCTTGTCTAGCATCAAGGCTGCAAGCTCCCCATGCAGGACACAGCCTCACCATCTCTTTACGTTTCATCCCAAACAGCCTGGCCAGGCAGAGGACCCTTGAGGATGAAGAAGAGCAGCAAAGAGAGCGCCGGCGAAGGCACCGGAGCCTGCTGTCCTCCACATCAATGGATGGAGAACATCCCAGCCCTGTGAAAGACACCAGTCCAGCTTCCAGCAGGTGCGTGAGGTCCTGCTAGCATCAGTCTTACTCATGATGCTGACAGCTCACAGCTTGCTGCCTTGTTTTTCTCAACCCTGAGCCAAAGCTGTTGCAGTTGGTAGGAATCTCATCCAGAAGAGAGGGGGCTGAGCCGTGGGAAGAGCAGGGGTCCAACGGACCTTTGGGCAGAAGGATGGGCTTCACAGGAGGAGCAGAAGAGATATATATCTCTGGTGGATTGAATCATGGGCCTCAATATGTTCAATGGCATGGGGAACCAGTGTGCCAGGGTGAGGGCTGGTGCTGAGATTGAGCTCAGGTGGGTGCTAGCCATTCGCTAGTGGCATCTTCAGGTAAGAGCAGACAGGCACCCATCTCTGCAGGGCAGGTGAGACAAGCATGCAGCACCTGGCTGCCTGTCCTTCCGCTCCTATGACCATTGCAGTGATGTATGAATGATCTGTGCTGAAGTGGGGAGGTGACCCAAGGGCTTTCCAGTGGTGCTCCCTAAGTCCCGTGCTGCAGGGAGCTGGGATTTGGAGGTGCCCTAAGCTCAGGCTGCCCTTACACAACCTGACCCACTCTCTAAATTGATCCTGGAAATGTCCAATGGCTTATGTCCACGGTAAGACTCATGGTCTAGAAGTGTTTCTCTCTGCAGATGTGATGTAGATGGGATGCCTGGGTTGCATATGGGTTGAATAGGGGTTGGACATGGCTAACATGAACAAGCTAGACGGGACATGTCCCCCTTCCCTGGTGCTAGCCCAGGCCGGCCATGTGGTGATTGCAGTTCAGGAGGAGGGCAAATATTATCCCATCTCCTTCCCTGGAGACTGTGTAGATACAGTCTGTGTGGTCCTGGGCAAATGTCTTACCTACCTCTTCCCAAATCTGGTGCCTATGTTTGCCTGTGGGAAGGCAAATGACTGTTTTGCGGAACTAGTTCAGGCTGTGGTTGAACCATGCCATAGCAGGTTGTCTTACAATCAACTCTTTAAACTTAAAGATAGTGATATCTTTTCCTAATCCACCAAAGAGCCTCAGACGCACGTCTTGGAGAGCAGCAGACCCAAGCACGCTGCTCTGAGCCCACAGCTCCTTGGCACAGGACTTGGTGGATGCTGATGTCCTGGGATGAGGCTGCAGAAATGCTTAATCTCTGCCACAAAAAGGAAAAAAAAAGACTTTTATCCAAACTTGTCCTCAGAGAGCCTAGCAGGGTGACGGGGATGAGTGTGGCTGCAAGTTCTGATCTGCAGGGATGACTCCAGGATGTTGGTGTGATTTTTGCCCTTCCCCAGAGCCTTTCACCTGGGTTAACCTCACCTGCAGCAAAAAGGCACAGCCCTCTGGCCTCAGGGTGCTGAGGTTTGCCCCCTGTTTTTTCTCTGTCTCTAGACCTCAATCCCTGGTGAAGCCAGTGTCTCCAGAGGACGAGGAAGAGCGTAAGCTGAAGACACGAGAAGGGAGACGGACAAGGTCCCCAATGGCTGTTTCTGCAAAGCTGAGGCAGGATAAGGAGCAGCAGGAACCAGGGGTGGGAGCGAGCTCTGCGGAGGCAGGGATGCAGCCACATGTGGGGCAGGAGAGCATCCAGGCTGGAGAGTGGGATCAGGATGCCAAGGGCAGAGGGGACCCACCAGGAGACCAGCACGCAGAGCCAGCCTTGGAGCAGAAGGTGGTGGTGAGGGGACGTCTCCAGGACAAAGAGGGACAAGGTGTGGGGATGCCTCTGGGGGAGCAGAGGAAAGAGGTGGAGAAGCCACAGGAGCGGGCATCGCCGGAGCTGGGGGGCTGCCGAATCCGTGAAGTGAAGATCCTGACCAGACAGGGAAGCCGCACCATGGAGGAGAAGACAGCCTCGGTGGTGACCTTGTCCCTGGACCAGCAGGTGAGCAAAAATGGACAAGGCACCAACCCTTGGAGTGCAAGCTCCTGGGTGCTGGGAGGACAACAGCGAGAGGGAAAGCCCAAAAGTACCAGGAGGGAAATGGGACCTGTGGGCTTTTGGAGAAGGTTTTTCTGAGAGCTGCAAACCATGAGGTGGAGGACAGGGTCACACCACCTCCTTTCCCTCCCTTGCATGTTCTATTCTGATCACCTTCTCCAGCAAGCCCCTGTTGATTGCCATCACGGTTTCACTGAAGAGATGTTTGGGGCTTTGTGTATCCAAGTGAGACAGCCAAGGTTTGGAGGATTTCGATCTCAAACTCCTGCCTCCAAACTGGTTCCCACCCTGGCTGCTCTGCTCCCTGTGCCTCAACCTTCTCCACAGACTCTGCAGGGATGCATCAGATGTCTGCTTTTTTTCTCAGCAACCACCCAGGAATCCCTCAAAGGAGGTAATACAGCTATCTCTCACCCAAGATGAATCTGCAGAAAAGTCAGATACTTCTCCAACTCGTGTCACCTACAGCAGCTCCATCAGACGAACCAGCCCAAGAACTGTCTCCTTTCGGGTAAGAGCTAAAGCAAGTGGGAGAAAGACCCCCATTCAGGCAGTGGAGGATGGGGGGGAGGGAGTTTTGCTTTGATCTCCAGGTTATGTTGGCAGAACCTATTCTCAAAAGTGTGTTCAAAATCCACCCTTGATCTGGGCATTGCAGCTCTGCTTCAGTCTTTGCTCCATTTTCCTTCTCCATGTCTGAGTGAAGGCCTGTGATAGTGAACACGCCCACGTTCATATGCTTTGTGCTGGCATGGAAAATTGTGGGAAGCGATGAGAAAACAGGGAGCTCATTGTCCTCAAATTATCCAAAGAGTCACAGAAATGACCATCCACCCTCCAACATTTCTCGTCTCCTGTGACAGCACAGGATAAAAATAAAATCCACCCTTCTTCTTGTCCTTTGTTACATTCCTGAGAATATCTTCAATTCTAACCCACCAAAAAAGATCTCTGGAATAAAGTGCTTGGGGAGGCTGGGAAAACCAAGAGCCTCTGAGATCCTCCCTGCTGTGAATCAAGGCTGACTGGCTAGGCTCGATTGACTTTCATGGTGCTTTATTGGGAATAAAACTGTTAGCACTACAAAGTGTCTGGAGAGCTTTGATATAAGTTAGACTCTGGTGTGGGTTAAAATGGAGCTTGCTGGAAAACTGAGGGCCAAATTTGAGACAGGTTCTCCAGTGTTTATTTTCGATAACCAAAGATTGCTCCAGTATCTCCTCTCCTTGTGTCTTCCAGGTGATCTCAAGAAAAGAGAAAGAAGAAAGCCAAAGCCCTCTCACAAGGAGGTCAGCATCTCTCTTCATGTTACTTTGGCCTTCCTGGGCAGGGATTGTCATCCCTTTTTTTTCCAAGGGAGGAGGAGGAGGCGATGGGACCTGGTACCAGCTAGTGAGTGCCCTGGCACAGGTCTGCTGAATATTGGTCCCCAGGGTGCCTGGCTGGTCGGGCAGTGATGCTTAGCAGAGGACAGGACAATGTCCAACATACAGCTTGCATCTGTACAAGCTCCCCTCAGCAAGCCCCTACTGTCTTTTGGTTGATGTAGTTTCTCATCGGTGCTTGTGTCTGCACAGGAGTGGTTAAGTGTTGAGTGGTGCAGCTCCACAACAAGGTCCTATCCTTGGAACTATCAAAACCTGCTATACAGATCCATGAGCAACCTGATCTGGCTTTGGTGGCCAGATCAAGTGATCCTCCACATCTCCATGGCAAGGTTTGAATGGATGGCTTAAAACCTCTCGAGGAACTGAGGGTTCAGGTCTGAATGCAGGGAGTCAACACGATGCCCTCTCCCACCTCTGAGTGCAGGGCAGGGCAGTGGGGCTTTTACAGGCACTTGGGCTTGCACCTATGCATACTATAGGCAAACTCATACTGATATTGGTGAAGATGCAGTTCAGTCCTGGCAGTGGTGAAGACAGGGTAAACTGAGGATCTCAGAGCTGTTTTTCAATGTACAGTGTGGCCATAGCAAGATGGTGAGACCCAGAGATCTTGGTCACCAGCAGGGAATGAGCTGCCTTGATTCACTTGGCAGATGGATGCAGGAGGAGTGCCTGGGTTGGACAGGGTCTCCTTCTGCCAAGTAAAGCTCCACAGGACCATGGTCTGAGTCTGAGGAGATCCTGAGGGTGTGTGTTCAACTCTACCCCCTTTTCTTCACCAGTGCAAGTCTGAGGATCCCAGGTAGCAGCACCACCATTGGGGAGAAGCTGGAAAAGTACACCTCGGCCGTGCAGGTACCGAAAACCCTTGGCATAGCCGGACTGGTGTGGGAGGGATGTGTGGGGAGAGGGGTGGCCTGGAGCTGAGCGGGGAAGGGAGAGAGGGACTGAGCTGCCCTGAACAACCAGTGCTACTGGGGTTGAAGAAGATGGTCCCAGGCAGAAAAAGGGATTGGCCTCTGGGTTTTAGGAACACAGAGGGGATAGCCTTTGGAGAGGGTCATGGGGATACTGCATGGTCCTGCTGGGGGGCGCAGTGGGGCAATCCCATGAGCTGGTGATGGGCAGGGAGGAAGCCAGACCCCAATGGGCTCGGGACGTGAGCCAGAAGCAGGACTTCGCTTTTCACCACTTGGGGTGCAGCATGGCCCCTGGTGATGCCCCTCTCTCCTCCCAGCGCTCGGAGGCGGTGAAATCATCCCTGACTACCCAGAAGAGCCTCTTGCTGTCCTCGGAGGGGGTGGCCAGCAAGCGCAACTTCTTCGAGGCAAGCGCTCCCAGCAAGGCTGAGCCACTGGCTGTCAGGAAGGTAAGGGCAGAAGTTGGCCTGAGCGAGGACCTTCCAGCAGGGTCCTGTGCCAGGGCAGGCACCAGCTTTTTGGATAAATCTTCCCCGGTTTGGGTAGCAACACACAGCCTGGCAGGCTGCTGCCTGGATGCAGTTTGGTGGAAGTTCGGTGCTTGCTGAGCAGTGCCAGGCAGGAATGGGTTTGGGCACTGGCTGCCACCGAAATTGCGCTCTGGTGGTGTGTGGGTTCATGACGATGTGCTGGTATTTGAGGAGCTGGGATGGAGCCAAGGTGTGGGCTGGTGTCTGCCTCTTGCATGTTTGCTCAGTCTCCCTGTGCCCTGGGGACTGTCCTGGGTTACGTTCGTGCAATGGGAGAGCTGGTGCTGTAACCCTGGTGTCCCTCTCTGTGCCACAGGACAACCTGAAGATCCCAGGATCAGTGACATCCCGCATTAATCTGTGGATCAGCCGAGCTCAGGAGCCTGCCAAGGAGGAAAAAAGCAAGGTACTGGCTTGTGCCACCGTCACCTCGGGCTAGAGCCCTGAGACCAGGCAGCCTGGCGGGACACGTCCCTGCATTTGGGGTGGCAGGGCTTGAAGGGCTGATGAACCATTGACTGAACCCCTTAAAGGGTTTGAGAAGAGCTTATCCTGGGTCAGAGGTTTGTGTGCTGCAGGGCCACCACGGTGAGATGTCAGGGCTCTACTTGGTGCTGTGCCGAGATCCTGATCCCAAAGTGCCCGAGGCAGCTGCTCCCAGCCCTTGGTGGCATGAGGAGGGAGCAGGCACCAGCTGGGTGCATGTCCCAGGGGACATGGAGGGGTACCAGACCCTGCCACCAGTGAGAGAGATCACCCCAGCATGATCCCATCTCTACCAGTGTCTGGAGGTCTAACTCTGACCTGGAGGCCACTGGGAGAGGAGCCATATGCTTGGTCCTTCAGCACTGGGCTCTGTGGGGCTTGGAGAACTGTGTGTGCACTGAGAGGTCCTGCTGCATGTGGGGTCTGGAGTGATCTGCATCCCTGAGTCTATCTCAGGACCCCAAAGAAGGGTGTCTTGTAGCTGTGGGGTCAAATTGTCCAGCTAAGGGGACTCAGAGGTCAGCACTTTGCCACCGTGGCTGCTCCAGGGGCATGGATGTGAGGGAGATGGACAGGAGACCTTTTGGCCTCAGGGTACTTTACTGTACTTGCAAAGGAGAGTTCCGCAAGTGCTGGGGAGGTATCGCTATTTACAGCAATAAGGTGTTTTGCCACCACTTGTAGCAGAGTCTCCTGCAGCCACCTGGATACAGGACCAGGAGGGGCAGCTCCAGCCCAGCCCTGCAGCCCGGGCAGGCAAGCCTGGGCACCCCCAGCGCTGAGCTGCAGAGATTAGCACTGCCCAAACGTGTCTGTACTGGGAGGCAGCGCTGGCTCTGTGTCTGCCAGGAAAAGGTTTGCTCCTGGGGTCACTCTTGGGTAAAGCTTGCAGCTCCTTTATCAGTTTTTCCCACTGCCATCCATCTCTGTGGGCTGGAGCTGCACTTGCTTTTGAGGGTCTACCAGGAGCAGGATCTCAAAGCTGGCTGGTTTCACCTGAAGCATGTATGCTTCAAGGGTTGGTTAAAGTCAGACCAAGGCAACACTGCACGTGAAGCATGGGGAAAAACCTTCTTGTGCCACTTACAACTCTCCTGTTTGCAGGACATCAGGAAAATAAACAGCCTGTCAAACCGTGGTGTCTGGGTAAAGCAGCGTGGAGACAACCCTGGAGACACCAAGGTAGACATGGAGCTGGTTTGAAAATGTGTGCATCCTCTGAGCTAGGGGTAGAGCTGGGACCTGCCCGCTGGTCCATCACCCGCAGGGCAGGTGTGGGACAACCAGGCTATGGGGAGAAGAGGGGTCAGTGGGACATCCAGGACTGCATGACTTGGGGAAGTCAGGAGGAGGGGACAACTGGAGGCAGCTGTAAGGGTGAGGAGGGGTCTGGTCTGGAGAAGAAGGGAAGTGGCAAGTGGCGGGATTTAGGGGATGCCTGCCTGCCCCATCCCCTGTTCGGGACAAGTATGGTCCTGGTTAAAGTAGCTGCCTTTGGGGGTTTGCAGCCTCAGGCCTGGCCTCACTGTTTCTCACTTTCTTTCCAGTTGTAATAATATCAGTTGTAACAATATCAGACGATCTGGGAAAAATTGTTTTGCTCTGAAGATCAAAGCCCGGCCCTACCCAACCGTCCAGCAGCTCACTGCCATGAGAGTCCCCCATGCCATGTGTAGGTGCACCTCAGGTCGCCAGGGTCTTCCGCTCGTAGGATGCGAAGGAAGAAGGCTGGAAGATTATCCCTGCGCCCCTAGTCCTCACTCGCTGCCTGCCTGGGAGTGCCCGGGCTTGAAGACTCCTTGCAAATGCTGAAGGCAGACTCTTGCCTCGTTTCCCCAAAATATTTTGGTGTTTTGCCCCTAATGTCTGTCTGTGCCCCATAATCTCTTGCAAAGAAGATCAGCCTATACGCCTCCTTTCCAGCTGGATCACGTCAGTGGGGCAAGAAGCTGCCTGGCCAAGGAAGTTTCAGCTGCGCATCCATGGACCATGTCCATGTCTGCTGCCTGGCTCGTGTGGGGCAGGCAGATGTCACCCCTCCACCCAGGCTGTCACTGCTGGAGGGACCCAACCAAAGGCAAATGGTGTTTGCAAAGTCACACGTGCGCTGATGTAGCTGGGAGATGCCTCATGGAAGAAGGGTGGACCTGATGGCCCTGGTGCTTCCCTCCAGCATGCAGCGGAGCCAGAGCCAGAGACTTGGCCTTCTCCAACCTGCCCTTACGATCCCCTGCCCCCTACAAGCAGTGACTCCTTTCACTTAGTGATACGGGAAGGGTGGGCTGGCCACAGCCCTATTTTGGGGGTTACATAGAGCTGAGCACCCTGTGCTGGACCCTTTCTGCAAACCCCATTTCCCTCTCACCCTTCCTCCTGAGCCCTTTGCCCATGGCTGTGTAGACCTCTGGTCCTGCACTCCCCAGGCTGCTGAGCCCACCCAGCAGGGAAGCAGGGAGCTCTCTCGAGGCCAGCTTTAGGGTGCCATGGGCAGCCCATAAAATGATGCCCAAATCCTTGTGCCGGAGCCATTCAATGGGCTAGGGCTGTGCCTGGAGCAATCACTGTGGTGTCCAAATTCAGTGTGGGACTCTGCTGCTGCCTCTGGATCTGATCTTGCTTGCTGGGCTTTGGAAAGGACTTGGTTTTCTCTTTGCCTTTTTTTTTTTTCCTAATAAAAGTTGCTCTTTCTAAGACACTCCTGGTCACCTGCTCATAGGCTGGAACTGGGAACAGTTCGCTTCCCTTCTTCTGGCAAGAGGACAAAAGGCAAAAACCCAAGACAAATGTGTCCTGGGGAAAGTAAAAGCAGCTCTTCTTATTGCAGCATCTCGGACCCAGGGCAGTGGCTGAGCGAGCCCGAGTTGGGGGCTGTGGTGGAGGGTCTGGTCCTCCACTCATGGCAGCGCTGCCTTATCAGTGTCCCTGGCCCTAGAAAGTGACAGCTGGCTGGCTTGTGTCAGGCCCTTGGGCACTCATGTATCTCAGTCCGGAGGGTTTAAAATAGCAAAACTCTGAGGCCACACAATAGCTTGGGCTTATATGGGCTCCTGGGGGGGAAGGGGGAGCGGCGGAGGGGGTTGGGGCCACAGTTGCCAAAATAGCAGCTCACAAGTGTTGCATTCCTCGCTGGGCGCCCAGCACATTCCTCCCAGCGCTGCCCGCCCCGGGGTGGGCGCTGGAGCCCCCTTAAAGCCTCCTGCCTCCAAAGAGCATTTCCCAGACACCCGCTGGCTTCCCCTCGGTTCCCCGGGATCTCACCAGCACCCCGCGGCAGAGGTAAGGCTGGGGCGGCGGGGTGCCCGCTCATGGTGTAGGATGCTCAGTGGAAGGGCAGCTGTTAAAGACCCAGAAGTGATTTGGCTCAGGGTTAATGGTCCTCCCCAGCTGCTTGCACTTGCACTGGGGTGTATTTTTACCATGAGGCATTCCCACGGATAAAGCATCAGGACCCTCTCCAGGGGTTGTGTTTGCAACTTGCCCAACACCTTTTGAACCATCCTGATGTGTGCCAAGGTGGCTGAGAAGGATTTTGGCTGCCTTGGTTCCAGGGGAATCTCATAGATCCCTATTCCCTGTGTCTCTGGAGGGGACAGGAGGGGTGCAATGCCCATGGGAGGGTCAGGCCAGCCTGGCCCTAGCGTGCTGGCAGCCCGCAGGGTGGGCTAGAGGTGGGATGCTCCTGTGAGTGGTCTGACCCTGCCAAGCAGGAAGGGAGCAGTGATGTGGCCCCATGCTGGAGCAAATGCTGAGAAATGAGAGCTCCGTGTCTGGATAGCCTGGAGGAAAGAAGGGACTGTGAATCGTGGAGGATTAACTCACCCCCAAGGTGTGATCAGCCAGCCCTGAGCTAACAGAGAGGGGGATTTTAAGGAGTGGGAAGGATATCTGGATTATTTAATACACAGCAAACGATGGGAGATTTTTTGCAGTCAATAATATGTGCAATGCTTCCTCTTTAGCTCTGTAATAGGTCTGCTGGGTTCTCCTAATGCTTTCAAAACAAGATTTCAAAGCTTTAATGGAAAGGGTTATCTGTTTCTGTGCAGAGGATGGATAAATAATTCCCAGAGCCACTTTTTTTCTTGTGTGCCCCTGTAACAGTCCTGGGTTTGTTGCTGTTCCTCAGCAAATGTTCTGTGGGATCTAGTGATGTATGAGAGAGGAGGTGAATGGAAATGTAGAAATAAGCTTTCGCAAATGCATGTTTGCAGTGTCGTGGCCAGGAGGGGGGGGGTCTCTGCTTTTGTGTTGTGAGAGGATCACACAAGGTCTTGGGTGCTCAGAGGCCACAGAAATGATTTGGCCAAACTCTGGGGGTGGCAGGACCATGACGAGCCTGGGGGAAAAGTAAGGCCAGGAACTGATGTTTGAGGGGCAGTAGAGATCGAGGGGGTGGTGGTGGAGGGGGGTGCTTAAGGTCAAACCCCAGATCCATCAGAGGGAAGGGAACAATGACAGCAGAAGCAGGCGGTGAACTCGAGGCAGGTGGGGCTGAGCTCTGACTTCATTTGTCTCCAAAAAGCACCTTCTGAGTCACTGCTCAGAAGTGAGATTTGACAACCCCCCCGAGCCACGGGTATGCAGAGGCACCCCTCCTGTAACGTGTCTGTCCCATGCCTGTGGATTCCAGTCCTGGATTCAGCATCTTGAATAAACGATCCCAAAGCCTGTCCTACCCATCCCGGGTAATAAATGCTCAACAGATGTAGCCAGGACCAGTTGTTCCCAGACTCCCGGCAGGAGAAGTGAAGCAGTGCTGCCCTGGGAACAGGTGGTTTAGCACATGGAAGTTATTTCTAGAGCTGCCTTGCGTTGTCCTGCTGCATCTCAGCTTTGCTGAGGTCTGGCACGAACACGAGCAGTGGCTGTGCAAGGGCTAGGGCTGATGCTCAGGGCTGCTCTGGGTTGCCCAAGGCTGGGGCTGATCATGGGGCTGGTCTGTGCAGACCCTGTGGTGGAGCATTGGGTGGAAACTAGATGGGCTGAGATGATGAATAAAGTCCTCCTGACCATGGCTGGGGGGGGGGGAGATGGGTGTACTGGGAAGATGAGCACGGCCGTTTCTGCTGAGTTATTAACCCTATTGCTGAACCAGGCCGTGAGTTATTCCTTTTAGCTAACCTCCGTCTCAGGGCCAGGAGCAGGAGACACACACTCCTGCCGAGCCCAGACTGCCCCTTTCCAGAGCACGCTCTGCACTTGGAGGGCTGGGCTGGGAGGTCTCACCGAGATCTCGTGCTGCGGCTTGTGCAGGGCTGTAAATTTGAGATAACAGAATGTCCCTGCAGGTTTCTATATCCCAACCAAGCTAAGAATAGTCAGGAAGCAAAACAAGCTGAACGTTATAATTGGGTTATTTTCCTGCGCCCTGAGCAAATGCAGCACCCTGAGATGGCTGCGGGAGGGGAGCTGCGTGTCCTGGACACGGCTCCTGACAGCAGTTATCAGTGTTGCATGAGGCTCTGTCTAATCTCCTGCCTCCTGTTTGGGGCGAGCTGTGATCCTGGGACAGGAGGGGAGGGGGGAGCCTTATCTCTGCTGAGATAACGCTGTCACAGCCTGGCTGGGGACAGCTCGAAGCTCCAAGAGCTTTGGAGAGAAGCAGCATCTCTGTGCCCGTGTCTCGGGTGCTGGAGGACAGGCTGTGCTTGTCCTTATCTCAGCTCCTAACCCTCCCTTTTTCCAATCTGCCTTGAATTCTGCTAGATAACCAGGCATGTCAGACTCCGAAGAGGTCGTCGAAGAATATGAGCAGTAAGTGATGTGCTTTTAAACACCCTTTCTTTCTCCTTATTCCCACTTTCCCACAGGGTCACAGTATTGCTTAGAGGTGCCGTTCGGGGGGGCACCAGCTCTCATCATTGCCCCAGCACCCAGCATGAAATCCCCCCACCCTGTGCCCATCTGCACCACTGCCGTGACAGTGCCGAGACCCCCAGTAGTGGAGAGTTTTGCTTCAGGAGCTGTATCAGCACATACATGGCGAGGGACAGTCCCCGCATTCAAAATGTTGCAGTCTGCATCAGTGAGATGACAGAGCTGGGAAAAGCTGATGGCATCAGTCTGCTGCTGATGGGGTCCGACTGCCACATCCAGAGCACCACTCCCCAAGGCCCAAATTTGAGGGCAACTTTTTCTGGTGAGGGCTGCTGGACCATAAGACGCACCCTGGAGAGAAGGGTCTCAATGTCTGTGACACATGGTTAAAGGGATCAGTCCAAACACAGCTCCTACTTCTCATTCACCAGCAGAAAAAGTAGATGTGAATCCTTCTCTTATGTTTAAGTATGTGCCATGACAGACTCACACGTCATAGAATCATTTTGGTTGGAAAGGACCTTTAAGATCATCAAGTCCAACCGTTAACCCAGCACTGCCAAGGCCACCACTAACCCATGTCCCTCAGCACCACATCTACATGGCTTTTAAATCCCTCCAGGGATGGGGACTTCACCACTTCCCTGGAAAGCCTGGTCTGACCCCTGTGCCCAGTGTCCCCTGGGCACATCCAAGGACAGACTGTGCATCTCCCCCAAGGTCCAGAAAGGACTTTGGGGCAAAGCTAGGATATGAGATGCCCATTTCTAGGATTATGGGCCATGGTCACTCGATCTTCTCAAGCTGCAAAATGGTATTGTGCTCTGACCACTGTCAAAATGTCGGTTGATCACCTCAGCTCCTGCTATCCACAGCCTGCAGGGTGACCTGGGTCTTGTCCCATCCCCACCGCCACCTTACAGCATGCCACACAGCAGCCTGCCCAGCAGTCATTGCCCATTGCTACGAAAAAGGGGAGCCAGCCTTGAGGAAATTTCAAATTCCCCTTCAGCCTCACTGATGGACGCACGTGTCCCGTCGCAGCAGATCGCCATAACACTGCAAATTTGTGTTGTGCTTTGCAGGGAGCAGGAAGGTAAGAGGACCTGGAGCATCTGCAGCTGCCCCGAGGCTGACACTAAGAAATGATCAGAGCAACTTCAATAACCTGCTTCTTCTTTCCCTTCCCTCTCTCCCGTGCGCACGTGTGCTCGCTCTGTGAAGAGGAGTACGTGGAAGAAGGTAGGTGTTTCACTGGTGATTGCAAGGACCAAGAGACAAGTGCTCTTGGTTCAGTGTTTTGCTTGGGTGGGTCGCGGTGGTAAGCTCCTTGACTGCAAAGGGCAAATCATGCCCAGGAGAGGCAGATGAGAGCATGTTCTAGATGTCTCCACCTGAAACATCAGTAGGATCAAAACGAGTCTGAATTTTCTCGGGATCTCTTTTGTCAGAGTGATCCCTTGACTCAAAACAGGGGTGGAGGAAATGCTGGACTCGGGCATTGGCAGAGGTGTGAGCCCAGTAACTCAACGGGAGCTGGAGCATCAGCTGAATGTATATTAATGATGCTCAAGCACAAACCTCCAACGGCCTCAGTCCGATGAAGAAGCAAACCCCATGGTGCATGCAGCTGCTCTGGGACACAGCTGGGCTGTGCATTTGGGGCTGGGTTTGGGAGCTGGCTTTTGCTGAGCCTCTTGCTGCTTCAGGGCACTGCCAGGCAGCCCGGGCTGGTGCACGGCAACACATCCTGAACCTTACAAGCAAAGACAGGCATAAGGGGGAAACCACCGCAGTGCTAGAGCCCTCATCTCATGCACGCCATAGCTACACTCCACAGCTTTATGGCGTCCGACTAACCTCTACACTTATTCCTTTCCCTCCTCCCTGGCTCAGAAGAGGAAGAATGGATAGAGGAAGACGACGGTAGTTATTGCACCTTTCTTTATTTCATCTCTCCACTGCTGCTGTGAATATGTCGTGGGTCGGTGTGTCTTTTGCCTCTCCCCGGTTGGGAAATGGTTTTCTTTCATTCTTCCCCTTCTCTCTCTTGCTTCTTGCACTTCCCCCTTCCTACCCTGCTGTGCTGTGCATATCTGCTCCTGTGTCCGTGGCTTCTCTCTTACATCTATCAACCAAATGCACTCATGTTTGCTATCTTCTTCTTCTTTCCTTCTCTCTTGCTGTGGGACCGCAAGTCTTCCCAGGACCTGTGGGCCCCAGCATCACTCTGACTCCAGTGGAGGACTCTCATGGGGATACTGCTCCCTCCAGTGGAAAAATGCTCCAACAGTGTCATAAATAAGATTATGAAAGTGCCAAAGGCACGTTCTCTAATGCCAGCCAGTCTTGTTCTTTGCTGGCTAGAGGAGAGCAATAGAAATCACTCCCCCCAGCCTGGGGTATAAGAGCATGACAGCTTGAGAGGGAATGAGTGACAAACCAGGAGCTGGCTATAAATCCTTTAATTTATTTCTTTTGCCCCTCGCAAGCACAGAGAGCAGCCCTTGGGTAAAGGTTAGAGCAAAGCCCTTTGCTTTCTGAGCCGCTACTTGTTTCTCCTGCGGCTACATCTCCCCCGGGTCTCTCTCTCGCCTGGCTCCATGCCGCAGTTGTCCTGATACCGGTGTCTGTAGGGAGCCAGCATGAGCGGTGGCTGTCGGACTCACGCTGCCCCTTATTCCGCAGGTCAGGAAGAACAGGTAGAGGAGGCGGAGGAGGAGACCGAAGAAACCAAGGCAGAAGGTATGTGGTGGCTTCACCAGTGAGCTCCCATGGCTTGGCTGGAGCCACGTTGTGCTTCAGTGGGGTGCCCAGCAGGGTCTGGGACGTCCCAGCGTGGCCTGTGACAGGGGACCAGTAGCACAGAGAGGCAGCTCTCCCCCGTATCTGTGGTTTCCAGTAAGGAGGTGTCAAAACTGAGCTGCCCTCTCCTGATCTACTGAGTGCCTTGGCTCTACAAGCATGAAGATAATGGTGTTTTCTGCTGGTTGCTGATCAGTTTGTGTTCAGCACTCTGAAATAATACCAAAAATGAGTTAAGCCTGTTCCACCAAGAGGTCCCCGTAGCCTTAGAGGGGGGATTTGCAGAGCTGGGGTCATGCTCTGATGTGTCTCACCATCCGAAGGGCACTGGACTTCATGAAACCTTTTTGGCACAGACAGGGCTGCCTAATGTGTGTCCCTGTGCTGTCACAGCTGGTGGGGCAGGCTCAGATCCCAGCCGTGCTCCCCAAGTTAGGGTGCTGGGACCGCTCTGTGCTGGGGGGATGTGGCTGCCCTCACCCATGGATGCTTATATTCTCCCCATTGCTTTTGAAACAGAACAAGAAGATGAAACAAAAGCACCAGGAGAAGGTAAAGAGGGAGGGGAGGACAGATGGTTTTGGGCATTTCAGTCCTGATCCCAGTCCCCCAAGACACGGGGCCCTTGTAACAGGGTATTCGGTGTTGAATCCGTTTGCTGCTGAAGAGAGAGAATCTGCGGTAAATGGTGCAGATCTGCCCTGGCCCCGTCCTCTGCCAGGGCTGGGGCAGCAGGAGGCCTGTGGGAGGGATGACTTTGTGCTGCCTAGGTAAGAAATTCACCCAAAATACAGAAGGGGAGGGCAGTACTACTGCTTTCCCAGCCTGAGCCTTGCGAAGCTTGTCTGGGTTCCTCCTGGAGAGGACCTGGGGCTCTCCTGGTCTGTGAGTGAGGGATGTCCATGAGGGACCTGCCCTCTCCCTGTTCATCCTGGAGGGTTGGAGCTGGGTCTTGCAATGGGGATAAGCACAGGGCAGAGGGGAACAGCCTGGCTGAACCACCCCACGGTGTCCATGGGCAGGGTGCACAGCAGGGCTGGCCTCCAGGAGCCAAAGCATCGTGTTTTCCACAGGTGGAGAGGGAGACCGAGAGCAGGAGCCTGGGGAAGGTGAAGTATCCACCCTCATTCCTCTCTGGGGTGGGAGGGACTGTCCCTTCGCCTGTGTAAAGAGGTACCAAATGCCTTTCTGCTCAACCAGGAGCATCAATGTGTGTCTCAGGTTTTGGCACACAGACGGACACCTCATTGCATGCCTCTTTGCTGGAGGGTGATCCACAGTGCAGCCTGTGCTGCTGGGAGGGAGGGGTAGCTCGGCTCGGTGTTGTGGGGTTTGGGTCAAGGTGTGAAAGCAAATGCCTCTGTGACACTAACATTGTCTTTCTCTCCTGCTCCTGGGGACCTGCAGGGGAACTGAAGCCAAAACCCAAGTAAGCATCAGTGCATTTTCTCTGGTGCAAGGTCTGACCTAGGAGCTGTGTCAGGGCAGAGCCTCTGTGTGATGGGCTTAGCACCATCATCCATAAAGGGCATGGGACAGTGAGACCTGAAAAGCATGATAACAGGGTGGGACTGGGACATGGAGAGAAACAGGCAGATAAACATGGGATATGAAGGGAATCCTGAGAATGAGGTCTTTTGGCAGTTTTGAAACATTTGTGTGCTCCTTGGGGAAAGCCCAACTGCTCTGTGGCCCTGCAGCTGGAAAAAATCCATGTTCACCCCAGCCTGGGGTACATAGTCCATGGCACAGCCAGGGTCTTGCTTCTGCAACATGCTCCTGGCCACGGCTAGCATGAGGCACGCATTTGCCTGAGTGCTGGCACCCCAGGGTCAGGAGCACCTGCCTGAAGGAGAGGGGCTGTGAACCATTGCCAGGAACCTGTGGGTTCTCATCTAGCCCTGGGATGCTGAGATGTGGGAGGCAGATCTGTCCTCAGCCATGATCTCTTCATCCCTTTGCATCTTTATGTGCCCCTACTGAGCATCTCCTGCTTTCCCTTAAGCCAACAAAGGATGAGAGGATGGTTTCCAGCTCCCTGTGCCGGATTTCACTGGAGCACACAGTTCCTCTGTGCTCTTTTGGGCGAGCAGTGGGGTGGCTGCCAGTCCCAGGGTGCCTGGCAAAGGGTCATGTCCAAGTTGCCTGCAACTTGCAGAGTTATTCCAGCCATGCAGGCACCTTGGAGTGCTTCCTGAGAATGCCCGAGGTCTTCCTCTGAGGCTGTCCAGCTGGCAACATCCAGCAAACAACATTACACTTCCCTGTCCTCAAAATGTGCTCACTCTGTGTCCCTGGGGACTGCGAGGCTCAGAGAGGAGGGCTGGGTAGACCAGTGCATGGATAAAAGGCACCATCCTGTCCCAGGTATCTGCTGCAGGTTCACCATCCTCCTGCTCACCTTCGCTTGCAGGGTCTTCATGCCAAACCTGGTGCCTCCCAAAATCCCAGATGGTGAGAGACTGGATTTTGATGTAAGTAGTGCACTCAATGCCAACCCCTGTGAGGTGATCCCCTCACATCGCTCCTCCACACTGTGCCCAGCAGCTCTGCAGCTCCTGGAGGGCTTCACTCGTGGGCATGTAGCCATCATCGCCTCTGTTTCTATCCGGTGCAGGACATCCACCGCAAACGCATGGAGAAGGACCTGAATGAACTGCAGGCCCTCATTGAAGCCCACTTTGAGAGCAGGAAGAAGGAGGAAGAGGAGCTCATCTCCCTCAAGGACAGGATTGTATGTCTGCAGCCTTCCCTCTCTGTCGCTATTGCCACCCTCTCCCCTGTGGGCACACAGCCACGATCCTTTCCCCACAGTCCTGGCAGCAAGACCTGAGATGTCCCATGTCCCTGCAAGACAGAGCCTGAGATTTCAGTCAGATTTTGTACCCCAGTGCCTGGGAAGCCCCTGGCCTGGTTGCTGTGGTGCCTAATGGAGATGCACCTGCTCCCATGGTCACTGGTCCACATGGTCCCTTGGGAGATGTGGGAGCAGCAGATCTATCCTTGGGGCTCTCGGGGCTTTTGGGGTTAAGAATGTGTCCCTAGGGACAGAGAGGATGCAGATTTCCTGGGGCGTCCAAGCCAACGCCCTCTCCTTCTGCAGGAACAGCGGCGAGCGGAGAGGGCAGAGCAGCAGCGGATACGCAGCGAGCGAGAGAAGGAGCGCCAAGCCCGCATGGCCGTGAGTCTCCCTCCAGGGATGGGGGGCTCGGGTTGGTCTTGGGTAGCACAAGCCTGTCTGCGGAGCACATGGGAGCATGAGCGGTATGTTGCGTGCAAGATGGTCCGTGAGGTCTCCATCCATCTGCTCCTCACCCACTTCTGACCCTGGCAGGAAGAAAGAGCTCGCAAAGAGGAAGAGGAGGCACGGAAGAAGGCTGAGGAGGAAGCGCGGAAGAAGAAAGCTTTCTCCAACATGCTGCATTTTGGAGGCTACATGCAGAAGGTGTGATCCTACCCCGGGCGGCTGCAATGAAGCCACTGGTGCTCCTGGGAAGGGCTCAGCTGTGGGCTGGTCTCACAGCAGCGTGCGTGTTCTCAGTGTTGGTAGGCTGTGGTTTCTACCAGCAGAAGAAGACAAGCCACTGTTGTTGGGTCACAGCAGTGGTCAGAGGGCCAAAGTGAGCTGAGGGCTCTGCTTCGCAGATGCTGGCCAGGGTGGGTCCACCCTCACCTCAGGGACAGGGATGGGGGGGGTGTCTTGTCCACTATTGCCAAAATTTCCTTGAGGATCTCATGTGCTTCTGGAGTCCCAAAAGCTGAGGGTGTTGGGGGCAGAACTGGGGATAGGGGTAGAGCAAAAGCTGGGCAGATTTCCTTCCCTCCAATGGACTGATGCTTTCCTCAGACAGAGAAAAAGGGTGGGAAGAAGCAAACAGAGCGGGAAAAGAAGAAGAAGATCCTCAGTGAACGGCGGAAGCCACTGAACATCGACCACCTCAACGAAGACAAGCTGAGGTGAGTACAGGCTGCAGGAGGGATGTCCAGGACAGGGGCTCTGCTTTGGGTCCTGCCTCCCGGGGCAGGATCCTGGGCTGAGGCGGGCTGCCTGTGGCTTGCAGCCCAGACAAGAAGGTGATGGCACATGTGGGACATGGGCTGTGACACCCCACCGGGTCGTGGGCTCCGTGGCTCTGCCGGGACACCACTGCCAGGCTGCTGCTGACAGCACCGGCCATGAGAGGGAGCCACGCTCTCATGCGTGGGACATGCATGTCCCCAGACGTCCCCACTTCACCCATGGCTCTGGCCCACGCGTGGGACTGGCATCTCCGCCTGGCTAACACATCCCCATCTGGGCATTGAGCCTGCAGAGACCCGTCCTGGGGGAGTGGGAGAGATGATGGCACCACTTCCCTGTCCCCTGCAGTGAGCTCCCTGTGAGCCACATCCCTTTTCTGCACTGACACCAGCTGGCTCTTCCCACAGGGACAAGGCCAAGGAGCTGTGGCAAACCATCCGTGATCTGGAAGCTGAGAAATTTGACCTGCAGGAAAAGTTCAAGCGGCAGAAATATGAGGTGAGACATGAGGTCCTCCATGAACTTGCTCAACCTCCGTGTGCCTGGTTGCTCTTTCTTCTCCCCATCTGGGAGACGGTGGGGGGTTGTCCAACTGATGGTGCTGTCGCAGAAAAGCTGGCTGCATCAGAAAAGGACTGTGCTCCTCCTTGTGCATGGGGTGACAGACACCCAAGTCTGCACCGCTGAAAGCAAAGCCACATCTGCTCCCTTTTGGAGATGAGCCAGGGTCAAACCAACCCTCCCAGCAGTTGCCAGCCACCCTGGCAAGGCTGAGCACACAGCTCTGAAATGCTGGAGGATGGGGCATCTGCTGAAAGGGGCTGTGTAGTGGCCCTGTGACCTCCCAGCTCCTGGGGATGTGCTTTGCACCGCAACGGGATTCCCGCTGTTCTGCACATCACAGCCCTGTGCTAAACCCCACGCAAGAACCACTGGGGAAGAGAGCAGTGATGCATCTTCACCCTGACCCTTGTCCCTGGCCAGGCATGGGGCATCTTGCCAGGCCTCACCATCTGCCTGCATTTCTCTTGCAGATCAACGTCCTCCGAAACCGCGTTAGTGACCACCAGAAAGTGTAAGTCCCCGGGCTGAGCATACTTCCTCGCTGCCTCCTGCCCTTCCAGCTCCCTGCTCCCCTGGCCCCATTTCGCTCACAGAGCCACCTCCTGTCCTTCCCACTCCTACCTCTGGTCTTCATGTACCTGATGTTCATGGACCTCCAGGTCTGGCCCAGGGACCTCGGTCCATACTGCTCTGCTCCCATTGACAGACCCCCATTGCCTCCCACCTCCACCAGCTTCCCCCTGCCCCACAGACCCCAGCTGGGGATGGTGCCCAGGGAGACCCCACCTCTGCACGTAGAGCCTTGTGTCCTGCGGGGTCCTGCCAGTGTCCAGCTGCCCCCATCCCTGCAGTGGCTCTGCCCAGCATCTCAGGGAAGGTGCTGGAGAGTCCAGCTTGTGTAGGAGGGGAAATCCCACGGGCTGTGGGAGCTGTGCAGCCCTGCAAGGTCAGGGGATCCTGTCCCCATGCCCATGTTCCCTGCACAGGACTGGGGGACCTTTCACAGGAGGGTGGAGGTGGGTGTTTAATCCCCACCCTTAGGAGCTCCATGCTGCTCTTGCATCCCCATCCCACCGTGCCATGTCGCATGAGGGGTGTTCAGCCCACCCTGTGTGTCAGGTAGCTGCATCTCCTGCCCACTCACACCAAATCTCTCTTCTCTTCTGCCCCAACATGGCCTGGTACTGCAGCAAAGGGTGAGTACAGGCGTTTCCCGAGTGCTGTGTGTCTCCCACTGCACGTGTGCTGCATGGACGCCGGGGCTGACGTCAGGCTGGTGGTAGGGCTGAGGGAGGAGGCAACGCCAAGGATCAGCAGCCAAAGCTGCGCTGGTGACTCTCAGGATGACATGCCAGAAATGTCCTTCACTGTCCACCCAAGCTTCCTCCTCCTCCTGCTCTCTGCTGATCCATGCCCAGAGCAGTGCCTGTTCCCCTGATGCTGGTTAAGGAGAGTGATGTGGTGGGTCTGGGCTAACAACTTCACAGCTTCTGGTTCTTGGGAGAAGGATCCTGCAGCCGTTGTTATCCCTCAGCAACTGGAGATCCAACTCGTCAGTTCTTCTCTGAAGGATCCTTGGGAGGGAGAAACATGGGAAGGGAACTGGGGGTCCGTAGAAACACCTGGCAAAATGCATGAGCTTGTTCCCATAGAGTCCCAAAACACATAGACTGATTCAGGTCCCAGGGTTTTACCTGAGACCGCTGGAGACCTTCTTCCCCACAGGGCAGTGAGCATCAACTGGAGACAGCTTGGTCCTCTTTGCAGGACCACTGATGGCACCCACCTTCTCCCTCCTTTCATTGTCACTAATGCCTTTTTGCACGTGCTTTTCTGCTTCCCTTTCAGGTCAAAGGGTGCCCGTGGGAAGACCATGGTGGGCGGCCGGTGGAAATAGATGACTCAGAAGGCAAAGGAGGCTCAGCCACGGAGAGGTGTATTGCCTTTTGGTCGACCTGCTGGCTTCCCCATGTCGTGGAGCCTGCACCGTGCGCCCACCCACCCTCCCACTGCACAGAGCTTGCAAAGACCTTGCTGCTGTCACACTGCTGTCTGGGTGGGCAGATGCTTCGCGAGGTGCCGTTCCTCAGCTCCGCATCCCCAGCTGATGTTGTGTCTGTAAATAAAGAGAACGGTGAGGGGGTGCGGGTGTTGTCTCCATCCTGAAGCTCTGAGCCCAGAGCAGACAGGCACAGGACAGGCTCAGCAGAGCTCAACTGAGTAAGCATGGTTGCACACCCACTCCCTGGAGTACAAGAGGATGCAGCAACCACACAGGACCTCCTGAATAACGTGTCCCCTTGCCTCACAGCATCTCATACCTGCAGTCCTTGGGAGGTTTTGTAACAGACCTCAGTGGTCTGACCTGCTTTTCCTGCTGCAGTTTGTGGCAATCCTAGTTATGGCCACTTTAGTTCCTGCTTCTGCTGTACCAGAGCCCCGCTCGCTCCTCTCTGTGTCAGGGTTGGCCCTGTGGGACAGCATGGGTAGGGGCGCTGCTTCTGAGCCTCTTGGTCCATGGATCAGTCACAAACCCTGCTTCCAGGCCATTTTCATTCCTGTTGCCACCTCTTCCTAAAGGGCCCAGACCAACTGTGTTTGCCTCCTCTGTGTGTTTCTGACAGCACGCAATGAAGACTTGAGATGAATCAGTGTGGAGAGACCATTTATCTGCCCTTTCAGGGGTGCAGATCTCTTTCATCTAGCTGTAGGCATCTCTGTAGCATGCTCCCACATGTAATGCCCACGGGGGCACATCAGCTGCATAATCCCGAGTGTTCCCGGTGCATGGATCTAGACTGTCAGCCAGCAGAAGACACGCGGCTTGCATGACCATCTCCTGGGGCAAGCTGTTCCATGCTGTTGTTAAACAGTATCTGTGAGGCATTTCCCAGAGCAGTGGGGAAGGGATGGATGCACAGGATGGTGGATCTTCAAAGGCTTCTCATCCCTTGGTAAGACATTTTGTCTCCTCTCTTGCTGGGGCTGCCTGTCCTCCCCAGCCCCAGTGATGTGGGGGCATCCTGCAGGTTTCTCCCTTGTGGTGCCTGTTGGATAATGACTTATTTTGCCTTCATCACCACACGCCATCAGGTTTAGGGGAGCAAGGCTCTGGGAAGCCTCAGCTTCAGTGAGGCAGCAAGTGGAGGGCAACCAGGCCCCTATCACCCACCTCCTCAAAAATGAGGTGTGGAGGGATGAACATGATCCCTTATTGTGACAAAAAGGGGAGAGCTGTGGAGGGTGGCAGTGATGGGATGTGAAATACCCAGAGGGTGGCTGAGTGAAGGTCCAGCAAATGACATTTTCACCCTGCCTGATGCATGGCCCCCGGAGAGATGAGTGCTCGGGGCATGAAGGTACATCTGGTTCAGAAAAAAAATACCCCCTTTTCCCAGGCTGTGAAGGTCCACCTTCAAACCCTTTCTGGCAGGCAAAGGCAGGGCCCTGCCAGTGCTGGTGCCCGGTGCTGCACTGCAGCCGCTCTGCCTGTCCCCGCGGGGCTGGCAGCGCCCAGGGTGGGGGTACAGGGGCACTCCCTGCTTCCCACAGCGCTGCCTGTCTCGGCAGCGCGCTGGCCCCCCGCCAGCCTGGTTCCCTGCACGCCAGAGCCAAAACCTCCGTGCTCCCTCCCCACCCAGCACCTCCCTCCCTTCCATGCCTGGTGCTCTGTGGCACGGCAGTGCCAGAACAGCTGACTCAGCGCCCAGCCCTGCCACCGACCCTCCCCTGCTCCCTCGCCCACCCGTGTCGGTGGCTTTCCACTGTGAGTGGGCTGCTGCCATGCTCAGGCGTGGCAGAGCGTGATGCAGGATGCAGAAATCCTCTGGGGCACAGCAGAGTGCTCTGGGGTCTTCTCCAGGGTCTTACAGGGTGCTGGCATCATTCCAAGTGTTGCATGGGCTGCGTGACGGTTGCAATGGCGCAGTGCGTTGTGCCAAGGTTTGCTGGACCATGGTGCAGCTGTGACGTGCAGGCGTGCTGTCCCCATCCTGCCATGCAGAGCACGTGTTTTGCGAGTGGATGAGCCTTAGGTTAGCTCAGCGGGCCAGGAATTGGCCGTGGTGCTGTGTGCTGCAGCGTGAGGGACCCCCGGCAGCAGGTTTTGGAGGGTCGTGCAGGGTGCCAACATCACAGTGCCATGTCAGTGTGGAGATTTGCAGTGTAACAGCATCCTGCAGCACTGCTGTGTGGTCTCAATGTCCCCATGGGTAGCAGGAGCTCTGGATGTCCGATCAAAGCACCAGCATCCTCTGGAGCATGGTATGAGGGGTAGAGCTCTGCCCTTCCCTAGCAGGGCATGTTCCCAGGAGCTGTGAGGTGTGGCATCTTCTAGCGTGTTGCAGAGGAACAGCATTTTCTGCCATAGTATGCAAACATACTCCATGCTGTGGTCCTCTGAGGAGCAGTCCCTTGTGCAGCACCACTGCGGAGCACAGCACGTGAAAACAGTGTCTGCTCAAGCACAATTCTGGTGTCTCAGCCAAAGCAACGGACAGAGATCAGAATGTGTCCCACGCAGTCTGTGCAGTACAAGATGCCAGGATCCTTTTGGTTGCTTTACAGAGACATTGGGAGGTGCTGCAGTGAGGCGTGTGTGCTGGTGGGGGCAATGCAGGGCTCATGTCCTACAGCGCAGTGTGGCACAGGAGGCCTCTGCCCTCCCCAGAGTGATGCCAATGTCCTGGCCAGAGTTCAAAGCTCCAGAGGCTGCTGCCAGCCCGGGGTACAAAGCCTTCTCATGCCGTTCAGCATGAGTGTCGCAACATTACTGCATGAGCCCAGACCCCAAGCTGTGCCCAGGTCTCACAAGCATGTGCACCTTGTGGTCTGTCAATGCAAACCCATGCCAAGGTGCTCCTCAGGGTACCAGTGTCCCCACGTAGTGGAATGGATGCAAAAGAAGATGCATTTGTTACCCAGAAGGTGCTGGTAAAATGTTAAGCTGATGTTTCGGGCTGTGATTGTGCTAAACCAGAGCGGTGTGCAAGGCGCTCAAAACCCAGGACTGCTCCCAGAGCCAAAGCCAGGCTGAAATACAGATATTGTAGAGCCTGGTCTTGCCACTACTGCTACAGATAGAACCAGCCTGCTCGTGTCTTTGATCTGGTCACATTAGCCAGGCATGCTTTGAACAGCACAGGAGATTCTGCGATTGCTGTCCAAAGGTCACCTGGCCAATGCACATCCCAAGGAGCCAGGGTCACGCATGTGCCCAGGCTACCAGCGTTATGGTCCATGATGTAGATGCAGTGGTCCACAAGGACCTGTGGGACAACAGAGCGGCAGCTTTTGAAGCTGAAATGCTGCCAGGGCTCAGTGTGTCTCACCAGATGGGGATGTGGATCTTCTCGCTGGCCCATCAGTTGGGGCACATGGCGAAGGATGCCCTCATCCCCACCTTGGAGATGTTGGAATGTTGCTTCCCTCCAGCAGGCACAACGCTAAGTTTGAGGTGGTCCCATGGGCTATGGAGTGCAAGGGCAGCGCGTGGAGGAGAGACAGGCAGGGCCAGCGGAGGGGGTGGTGGAGTGTGTGTCAGGAGGGCAGAGCCTGTCCAAGGCACTGGACAGGCACGGTGAGTGTGGGCTGCTCTGCACTGCCTGCTTTGCTCCTTGGGACTTGAAGATTCTGGGACTGGAGAGGGGATGCCAGCACCAGCAGGATAACACAGACACCAACTTCCGTGCCAGCAGTGGCTCCTGGCTGGCACACAGAGTCCCCACTGCCCGGGCACAGCCCAGCATGGGGTATATTTTTCCAGTGATGTCCCAGGTGTTCAAGGGTGGCACAGCTCCGTAGAGCATGGAGTAGATGGTATTGGATGCCGTTTCTGTGGAGAGTGGACATTGCCCATCCTTTGGAGCATGGTGTGGGGTTCACCGCTTTCACCATCCATGAACCTCAGACTCAGGTACAAGGTGGCTGCGTCGCACTGATCCACCATGCCACTGGCCCCAGGTGAAGTACTGGGGTGCCCAGCCTTGAGTTCAAGCCAAGGCCAAATGCCAACAAAAAACTGCAGAAAATGGAGCAGTACAACCTCTGATTTTTGCAGGTCAGGTCTAACAACAGGCTGTATTTTAAGAGAGAGAAAAAGGATGTAAATGTTGAATTTTGAAACACCTTCTAGACCTGGAGCTCTCATCTCCAGAGTCCCAGGCCCTCCTCAGCACACTCCCCTGCAGGGCAGGCCCATTTGTTCGTGCAAGTATCTGACATCTGCAAGCTTTTTATGATTATTTTTAAAAGCCTTATAAAACTTTAAGTTTCATTTAATATCTCAGCCCTGTAAATCACTGTTTATAGTAGCTAATTCATAGGTATCAATTATTCGTCTTTAATTGGTTAAAGTCACCCATGCTTTATGCTGATTCCACAGATGTGTTAACTCATCAATGAGGTCTTTAATGCACCACAAGCACAGTTTAGCATCTACGCAATGACCCGTGTCCATGAGACAAGTCCTGCTGACAAAGCAGGCAACAATGCTCTGGGATGGAAAGGAAGAGGCTTTAGCTGTTGTCTGGAAGCAGCATTTTATTGGCACTTAGTGGAAGGAAAATAAGCTTCCTGGTGATGTCTGAATCATTGCTTTTGCATGTGCACTCATGCCCAGGTTTCAGCTGAAGTCCTGGGTGTAAACTACGCTCTTCAGTGCAGGGCAGTAACCACTGGCAGGAGCACTGAGATGCTGAGACCTAACAGGAGCAGGGATCAGCCCTTTGACCAGCAATGGATCCATAAGGTTCATGACTGGTAAAGGTGGTGTTACACCCTATGCCCTGACTTGGCGTGGTGCTGAGCACCAAAGCTGCTGTGATGGTTTGTAGGAGCAGCGATCCCTGCAGAGGTGGCTCTGGCAGTCAGGGGCAGTGCCCAGGTCAGGGTATGGCACAGATTTCAGGAAGGAGGGGAGAATTGGACGGAGTTGGTCCTGCTCCTTCACCCCGCCATCAGCCTCAGCTGCACAGAGTCTGACCCATCTCCACTACAATAGGCTGGAGCACAAGAGGCCAGAGCCCCTCTCCTATGAAGACAGGCTGAAAGAGTTGGGGCTGTTCAGCCTGGAGAAGAGAAGGCTCCGGGGAGACCTTCTAGCACCTTCCAGCACCTGAAGGGGCTACAGGAAAGCTGGAGAGGGACTTTTTACAAGGGCGTGGAGTGATAGGATGAGGGGGAACAGTTTTAAACTGAAAGAGGGGAGATTTAGATGAGATATTAGGGAGAAATTCTTTACTGAAAGGGTGGTGAGACACTGGCCCAGGTTGCCCAGAGCAGCTGTGGCTGCTCCCTCCCTGGCAGTGTTCAAGGCCAGGTTGGATGGGTCCTGGAGCAACCTGGTCTGGTGGAAGGTGTCCCTGCCCGTGGCAGGGGGTTGGAACTAGATGAGCTTTAAGGTCCCTTCTGACCCAAACCAGTCTGTGATTCTATGAAAAGAGCACATGGAGACCAAACTCACCCATGCTTAGCTGGTGCACAAAGTTCTTCAGCCAAGCCAAAGCCTTTAGCAATGTCTCCCATGGTATCATCTGGTCTCAGAGCCCCACATTTGCAGGTTTGAGGCCAGGTATCTTCAGAATATTCCTGTCTCTGCTACTCTCCTGCTGACATCGTCCTTCTCCCCTCAGAGGAAGGGGGCTGTGTGCTCCCTTGCATACAAACATACACACATGTAGGCACATGCAGAGTCACAGGCACATGTGCACATGCCCACACATGCAGAGTCACAGGCACTTGCATGCACACGCACATGCAGAGCTTGCTGTGACAGATCCTGCAACACACCTCCAGAGGAAGGTGAAACGGCGGTGATGGGCGGAGGGGAACTGTGCCCATGGCATCCTCGAGGCGTGCCTAGTGGATGGGGGTCCTGCACCCTGTACTCTCACTGCATGAACCCAGCACACAGTACGTGCCCTGTTCTAGATAAGCTCCAACTGGTCCTGTTGGAAATGGAAAGAGATGGAAACGCCTGCTGAAATGCGAACTTGCAGGCTTTGCCTTCAGACCTGGTGTGACCCATGCCTGGGAAAATCCTCATTACAGAGAAATTCTCTTTGTACGTCTTCCTGCGTGAAATACATATGCAAGAAGCTGGTCTGCTGCAGATCATTCAAGTGAACCGTCAGACCCGGGGGTGCCTGACTCCAGCCCCAAGATGCCACCACACCTGCCTAATCCCTGCCTGCTCTTTGCTACCAGCCCGCGTGCTGCGGCTGCTGGGGTTCATGCTGATGAAGCCTGATGCTGCTGAGGAGCTCAGAACCTGCTCAAAGAAGATGTTTTATTTTTTTTTGCCTAGCTTGCTTTTGAGGCTGTGCCTTAAACAGATGAACAGAGGAGGAAAGAAGAGCAGCAGAGGACGGCAATACATCCCTTGTCTAACAGCTTAGAGGTTCAGCACTTGCTGGTGAGGTGGAAGATTCAAGTTCCTGTCTCCTTGGCTTGATATGAGCATGGCTTTGAGCTCTGTTTTTTTAACCCCAGCTGAGCTGCAGCATTCAGTACTCTCTTTATACGATGCTGATTTATAATTCCAGTGCTACACACTACAGCTGACATGTTAGATTGTGGCGCAGTGCAATATTGAAATTAACCTATTGACGGTGCTCTCCTGGCTTTGGAAGCGTTGTGAGCCGCTCGTACCTTTTATCTGCACCTGTAAACAAACACAGTTGTGCCCTCGCAGAGCAATAAATCTAACTTTGATATCATGACAACGATGGAACACTTTGATCCAGGGAAACACTTTGATCTTTCACTGTAAACCAGATGCTGTTGATTAGCTGTAAAAATAGAGCAATTATAGTAGCTTTTCAGGTGGTGTTGCAGTGCTACACTGCCAGTGTGTTAGCTGTGTGCCATGCCACACCTTAAAATAAAATTGACAGAATACGAAATTCAACTAAGCTCTGCAGTTCTCAAATTCTGCTTATTTTTTAGACCAACACATTCTGGAAAGGGAACATTTGGCTTTGAGAGGTTTTCCACCTCAGAGTTTTTGTCCAGGCCAATGTTTCAAACACTTTCATATAATTACAAGCAGAATCATCCTGGCAAAGACTAAGAAGCAGTTCTGGGTGCTGGGTCCTCGTCAGGAGGACAGGTCTCCTCCGTTGGGCTGAGCATCTCATGGATATCCCCATCACCCTCTTCACTGCCCAGAGCACATCCTCCATGGATGCCATACTGAACTGGCTGCACTAAGGACTTCATGGTGGAGCAGCCACCATGTGGAGGAGATCTGAGCATCGCTGGGCTCCAGATCCCTCCGCAGGATCCCTGGAGACCATTGGCTCCAGCCAGGGCTCAACTTGCTGCTTCTCCAGCCACATGGAGTAAATCAGGCACCATAGGTCCATATTCATCCCAGCTCACAGCGATGCTTAGCAGACGTACTCATGGCCTGATTTCAATTCCAGGTCTCTCCTGGCAGTGGGCAGAGATAAATATCTCCAGAGGGTGATTCAGTGTTGTGTGACCTGGCAGGGTAAAGCCAGGAGGACGGGGTCCTGGCTGGAAGAAGCATACTGCGGCAGGATGGGAACCAGCTCCTGGTTATTTGCTCGATGGGTCAATAGTTCCGTAAGTTCCTGAGCCCTGTGATTAACTGCAGACATCCAAACATCGTCATTGCGAAGGAAGAGTAACTAAAGGATTCTGGAAATTGTTGTCATTTCTTGGCGGCTGCAGAAAAATCCCGATTGCACCTTGCAGGCCCTTGGGCTAAGGGTAGGACAACCTACCAGCACACAAACCAATAAACAACTCAGAAGGAAGCACGTCTCTTTCAGAAAGCAGGAAAAATGATGCAGAAGTCCCTAAAGATGCCCATGAACCAGGTGAGGAACCGAGGGGGAGCAATCGCTGCCTGGTACAAGTCCCAGCCATGGGTGGGTCCATGTTGTAACATGAAGAGTATCCCTGGATGTTTCATGAAGACACAGACTCTCACAGGCATAAAACTCCTCCTCCATGGATTTTTTTTTTCCCAGACCCCAGTGTCCTGAGACAGAGATTTTGGAAATCTGGCCCTGCGCTCTACGGAAAAGCATTTGGCCCGTAACACCTGCCTCACACATGTGAGGGTTACAGCTGCAGAAAGGTTTCTTTAAGGCTTCTGAATCCTTTAGTGGAAGTTCGAGTTTTGAATCAGGCTTTCTAATTCTGCCAGAGGGGCAGCAAGTGCTCCATCCCGGGGACCTCATGAGCCTGCACTCTGGGTGGCATGGACGCCTACGCTACCGCAGGGAGGATGTACATTGATATCCCAGCATCCCTGCGACTGAGATGTTGTGAGATGGGGCTGGCATCTCTGAAGTGTGTCCTGGCATTTGGTGTCTCCCTTGGAAAGGCACCTACCCTTTAGCAAGCCCCACAGCTGTGTTCCCTGCCCAGCAGTCCCCCACAACCAGTGGTCTGAAATTTGCTGGGGATCTGGGGAAACTGGGTTTAATTTGGTCTGTCATTTAGAGATTCTGCCCCAGAGGCAGACCAGGGATGTTTCCTGGTGGAAATACACGGATCTAGGCAGGAGTTTCCAAGACAAAATGCTTGGCCTGAAATGTCTAAATTATTTCGTAGGGCTGAGTCTCCAAGTTCATTTACCCATAGAAAAAAAACAAAACGTTCTCATCTCTATTTTGCCCAAGTAAATGTGACACACATTTCCCCAAAAGCCAAGGACCTGTAAGAGAAGTCACATTCTTGAGGCAGCTTAATAATTTGCCCAAAGCAAGGAATAAGAGAGCTGGGACTTCAACACAGCTCCTCAAGCTGGAGACACAGCTCCAAGGCCAGGTTGATAGCACCCGAGGTTACATTAAGGAAAGCTGATGCTCTACTAACAGACCCTGGTGCATTGTGTTTTTTTCTGAACTAATGCTCTTGGAAAAGGGGTGTTTGCAAACAACGTCTGCCCAAGCAGAGCGGGATGCGCCCTTGTTTGGCGGAGGTTTGCAGAGGGACTGTTAGCTCAGCAGTTTCAACTCGCGCTGAGCGCGCGTGCAAATTAGAAAGGAGGAAGCCACACGGTTGGTTTTGGGGCATTCCTGTCGAGGTGTTGCTCTTTTGAAGTCGGTGGGGCTTCTGTCGGGCTGGGTCAGTCCGCGCCGCTCACGCCCCTGGAATGCGGCCGGGGATTGGTGTGACCAGTCGGGCCAGTAAACAGACCTTCCTCCAAAATGAGTTTTTACTGAAATCTGCAAAGAGCTGTTGCAAGCGGATTGACTCACATGGTTTCTCAGCTCTTAGTCATGAGCTTCTTCTCTGAACAGTTAATTAGTTTGTTCTTGTGGAGCGCTTTGAAGATGCAAAGCAGGCTGGGAAAGTGAAGTGTTATTAGCTCATTATCTGCAATCTTTTTTTTTTTTTGTGACAGAGCAATGAAGTCCAGGCTCAGCCTAAGATGCTTAACAAACAGCCCTAAAAAATGGATTGTCCACACGCCCAGTTCTGTCCTGATTTCAGTACAGCTCTTTGCCAGCGCTCAGTGCCTCTTTAGACTAACACCAGCCAGGCAGAATAGGATGGCTTAGCATCACTACACAGGTAATTGGCAGTGACTTTATGATTCAGCCTTACCCAGACAGAATACCTGAAAATTTGGAATTTGGACCATTAGTTTAAATCTTCTTCCTACTAGTTTCCACTTGGATGTGAAAGGGGAGAATGAGGCCAGTGGGTTTTTTATAATTTATACCCTGATATGAGTGTATTAGGGGGTCAAGTTCAGCATCTGAGAACCTGAATTCTTTACAGAGAGGAGTAAAATTAAATAGCCCAGAAGGTTATGAATGAGATGAATTAGCATCTGTCTGCGCAAAACAGCTCATGTGTGTCTGGTTACGTTCAAAGAGAAAAAGTAATATTAAAAGTATTATTTTTTATGTCTGTGAAGGACACGCTGGCCAGACAGCTGCCATGCTTTATGGAGTATAGTGGATATAACAGCTCCGTCTACATAGCTGGTCACTAGTTGTGTCTCTGGCAATTTGGGGATCTTGCCAGAGGCATTTCAAAAGCTGGTGTGTGCAGGGATGTGGCCTGCTGTAAGGAAATGTGCCTTCATAATTGGGCGCTTGAACTCTTTTGGCCCCATGGCCCCATTGCAATGGCCTCACGTGCAAAACTGAGGCTCTTATTGAATTCCAGACCATCCCTGAGCATAAATATCCATTTGTTTCTTAGGGAAAGATTGTATGTGGGCTGCCCCGACCGCCCTGCAGACCTCCAGCGTGAGTCTCCACCTTGACCTGAACATGCTCCAGCAATATCGCAAGCTCCAAGTCCGTGGGAAAAGGCCAGGCTGAGCAATGAGCCTCATCCCTCGGGCACGTGCGTGTGCCTGCACACACACACACACGTGAGAGAAGATCTTTCATGACACAAATGTAAATTAAATACCTAACTGCTTTCACTGGGCGCTCACTTCCCATCTTCAGGTTTCACCTGATAGCATCTCCCCTTGCTGAACAACCAGACTCCCAGCACTCACCTTTGCAAAAAATCCATGATACGAGTCTTGTTTCCTTGTGTTGCTGGACACAAATGATGAATTCATGATATCCCTGTTTGGGGAACAAGATGGCTCATTTTCATTGCCTTTGCAGGCTACTGGCACCAGCTATACAATTTCCAACCCTCATTTGACTGTTGGGTCAGAGCACCACCAGAAAAGGCAAGGCTGGACAATCAAATGAAGCTTCCTTTGCCACCCAGCCTTTCTTTGCATTGCTTTATGTCCAACCAGATACAGTGAAAGTAGCCACAAATTGGAAAGGAAATCCAGTTAGAAGGGTTTCCATCCAAGGATGAGCAAAATAACCAAGCTGTGAACATGAGTCATAGAACCCAGCTATTTACAGTGAAGTCCTCTTAATCCTAACCATAAAGATGGGTTACCCTCCAGCACATGGGCGGTGCTGAGCATGTCAAGCGTTTCTCTGCAGACTTTTTCTTGGAAATAAAGGAAAGTGACCGTCCTAGATAGCTTAATGACTCCAGGAGGTGGGTTTTTCAGAGAAGTGGTGATGACGAGACAAGCATTGGGAACACTCTAACAGTGGGTGACCCAGGGGGGCAGCACGAAATTGCAGAAGCATTGCAGAGCTTCATGTTTCACCCTCTTTGTTGGTCTGACACTAGTTTCACAGGCATTTCAGAAAGACACAAGAAATGTGGTGTTTACCATCCCGTCCTGCAAGGGTAGAGCTGGTCTGACATCCTAGAAAGAAGATTGTCCCTTTGCAATATAGTATTAGAGTGGGTGTTTCTGTGTGTGTGCACTCACAAAAGATAAAGGGTGAGGTTCAGGCCACCTAGCTATGTCTGAGCATCGCATATCTTAATCTGGATTTCCTTAATCAGCAGTGGAAATAGCAAATTATTAATTTATCCCTCCTTCCACCTCTGTCTGATGATGGGGTGAACCGCATGCTGGGCAGACTATTTCTCTCCACTAGCTATGAAGGGCCAGAACGTCTATCTTAGACTTCAGTGTCTAATTTTAAGGTGCCCAGGAGAGGGTGGATTGATCCTAAGAGATTTCTCCTAACAGGGAATGAGCAATGAAGGCCAGGGTGGTAGGGGAAGGTTTTTAGATGTGGTTGGTTGGCTCAGTTTATGGAGAGCTGATGTTTGGCAGCTTAAAAAAAAAAAAATGCAAGCAAGCTGTCCTGCAAGCCCTGCAAAGCCGTGCAACTGAGAGGGCAGATAGTTGTGGGCAAATGATAGCTGCCCATAGCTAGAAGGGAGAGGAGGCAATGGTAGATCCTCTCCTTCCACACTACCGGCATCCTGGCACAAGGTACCCTTCGCTGCAGCACCACTGCTACCACTGCAGGCAAATTTGTGCTGAACAAATTACACTTGAGACCCCCAAGATGACTTTAAAAACATGGACGCATCTGAATCCTCTGAATTCACTCATCCCTTTTGAAAATCCCAGGGTCCCATTAAAGCATTTCAGGTTTGCACCTTGGAACAGGGGATGATGCAAAATCACCGCTGGCTTTGGACATCCTGTCCCTGGTGAGTTAAATTGAAGGTTTTAGTCAGTGTCATGGTCTGTCTGAAGCCAATAGCCTGGTTGCTCTGCAACATGCTGAAAGCAGGAGTGTGGGTTCAGACATGAAGGCTCAGATTTTGGGTTCTCTCCCAGGGAAAGAGCATGAGCTCTGTGCTGGAGGCAGATTCCACATCAGTGATGCGCATCCTGGGTGCTGAGCCCTTCAAGCATCCAGCAGGTATCCGGGGGTATCTCAAAGCACCTGAGGTTACGTGAGGAGTTTTGTGCCAGGATTTCTGGGAATGAAGAGGCACAGCAAGCTCCCCAGGACTCCTGATCTGCTGCGCCTGCAGGGTGTTGTGAAGCCAGCTCAGCACCGAAGCAGGCACCACAGGGCCTGAGACCCCCTTAAAAAACAGCAGAACAGACACCCAAGGGCCAAAATACGCATCTGTAAACAAGATGAACCCACTCCCAGCTGGGACTAAGGGGTGGAACGGGAAAGCAAGGAGGTTCACATCCCACCCAGGATGGAGCCTTAGAGAGAGGCTGTCATGGTGCCAGCATTGGTGTCTCAGCTTGTACCGAGCTCCTCTCTGCTTTCTGTGGTCCCAAAGGAGGATGACAGGGTGGTGAAAACAGTCTGGGCAGGGGATCCTCACATTGCCGGTCATTCTGCGAGGGAGGAGCAGCACAACAGCACATCCATAAGCAAGGGCAGAAACAGCCACAGTGCTCTCACACGGGGATGGCCCCTGCAGCACCTTGCCAAATGAAACCTGAAGACACCAACTATTTTGGGCTGGCTCCTCTTCAGGCTTTGGCCTCACGTTGTGCCACGTTGGTGCTCCTGTGGTGGGCAGTCTGGCTTTGCACTGGAGCTCATGGAGGTGCTGCCCTTGAACCACTCCTAGGAAGGCTGCATTCCCCTTTGGATAGTTTATGGAAGGAGCCTGCAGCTGCCAGATCACGCTCACAAGCCTGTCCCTGGCACAGCCATGGGGCTGCATGACATCACCCATGTCCCCCCACCATGACTTACTCCTGTCCCCCAGCTCAGGATGGAGGTGAAAATGGTCCATCCCTCTGCCAAACACCAGGACATGTGTTGACCAAAGCCCCAGCCGTGGTTTCTGGGAATTGCACAGCCCGTTTGTGCTGTCACTTCCCCCTGCAGGGATGTGGTCCATGGCAGGAGGGCGGTGGCAAGGACACAGCTTAGAGGAGAGTCATCGAGAAGATATTCTCACATATTGTGGTCTCGGCTCTTTCAGCACTGGGCTCTGTTTGACCCTTCCCAGGGCAAAGCTGAGCAGTTAGCTACCTGCCCATGAGTAATGGTGACTGCTCATCCCATTCCCTTCCCGCCTGCTGGAGACCTGCCAGTCACTGTCAGTCTCTCCCTGGCACGCTTCGATCACTGGCAGAAAAACTCCTCCATCCATTCTCGTTATCCCACCGGCTGGCTAATTCAGCACATAGCTTCGTCTCTATTTTAACTGGAGCTTTGCAGGCTGCAGTGCCCGGGAGTGGGGATGGGTTCCTGTGAGCCCCCCCGTGGGTACAAACCACCCTCTCGTGCTCTGCCTTTTTTTGGGTGCATCTCTGCAGGCTCTGCTTCCTCCTGTTCAAAGCAAGGTGGGGCTCTGACTCACCTGCATCTGGGTCTCGCCGTGCAGCAGGACTCGCCGTGGCTCCGCTGACTTTCCCACGGTGGCTGAGCCCTGCAGTAATGTTGCTGCTTCACCCAGGATCTTGCGGCAGGCAGGCAGGCTCCAGGGGCAGAAAGGCAATGGGTGTGGATTTTGCTCCATGTACCAAGGACTCATGGCTTCAAACAGCATAAACACTCTCCTGAGCCATCTCCTCCCTCTCCCCTTCCCCCTGGCTCTTTAACCCTCTGCTTCTCCACATCCTGCAGGAAATAATTTCTACATTGCTTGTGGGTTACCCTTGGGAAAAAAAAAATACTTGGGATGGGCACAGCCGGTTTCTCATTGCACAGACAAAAGTGACAGGAACCACTTAGGAGATGTGCTGCTGCCTGGGAAATCCAGAGTCTCGCTGTGCTCCTGCCAACGTCCTCACTGTGGTATTAAAGCAGCGCCTTTCCCCCTCCTGGCTGTTTCTCTTCGCCTAAAAGGAAACAAGAATTGGTTTTCATCATGGGTAAAACGTGCTAAAGAAAAGCTCAGGGTGGAACTCAAACGCGCTCAATCTCAGATTTTTTCCTTTATGTTTTTTGAGCGTTTCTTTCAGCCCTGCTGATGAGAGACTGATTTTCTTGTTCTGCCAAGAGAGATCCTTGTTGATTGAAGCAGGAGTTACCTGTACTGTGAGATAAAGAGGCTACTTGGGGAAAGAATAGAAAACATAAAGGAAGAAAGCAATAAGATGCACAAAGCAAATCTCCGCTGCGCTTCATTGCACAGCACCCAGTCTGGTCACCTCTCAGACTGAAACTTGGCCTTGGGACCCAAAAGCAGTTACAGTTATTGCCTGAGCTCAAATCGGTTAGGTAAGATCCTTCAGTGCACTTTTAAGGGTTTTTGCAGAGAGAAATGCCAGGGAAAGGAGGGAGGAACTCCATTTCTCTGGGAAAGTATTTGGGTTTTGCAGTGCCAGGAACTTCCAATAGCTTTATCACTTTGGAAAATTCCTACCTGCTTTTTTTTCCACTGCGTTGCCTTGGGAAGCCAGGCTCGCCTGTGCCATGAGGGGTTATTCACTGCCGCACAGGCTGGGGGTATTTCATCTGTGCAACATAGTGGCGATTTGCTGCTGCGCTGGCTGGGGGTGTTTTAAGTGCTTTGCTCCTCATTAGCAGAAATGCAGACAACTCCACTGGCAGAAGGTCAAGGGAGAAACCAGGCTTGGGAAGGTCTCCTGCAAGATCTGTGCGTGGGTATGACAGTGTCAAGCTCTGGAGCCACTGCAGATCTGGTCACATCTCAGCCTTGGGACACCTGAGATCTCATCCAAGACCTGCAATATTGACCAAAGTGTTAATCGGGACCAGATCTGCTACCTAAAAATTACTGACAGCAATTCCACCTTCCCAATGCAATCCCCTTGTACCCTGTGAAGATTCCTGCAGTGCTCTTCCCTGTGCTGAAACACTCTTCTGCTCATCATCAGCTGCTGGGCTGAGGAGACTGGGAGCACCAAGGATCTCATTTCTGCCACCAAGTGCAGTGCATTCAGCACACAACAAGCGCGCAGGAGGGTGGTAGCAGGGAGGTCAAAGCCTTTCCTGCACGAGATTATAAAGTTGCAGAGGGTTGTAATGGGAGCCAGAGCTACAAAAGCATTTTTGAGGCTCTGTCAGATGGAGGATGCTCGGTGTGAGCATCCTGCCAAACTGCACACAGAGTTTCCTTAATCTGGGAAATGTTGCTCTGCGTGTCACTACTCCACCCACCATGATGGAGAAGAAGATGCTATAAAGGCTAAGGTAGAACTGCAACGGTTTCCTGCATCCCAGCAGTGCAAAGGAGAGACCTCCTGGTGTTAGATGAGAGAAAGGGATGTGGCGCCGTGTTTGGGATGCCTCATGGGAGTCCCTCAAAAGGCTTTCCTGAGACAAAGACAAGCTTAGAAAACACCAAGAAAGGGGCCAAGTACCATCTTGGATAGGTAACAACTTCCATGCTCGGCAGGATTAAATCTGCAAGGACACATGACTGTGGGAAAGATACAAATGAGGGTTATATGATAGAGGAGCACAAAGTCATGCACAGTACGAGGAAGGTAACTAGGGAATGAGTCACTGTGCCTCACATGGCATTCGTGCTTTCTCCTGACCAAGGCCTCCAGCTCCTGCGATGGAGATGCCCTGGGGTGTGGGTGCACGAGGGCTGTGGGGGCTATGGTCTGTGGGTGCCATGGGCATGCTGAAGCTCTTCTGCATATGCCTTGCTTTTATGGGGCAGGGCTTTCCGGTGTGGGCTGCCACGTGTCCTCCATCAGTGTGCCAAGTGGGACTGTGGCACTCCTAAGGCGTCTGGATGTGGGGACAGGATACCACAGCAGTGCCTCTGCTTGGGGTGATCTCACCTCAAGAGACAGAGGAACTTTGTTGAGGGACTATGTCCCAGCAGGAGGTGTTGGTACTGTGGGGTTGTTGGTGCTGTTGCGGTGTGTGGCTTGGGCTTGGTGTTTCCTACGGATGCCCTGCGCAGTGCGATGTGGTCTCTGTGCTGTGACTTTGGAAACTGCTCTTGGCTGGGAAGTGATGATCCTCTGAGGTGTGGCCTGGGGAAGTTGGGTATTTCTGGGCATACCTGGGATCTGTGGGGAAGGTAACCCCTGGGCCTGAAAATGGAGAGTGTCGTCTGCTCTGAAAGCATCATACGCAGTGATAAAGGACTCAAAATTTGCACCGTGGGATGGGAGAGGGGGCTATACTGGAGGCTGCTTTGCTGGTGGGATAAAGCTCTTCTGATGGAGTCCCATGTGTTATTTTAGGTCCCATGATCTGTGGGACCTGTAAGGTCTCCAAGGACTTAGTGCTTGCTGTGTTTTGGAGAAGGAGTGTTCTATGGATACTTTGTGCCCTGCAGTACCCATTTTCTTCCCCTTGAATCCTGCTGCAATACCAATGCATTTGAGCTAATTCAGTGCATCCATGGCTGTCTGCACCCACAGACGTCTCTGGCCTCTGACCCACCCTCTAGAGAGGATGCACATTTCATCGCATCTAAATCACATGAGGAGCACCTCGGTTGTCTTTTTCTTGCAAACTGCCTTGTGGTCTTTGTGTGTGTCTATAGAGTGCTCTGTCCAAAAAGGGGCTTGTGCAAAGCATTTGATACTGTCCCACATGACATCCTTGTCTATAACTTGGAAAGACATGGACTTGATGGATGGACCACTCAGTGGATAAGGAATTGTCTGGATGGTCACACTCAAAGAGTTATGGTCAATGGCTCGATGTCCAAGTGGACACCGGTGATGAGTGGCGTTCCTCAGGGGTCCGTATTGGGACCAGTCCTGTTTAACGTCTTTGTTGGCAACGTGGACAGTGGGATTGAGGACGCCCTCAGCAAGTGTGCCGACGACACCAAGCTGTGTGGTGCAGTCGACACGCTGGAGGGAAGGGGATGCCATCCAGAGGGACCGTGATAGGCTGGAGAGCTGGGCCTGTGCGAACCGCATGAAGTTCAACAAGGCCAAGTGCAAGGTCCTGCATGTGGGTCGGGGCAATCCCAAGCACAAATACAGGCTGAGCGGAGAATGGATTGAGAGCAGCCCTGAGGAGAAGGACTTGAGGGTGATGGCTGACCAGAAGCTCAACACAAGATGGCAACGTGTGCTGGCAGCCCAGAAAACCAGCTGTGTCCTGGGCTGCATCCCCAGCAGCGTGGCCAGCAGGTCAGGGAGGGGATTCTGCCCCTCTGCTCCGCTCTCGGGAGACCCCCCCTGCAGTGCTGCATCCAGCTCTGGGGCCCCCAACAGAAGAAGGACACAGAGCTGTTGGAGCGAGTCCAGAGGAGGCCACGGAGATGCTCAGAGGGCTGGAGCACCTCTGCTCTGGAGACAGGCTGAGAGAGTTGGGGCTGTTCAGCCTGGAGAAGAGAAGGCTCCAGGAAGACCTTCTAGCACCTTCCAGTGCCTGAAGGGGTTACAGGAAAGCAGGAGAGGGACTTTTTACAAGGGCATGGAGTGACAGGACGAGGGGGGACGGTTTTAAACTGAAAGAGGGGAGACTGAGATGAGATCTGAGGAAGAAATTCTTTGCTGTGAGACCCTGGCCCAAGTTGGCCAAGACAAGCTGTGGCTGCCCCCTCCCTGGCAGTGTTCAAGGCCAGGTTGGATGGGGCTTTGAGCAACCTGGACTAGTGGAAAGGTGTTGCTGCCTTTGGCAGGGGGCTTGGCACTAGATGATCTTTAAGATCCCTTTCAACCCAAACCAGTCTGTGATTCTATGATTCTATACTAGTTTATTGGTATTCATTCTACATGCTGCAAATGGACAGACAGAGGCTGAAGCGTGTAGTCATGTATTGGCTACATTGCTGAGCAACTCTTAACTTCCAAACTGGCGGCATGTGCTGAAAGCTACAATGACACGTCCTGCCCTTCTTCAGTGTCCAGAGCCTTCTCAAGAACATAGAGGTAGGACTCATCTGCATTAATTTTAGACACTCTGCATCTGTGCTAGGCTCAGTAGAAGACAACTTGCTCTTCTAGCCTATAATTTATATGTCCTTTCTTAGATGTGCCTCCAGATATGATTTGTGCCTGAAGAAGCTGCAGAATGGACATCACCAGTATGTATGCGATATCAATATTTAATCCTCTCAAGGAGTTCTGGATACACTTCTCCTTAATGGACTTTTATAAGACAATTACTAAGGAACTACATTCAAAACCAATTGCAAATACGCCTGCTGCACTGTGGCCTAGAAGCAGCTTAAGTCAGGAATGATCGTGGTCACCAATGCAATTTAGGTTTTGAAGTGCTGCTGTATAAAGTCCATCCAAAACTGGTTAAGATGTTTGGGTGCTTTGCCTTTGTGCTTAATCCTTTAGTGCTTGCCCACCCTTCAAAAATCTCAGCAGAGGGTCCTCCTGGAAAGGAGCTCAGACCAACGTGGCACGGGGTGACGCCTGTGCCTTTTCCCATACACAGATTCACAGGCCGTGCCAAGCCTGTCTGATAGGCTGTGAATCCTCAGCCTTGCCCTGAGTAAATGAACAAAACACACCTCGTAGCTGAGATCGCATTCCCCTTTGCCAGGTTTCTTCTTTGAAGAGCCATCTTCTGAAGGACATCAAGAGGATGCTGCTTCCTTATTTCTTTTGTAAAGCTGCCACCAGTGTTTATACACTGTAGTGTTCCCCAGTACTGGAATTACAAAGTCTCTTGTGCATTCTGCACTTCATGTAGACTGGGCTTACGTTACTGCAGGATGTGATGCAGATACCAAATTCCTAGATGCTTTTGACAGCAATTTCATGGAGCAGGCTAGGAAGTCCCCAGAGCAGATGCAGCCTTAAATTGGTCCTGATTAGCATGAAGAGTCTGGCCTCAAATCTTACATTTATAGACGTGCCCTGTAACATCAACATCTGGATCAACAAAAACCTAAATATCTACCACCATGTACTCATTTTCCAAAAGGGGAACTTAAAGGATGATGCTTGTTAAGGGGAAGCAAAAAGGGAGAATTAAACTTTACAGGCAGTGTGGACTGTGCTTAGGCTATTGACGCACAATCCCAGTGTATCCCACCAGTTAACAAATCCCTGAGGAAGGGCAGAAGGGAGCTGGCCTGGTTAAGCAGCAGGAGAAGGGTATTATCAGAAGGTGTCTTTCAAATAGCTCAAAACAAAATAAGAAAGACTTCATAACCTCTGCCAGGTTAAACATAAACCATACTAAATATGCCAAAAAGAAGTTGAAGGAACAACTAGCTGAAGTCAGAAGAATAAGCCATAAATAGTGAGATAGTCTTCAAATATATGAGGGACTGGCACAGAGACTGGAGGACCAATAAATATCAGGGGTGAAAGGAGTACTCAGGAGAAGAGCAGGAAAGATCATGTGTTTGCATTTTCTAATTTGTGGTGCCTGTGAGAAATGGGGAAGATTTCTACAACATCCTATACCTGATATGGGGAAACCCACACCACTGCATTCCTGAAGACTGAAGGTCACGTCTGTATATAAAATTTTTGGGAACTATAGACCAATAAGGAAAGACAGCCAAACATTAGCATAAGGAAATGTTAAGTGATACACATTATCTTATCTTCATATGTAAATGATGGGCTTGGAGATGACCATGACAGCTTGGAGGGAACTCTATGATGGACAGTGATAACTCAATATACAACAGAGCTACAGAAACCAAGGTGAATGTTGGGATTCATTAGGGAAGAGGAGAGGAGAGGAGAGGAGAGGAGAGGAGAGGAGAGGAGAGGAGAGGAGAGGAGAGGAGAGGAGAGAGAAAAGAAGAGAAGAAGGGAAGGGAAGGGAAGGGAAGGGAAGGGAAGGGAAGGGAAGGGAAGGGAGAAGAGAAGAGAAGAGAAGAGAAGAGAAGAGAAGAGAAGAGAAGAGAAGAGAAGAGAAGAGAAGAGAAGAGAAGAGAAGAGAAGAGAAGAGAAGAGAAGAAGAGACAAGCGAAGAGAAGAGGTGGCTGTGATTTCCCTATATAAACCCATGGCTTACTCACCCTTTGCGTTATGAATGCTGTTCTGGTCTCCTCATCTCAGAAAGGAAATAGTTTAATTGGGAAGGGTTCAGAGAAGGTCACCACACATGACGAGCTGATGGCTCTGTCTGAGGAACTGGTCTGTGAGCTGGGACTTTCCAGCCTGGACCAAAGAGAAACTGTGGGAGGATCAACTCATCACACTTTTTAAATGTAAGACCTAGGGAGCTTCAAACACAGCTCATAAGAGCCAGGTTCAGAAGAAATTAAGGTGTGTTTTTTTTTCCCCACAACAAGCTGTGGATCCATACAGCAGTGACACAAATGATGTTATTGATAATTAAATTATTCATGTATTGAAGTGGTAACTGTAAAAGCTCATGGAGAGAAACCCACTGGGGCTTGCCAAGGATGTAATGGTGGAGGAAATGTGATTACAGATTCATTCCTCATATTGGCATAAGGCAGAGCACTCCAGACTGATCACAGCTGCAGGGTAACAGGCTTTTTCCTAACACTGTGGCAAGACAACCAAAATAAAACCATCCAAAACAGGAAGCTTGAAGAAATTCCAGCAATTTTTATTGATTTCAGCTTTTCCAATGAAGCAAATACATACAGTACAGCCAAAACAAAACTCTGATACGTTATTCTCACATACCTATATCTTACAGAATACACTGTATAGCTATGGACTGGTAGGCTAAGTTGGTCTCAAACTGGTGTGTGGTCAGAGAGGAATAAAACTGCCTACTGCCTTCTACTCGTCCATGAGGCTTCTGAAATGCTGGGGTGGGTTGGATTGTACATACACAAAACAAACAAAGCATTTATGAGAAAATAGACCAAAAAGCTCTGCTAAGCCCAGGACAAACAAGTATGGTATTTATTTACATGGTTGTGTGTCCCGCGCACAAATCAGGCCCCAGCTGCTCTTATTTCTGCTGCCGGCAGAGCTAATGGTGCTGCTAGCCATGGTCCTTCCTTCCTCAGTAATTCTCCATCAGTACGACTCAGGGCATGTGCTACGTGCTGTAGAGCTACCTTGTCCCTGTCATTGGGGGTACACCCTACCTTGGCTCTTAAAGAAGCAAGAAACAGGAAAACAGCTCATCGAAGAGGATGTCACAGTTAAAAACATGCCTTTGAGAAGAAACATCTCCCTAGAATGAAAAAAAATTGCATTGGAGGTGAAAACAGCATCCATTTACTGCGATGGGCACCTCACTGAGCTCCCAAAACTGCTGGTTATGAGCAACACCAGCTACTTCAATAAGTCTGATTTTCCTTTCTCTTCTTACAGTTGGGCATCAATGTCACTCCAGTGACTTGGGTAGAGTCTGTAGTCCAGGTTTTACAAACAGAGCAACTGAGAGGAAAATAGAGTTGAGTATCAGAGAATTTCCTGGGGAAGAAATAGCTGCAAAACAGCCCTGGGATGACAGAGCAGTTACAATTCACACAGCTCGTTGCTCTCTCAAGTTAGATATATTTTGAGGTATGAAAGCAGTAACATACAGCATCATAAAAAAAAATTAGATTGGAAGGAACCTCTCTGGTCTGCCCAGCTCAAAGCAGGGATAGTGTCAAAGCCAGATGAGGTTGCTCAGGGCTGTGCCCAGTCATGTTTTGAAGATTTCTGAGGATGGAGACAGATTTTATTTTTATCATTTTATTAGCTTTGGAAAAACAACTTTGCTGTACTTCATAAAATTTATGTGAATGATGTATCTGTCTCTTTGAGTCTAATACTTACTAATGAAATCTCCAGTACTTGTAAATTTAATTGTGAGATGATGATCATATAGCAACAGCTCTTTGTGCCTTATATAGTGATTCAGTAAACGGCGTTACCGGTGAAAGCAGCAGCAATGTTTCAAAATAAAGCCTAAATAACAGCCAATTAGAATGAATTTCCTCAATATTCCATCATTACATTTTGTAGTTAAGTTTCCCCAATTAATTTTACAGAGAAAAACATTAGCTCCCAGGACTTCTGTCAAACATGTAATTACAGGAACAAATCTGAATGCAAAATTGCACGCAACATACTTTTACACCAAAACAGTAACAATCCTCCCTGTGGATACTGCAGCCATTTTGGACATCCATCGTCTCGGGTCCTGCCGAAAACTCTTTGAACCATGCATCTGAGAATATACATCCAGCCAGGGAACAGCTGGCAGGTATGGCAAGGGCATGCCCACAGGCTGGATCTCCTTCGCTGCTGTTTAAACACTCCTGAAACTGTCCTACCGGATTCTCCTGGTTCTAACTCTCCACTTCAAAGGTGCTTTTTTTTCTCTTTCATTTGGCTGGGAGCTCTGCGCAGAAAGCTCTCGACTGAACGTGGGTGAAGGCAAGCAAATAGTTGCTGCTCATTAAAGTGCACAAGATTAAGCCACCCTTTGTAGTCCAAGAGAAAAACCAGCCGGAAAATGATGTTCCTCTGTGGACACATGCTCCCTATGGTCTAAACAGGGGATGAATGAGTGCCACCATGTCTCTCACGTCTAGAGCTGTGTCAGAGCAAATCTGAACTTCATGGACGGTTCTTTATCAGGCACGAATCACTCCATTTCTGTGAAGTGAATGGGGACACGCTGGTTTCCATCAACTGAGGAGTCTGATGTTTGCAAAAAATTAGACTGTTTTTCCCTTTCTAGAGTCATAATTCAACCTTCCCAAGCACCTCCTGCACCCCTGATATTTGCAAAATGGGGTTCCTGTGCCCCTGCACTGTTTGAAGAAGCAATAACCATGGGTGTGTGACAGCCAGCGAGCTGTTCTTTCCCTACAGATCTGAGCTGCATTCCCTCCGGGGACGGGTAGAGGATATTTTTCTTCTGGAGAGAGGAAGATCAGCCTCTTTCATCACATGGTTACTGTCATAAGAAGCAGGTTGCCCTAAAATGAGCTCAACAGTCCCCTATCACAGCCTTAGCATCACAGGGTGATCATGTAATTGAAGATACCAAGAAATAAAATATTTCCAAACCTGACTTCACACAAGTGCTTACATTCCTTTGCATATTAATACTATTTCTTTACATTGACCAATAAAAACAAAATGTGATTAAAAAGGCCACATCCCTCACTTTTTTCCAGTCCTGTGTGGCACTCAGTGATCCCAGGGGAAAAAACACTTTGCCTGTCTCCAGCTCAGCTTCTCAAATGCCACATTTGTCCAGGTACAGTCACGAGATCGAGTTGTTCTGGCGCTCAAAATGGTTCGGGACCCGGTAATATTCATGCTCTGCAGATGTGTTGCAATTGTTCTCTCACATAGAGCTTCAGAGAAGGGTCACTGAGACCCGGGAGAGAATTTGCAGACATCAATTTGCTTCTTGAGATAAAGAGTTCACGTGACAGGAAAGAAAATGCTAATAACTATAAGAGCTCATTGGAGAAAAAAAATCATAAGCAGAAAAGAAGCCCGTGTTCATAAATGTTAGGAATAACCAGCCTGTGTAAAGAAGAGTATTGTTGTGTGTATCTGTTTATAATGTCCATATGCAACGAGGGGACTCAACCTAAAATTGGCAATTTTTATACTTGTGGGTAAAAATAGGTTGTGACTTTTTTAGTGTGGCAGTATTTGGTGCATGGATTGGATGGAATTGGAGAAAACTCTGCAAGGGGGTTAAACTGCACAACTCACACCGACTTTCGGTGGAAGACAGGGGACTAAGCCTGTAGGAAGATCCTACTCACCATGTGTGCACATGTATGTTGCCTGTGCGCACACATACACAGTGACACATACATAGTTACACAGACACACTCTTTGCAAAAAAAAATAATTATTGACATCAAGAAAGTATAACCTCAATAAAAGTCCCTTCTCCCCCCTAAAAAGAAGAAAATGCTTAAAAATATCAGTATCATCCACATGAAATCCGTGCGTTTAGTTTGCTTTACAGTTGAGTTAAACTCAGAAACACTCTACATCTTTAACATCCTAAGTAATTGTGAAAGGGTTGTCTTCCTGGACATGAACCAATTCCAAATTCTGAAATGGAGAAAAACAAAGACAAACCAAAAATAGACAAACCCAGATAATTAAAGCATTCAAGTAATCTTTTCATTACATTCAAAACCAACTTTTAATCTTTTTTTTCTTGGCTTGCACTCAGTTTCTGTACTGCCCATAGCTTTTTCCTCTAGACTTTTATTCTCCTCTGAGTTTCAGTGGAAACATCCCAACAAAGCAAGAAGTGAAATCTGTGCCTGGCCAGAGGAAAGAAATGGGCTTTTGTATAATTTTCTTGCATAAGGACTGTGCTTAGTTTGATCGCAAAGAGCACTTTGGGGAAGGGAGCAAATAATTCATTCTGGATAATCTCAATCCCCATCATACAAACATCTGAGATTTGAAAAGTGCAAAACTGCTTAAAGCTTTTCCCTTCAGTGGGAATTATGAATCAAAAGTGCCTTATAGATTCAATCCTCATTTCACACTAAATAAAAAATCATAACGATGCCCTGAAAATTCTGCCCATGATTTCTCTAACCTGGTTTCTCTATTGGGATTTTTCAGATGTGAGCATGTAGTTCCAAATTTTGACGTGAGGCTCACAGGTAGATTATTAAGCACTCAATACACCCCTAAGGGTGATGGTTAATGCCATAGCATGTGCTGGAATTAATTGCATGTTACTGACACTATCTGGAAAACTTTGTTCAAAATTCAGGAATGAAAGTACTCGCAGAGAGATTCCTGTGAAAAACCCCGCCTCGGAGGAGGAGATTAAAAATAGCAAAAAGCTCATGGGCCTCTTGCGCTGCTCCTTGCCCCCAAAACCACCCCTTCCCCACGCTCAAGGGCCCTGTTCTCACCTGCAGCCTGAACGTGCGTGGAGAGGCTCCTAAAATCTGGAGGAGAGGGTCCTGAAGGTTGTTCCAGCTAAAGATCCCATCATGTTCTTGTCAAATCCTTGCTGAAAAAGCAGATGTATAGGAAGTGCAGTGAGTGCATATTGGTTTAAAACTGATAGCTATCTACTGCTGTGAGAGAGAGCCTCCTGCCCCACTTCAAAGCTGTCCTCCACTTAAAAAGTGTTCTTCATTCTCAAACAGCCTCCTCTGTCCTCCCTGTATGTGGCTTTGGTACGTGAACTGTCAACCCTTATTGATGGATTTCATCTTCCTTGCATTGCTTTCCATCTGCCAAGATCTGGACTTCTCCAGCTTTACCAGAGGAAACCTTTACTTAAATCCTTCACTGAATATTATTTCATCTTATTCCTCATCCTGGAAAAATGACAAACATACATGCATGATGCATATATCCTTGCAGACTCCCGTCCTTCTCGTCTGATGTATACCTATGCAATGAACATCTGTGTGAACACAGGAGTGACTCAGTCACATCAAAATGAGTTGGCACAGGCTCCCGAGCAGAGCCTGGTGCAAAGCTACACAAGCTCCTACGGAGAAAGTCCCTAACTGTTAATATGAGAATGATATTTAGGTACTCTCTACCTTCCTGCCCCCAGGGTACTCCGCTTTGTGGATGTTACTCCTTCTCTTTAATTTGGCCGTTTACTCTCTGCAGGTGTTGCTGCTGTTGAGTTGGAAAAACCCAGCTTGTTCAAAGTAAGCCACTGGGAGCTGGAAGCTGGCTCGGTGCCCCATCTGGCTCTGCGCTTTCTCAGTTTCTGTTGCAGGGAGCAAAACAAATCCTAAATACTCCTCTTCTTGGTTTATAAGATTACCCTGACTGTAGGGGTGATGTAACCACAGGGCAGGGTTATGGACATAGAAGAAAATGGGGGGAAAGAGAGGAGGAGCCTTGACAGGGATCTGTTGTGTCACGCTGATCCTACACGATGGACTGCAACGAAGGGAATCTCCCAAGCTGGCACAAAACGTCCTCATCCGTTCCCAGCTTGGAGCAGTGCCGTGCAGACATGACAGCACTGACCCCAGGAGCATCGTGGAAGAGCCCACCTGAGGTAGCATCATCCCCAGGGTGCAAGCTGCCCGACACAGACACACCACCGTCCACTTAGTCCCTAAATTCTGTCCCAGCAGCTGCGGTTGCAACTTGCTGCCTCTTGCTTGGCTCTTAGGTGGGTGCCCGTGTGCTGAGAGCATCATGGTCCTCCCAGCACCCTGGGCTCCTCCCAGCCACTGCCCGCACTCGCTGCTGAATCATGGCCTTTGCAAACTCACCAACTTCAGTGAGTCAAGACCAGGGTTGTTCCTGTCAGCCGAAAAGCAGAAGCGTTTTCCTTACCTGCTTGAGCACACTCTGGAGCTCCCTGTTCGACCAAAGATCTGTGAGGAGGAGGCGAGCAGCTTCAGCCGCTTTTGGACAGGAGCTGGGAAGATGAAAGCAACCCCAGTGAATTATGGCAGGCCACACAGCAGCAACCCACATGCATTACCAACAGCCTTTAAACAAGCTCATCTCCAGCTGGGAGGCTGGCTAGACTTGATGGAGGACTGTCAATAAAACCATCCTTGCTCTCTCAGCAATGTTACATGACAACAACCTCTAGGACCAGAACAGGACAAATGAAAAAGAGAGGAGGATCTGAGTGGAAAAACTGGCATCAAACTGAGCTGAAGGAGTGTTTCTGGAGTGTGAAATCTGGGAGAGGGAAAGAGAAGGGAAATGGTGCCAACCCTTCCCTGGAGTCTGTAGGGATGGTGTGGGCGAATCACTTGGGAGGGCAGCAGAGGAACGGGCTCCATGCTGCCTGGTGAGGACAGAGGAGACGGGAGCATTCATAATAACAACATCTGCAACCATAAGTCCTTACTCAGCACAACTTAATAGATACTCGCTCACGTAACAGCTCCGAAACCGTGAGTCATAGGTGTACCTTTTATAATTTTGGAACATTTCATACGACAACCTAGATATAAACCTCCTTGCTGGTTCTTATCACTGCTCCTGATCTGCTGGACCTCGTCCTGCCTGTGGGAGACTCCTGATCTGGGTCCAGTGTCACAGCCCCAGCCTTTCTCAGCCAGAGTGAGGGAGAGGTATGACACCAGACTCAGGACCCTCCCTGTATGATACAGCTTCACAAAGCATTGTGTCCTCAAAATAGTCCTCATCAGACTATGAGAAATGGGACTGACTGGTCATCAGGAACAAGCTGGGACTTGCAAGAACCATGCTCTGAGTGTGGAAGGACAGGAATGTAACCATGTTCAGTAAATTTGGGGGCATTTCTCTTACACAGCAGTTGTTATCAAAGATATTAGCAAGTTTAACTTGGTCATAATCTCCAAAGGGATTGTGCAGATCGCTTACGTTGGTATTGCGTGGAGGAACAGGTGAACTGCAGATAATCGGAAATTCTTGAGCAATGCTTTGGGACAGGAGAACTAGATTTTATTGCAAAATCACTTCTCTGGTTAAACCATCCTATGCCATGCCATCAGAATGACTGTGTTTAAAAAAACATTTGTGGCTGAAAAGCCATTAGAAAACAATAAACCCAGAACTATCTATGATTAGATGGTCAGTACATGTCTTTGACACTCTTTTTCAAGAATATTTTGTTGTTTCTCTCTTTTTAAGCTAGAGTAATTATCTTTCTTTAATAATTTGCTTCTAATGATGCCAAATATGTACTTTAGCCATTCTGACTTCAAAACACACCTCAAAAGAATTTTTCTTTTCAAACCAAAATTACCAGCATCTGGTATCTGAGCCATTTCCAAATTCAGACAAAAGAATTTGTCCACTCTTAATTTGAAGGATTGATACTGTCTCTGTTTCAAACAGCATCTACTGCTGCTATTTAGGTATAAAAAGACTAAGCACGAACTGATGGAGCTGTGATCACAACTTCAGTATGTAAAGTAACATATCCTAAAAAGTACTGGGAATAGTGTGTGACTACAGCAGTGTAGAAGATAGAGCAGAATATCAAGGACAGCTGATATGAGCGAAAACTTTCCTAAAAACAAGTTACCTGAAAATCAAAGTTGATTTTAAGGACAGTCTGTTGTTTACAAGTAAAATTATTTGTGAAAAGTTGTGGAAAGCCAAGAAGGAAGATGTCCACTGGTGGCAGTGGCAGCAGTCATCCAAAAAACTATTGACTCAACAAAACACAAACAAGAACCTAATCAAAAGGAGACGGTGAGGCTGGGGGGAAGCATGAGGGCAGCACAAAAGACAAAGTTTTTGTACATGCATATAAAATAATGGGGGAAAATAATGCTTCCTCAAAGGACAACAATATCAAGAACGTTATGTATGTCACAGGAGATGCCAAGGAATTCCTGGAAGAAGGACTTCTTCAGGATGTCATAGGTTTATAAAAGTGATATCAAGGGGCAATCTTTGGAAGAAATGGGCAATTGGAAATCTGTGGATGAGAAGAACTCTCTTCTGCAGAAAAGAATCAAGGAAAGACCTAAGTTTCTTGAAAGACTAATTTTGGTAAAATATTATGGTATAATATAACTTCAAAATTAAATTGTATAATATAAAAGGTGTGAAAAGTGAATGGACAAAGAGAAACTGAAAAAATTAGTGAGAAAGGGATTGTGAGACGAACTGCAAATCTGATGCTCTAAAGTTACCAAAAGAGATTTTGGAGAAAAGATTTTAGTGCAGTCAGTAGAACTACTGAGAAAAACGATAATTTTATCAGTGAAATAATGTAGCTTCAAAATGAGCAGAGGAACATTTTTCAGACAGTTGGAGAAGAAAGATGAAAAGGACATCAGACATCACAATAAATCAGTAATGGTAGCTTGATTTTCAGAAACACCAACAAAAAAAAGAAGGTAATATTCAGTATTTTGGCAACTTGGATTAAAAATAACAAAGAGTGAATGAACACCACCATCACTATGAAGCCCATGTCATAGATGAGGATAGATGCAGGAAACAGAGACAATTATTTAATTGGCATGCTCCTGGAAGGAGAAGAAACCACAGCTATCAGATAAACTGCTGAACTGTTGATGCCTTTCACTCAGAATAGAGCTACAAGAAACATCCAGAAAAAGAAACCTCAGCTTTGAGGAATGCTGGTTGATATTTGAGAAGAACATTGGAAAGGAAAAGATCCATAAATTACTTGTCTGTAACCTGGAAGCTCTTTCTAAACTATGAATACAAAATTGTTTCAGCATATTAAACTAATGATTTACAGCTTCAAATGCAACAAGAGACCAGTTCAAAATTATAGTATTATAAATATTTATTTGGTGGCAGAAGAAGCGTGTGCCAGGGAGGCACTACACGGCCATGCCAACCAAGCCAACACCAATGCTGGAGGTGAGGGAAGTGTGTCCCTAGGGAAACTGAGGCAGATTAACAGAGAAAACTGCAAAATACTATCAAGGTAAAACATGTCATGGTGTCCTCCATGGCAATTTGGTCACCATTGAGACCTCCTCTGTTCTTTGCTGGCTGTGGTGCTGGGAAGGAGGAGGTTCATAGCGTGGGACTCGCCACACTCAACATCAGTGTGGGGAGCATGGGATCTGCATCCAACTTAGGCAACAGCCCCCAGTAGAGGTGTTGGATCTAGTGGGTGAGGCTCTTTCTGATGTAGGACTGGACAAATCCCACCCTAAAACTTCTTGTTCATCTTCACAGCTATAGAGGGAAGTGGGAGAAGTTAGCTAACTAGCTACTAACTTAGTGAACTAGCAGGTGTCCAAGTCACTAGAGGGCAGATCTCTTTTACATCTGCTTTGTGAGAACAGTCTGAAATGATATGGCTTGAATAAATAAAATTAGTCCTGGGTGTAAATTGTTGTTGTTTTTTGTAAGAATTGAACAGCATAAAAATCTTTGGGGACAGAAATGAATAATGGAGGAAAAGGAACAATTCAAGATTTGGGCGTTGTAAGAACTGGGGAGTTTCTCAGAAGGAATTAATGATAAAGACAGGAGGAACACAACGAAGACATCTCCAGAGTTTAGTAACTCCTCGCAGTTTAGTGAGTCAGTGCAAACAAAGCTCATCACACAAAACAGTCAAGACAATTAAGGTACACAGAACCCCAGTTATGCAACACTTTGCTGAAGCAGCAAATGAGCTGACAACCTGTCCGAGAGATCCAAAACGGAACTTTATGCAGAAGTTAATACCATTCAAAACAATGAAGACTTAGAGGAGGGCTGAGTCTCATGTTAATTGGGCTTGATGTAGAGTGGAAGCATATAAAAGCAGCAAACTGACCAATGTTTGTTGGCTGAGGTCCAAACTAAACAAGGAGGCCACTTCTAATGACTGAGAGTCTCCCTGCTGCCATGAAAAAAGTGGTAGATTGTAAGTGGTTTATCAAAAGATGATGGAGAAGGCATGTGAATGTCTTTTCACAACAGAAAACAATAGGTTACTTGTATAAGGCATTTTAAAACAAAGACGGATGGTAGGAAAGATGAAAGTCTAGGAAGGAGAACACATGGTCAAGGACCATCTAAGTTTAACACCTGTTTGGCCAGAAATGAACATAATTTGGCAAGGGGTGACAAGCTTTTGCACAGGGCTGTAGGGAGTACAGATAACAAGCAGGACAGAATTACTACCACCAAAACTCAAAGCACATCCTAAAAGAAGAAGTGGTAAAATACATTGGGATTGCTCAGCTGTTGTAAGATATATGTGAGTAGACCGGGGCAGGTACTTATATAAAAATATATATATATATATATGTATATATGTATATACACACATGCTTCACCAAAGCTGCATGTTTGCCACTTGAGATGGATATTCCAACAGTAAGATGCACAAATCTGAACATTAAAGCTAAGCACAGTACCATTATATCAGTGGTGCTTGAATCAGACCTGACCTTCATAAGGTTTGCAGGAAGCTGTGAGTGGGAAGCTCAGGTGCTAGGGAGTCAGGGTCCCTACTGACATCCCCTGTTTGATGGCTGGAATTTTTAACAGGGTTTAAGATGTTAGTCCTTCAGTTCTTTTTAGAATTTCTTAAAAATTCAGCCACCAAATTTCCTGAGGCCCCTTTACAAATCCCACCATGGATGGCTCATGCCTATTTCCAAGAAACCAGTGCTGAGGATTTGTGTTTACCAACATGCTTGAAATCTTTTAGGTCTCTCCTTTTACAAGCAAAGGGAAAGAAAAATGCTTTACTATGGCTGGGAAAGGTCTTGGGAAGGCTCTGGGGTTAATCTGGCTTTGCACAGAGTGCATGGACTCAAAAATGTCTGTGCACGACCCTCTCCATGCCTTCTGCCCCAAACTCACCCATTTCGGCACAGGCTTACTACATTATTTAGCATGTTGCTTGTCAAGTAAGACTTTCCCAGGTGTGGGTTGGACATGATGAGGTTCCTCAGAGTGTAACAAGCTGATGTCATGATCTCGGCATAGCTGTTGGTATTTCCAGACTGGAATGACAGGAGACGTGATACATCTGGGAGGACCTGGTGAGCTAAAGAGGTGGAATGTTCCAATCAACATTTAAATAAAACCTAGCAGAAATGAATGATACTATTCGTGTTAGCACTATTCAATACAAGAATGCAGTGTTACCTCTGGAAGGATGCACTAATAATGTTGGACAGTAATGGCATAATAGTCATCACTTGCTTTTCAGAGACAAAATGAGAGCTGCAGGTCTCTGGAAGGGCAATGATATTGGTCATGGGTAGTCAAGTCCAACTCATTTCCCAAAACACTATCATCCTTGTGATCCTGCATATTTATCATTATCTATAAAGCATACCACATGCTTGCAGAGACTTTGAGATAGCACACATTTTGTTAATTAAGCCTGCAGACATCACCTGTAATTGTCGTTTTGGCCAGAAGAAATGACACTGCTTTGCCCAGTTTTGGAGCTTGGTTAAGTCCTATTATGGAGTTTACAAAGCGAGGTGGGCAGATATTAAAGAGTTAGAAACTAGACCTTGTTCTGGAATCCACTGTAGTGGAAATTACTTACCCATGGTTTTGTGGAGAACAGGATGCCGGGACATGTTGCTCAGCAAAGAAGCCCCAGACCGGACAACTTCAGAGCTGTTGGACTGGAGGAGCCGTGCTATGCGAGGCAAACCTTTTTCCTTCAAACCAATCAATTGGCTCATTGCATTGGACATCTAGGATACAGAACAGAGATGTTGCATGACTTCTAATGCCAGGAGGACACAACTGGAATGATGTACGGGGCCAGACAAACATGACTACACTATAAAATAAGCATCTATATAATACCTTCTTCTGCTACCATAATCCCACTTACTTTGTCATTTACCCCTCTTCTCCACAGGCATTTGCAAAGTCAGACTCTCATCTTCTGTGATATGGCTGGGACTTCTGTCCTCTTTGTGGAGCCTGAGGGGGGACAGTTGCTCACCCAACTGATATTCCCATAAGCTGAAGAAGTTTTACCTCCATGTCCTTGTTGCTCTTGCCCTTGCCCAGCGCCCTTGCAGCTCCCTGCCATGCCACAAGTCATGGGCTGCTTTGGAGTAGGAACAGCTAATGATACCTTTAAAAAACAAGCTGAAGACCAAAAATACTCATCTTGGATCCTGACCTTGTGTTTGTTTATATAAATCTAGAAGATCTCAGGATGTAGCCAATGCAGATGAGTGTTCATGGATGCTGAAGCACATACCCTTAATAAATTGCCTTCTGGCTGGTAGAGTTTAAACTGAACTTCTCAGCTACTGCCCCACCAGAAAGGCTGCTGGAGATTGTTGCACCATGAGTGACACATGTCCATCAACAGTGACACGGAGATGGAGGGAACGGGCTGGAAAGCAACCCTCTTCCAGTGGGCTGAGACCCAATTTCCCTCCCATGCTCCAGGAGGCACATGTGCCATGTTACAGATCCACACCAGCAGGACTGGGATTTGTAAAGCTGAGTCTGAGAAGAGATTCAGAGTTCTCCTCTATAAGCTAAAGCGTTCTAGTAAGCTTTGTGAGCTTGCCCTCAGTTTCCCTTTCCTTCAAGTGACAGCAAACCCATCAATCAACCCCCAACACGAGCTCTGAGCTTGAATAAGACCCTTGAAAGGAGAAGCCACTTGTGCACATCCAGGCAAATTCCAACCATTCCCTTCCACAAGGGTGAAATAAGTTGCTTCAATACTGTCAGAGCTGGTTTTTGTTTGTTTGTTTTCTTCCCCCTGCCCAAAAGACATTCTTGTGTAATGATCTTGATTGCTGAAAGCCTTTTCATTTCCATGGAGCACATAGCTCCAGCCCCATTGCTCTGATCAGCTCTACCCATACTGCGGCAGCCTCTCTCCACCTTGTTAGTGCCACTGTTTAGTTAAACTGCAAAAAAAGAAAGGTTCTCAAAGTATTTCACATCGAAAGGCTTGTAACTAAAGCTCCCAGGAGATCGGAGCTGGCAGGTTAACGCTGTCCTAGCAACGAAGGTTCCTTTCGTGAGTCAGTCCGTGTTTCTGGGTGGAACGCTTCACACACGTGACACGCCTCTCCTACGTATGAAATAATTATCTCTTTATCTCCCTAGCCATCTTATTTAAATTGGAATTGATGAAGTTCGACACAAACAGACAAGTCGAGGTTTGTCCACGTGAATGCAGCCTGTGAGGACATGCCCATGGTAGTGATACTGGGCACAGCAGAGCTGCTGTCGTGACGTGGCCCTCGCCGTGCCCTGGCTCCTGCAATACCCACAGCATCACTCAGCCGTGTCACCTCCACGCTGCCATACCTACAGGTTAGGACATCTGTCAGAGCTATTTTACAAGCAGCTCTGATGTGAGGACAAGCCACAATCCACAGCACAACCCACCCTGTTATTAGAGCCAACTCCCACTTAAAAACCACACACAGGCAGTGGTGCACGCACCTCCTTTCTCTCTGCTTTAATGACATCTGTCCACATGTGCACATCTGTGCACATCCTCACTGGTGTCCTGGGGGCAGGCCACCAATACCAGTAGATGCTGGTGGTATGGCCAACCTAGAGGAGCCCCTGGACAGTGTATGGATCTGGGATAGACCCTTGGGATGCTGATTACAGCCCCCCATGAGATCCTATTTTTGGCATTAATAAATACCTCAGCTGGAGCATCCACTGTGGAATGACTTGCAATAGTGCCCTGAGGTTTAAGGAGGACATTTTCCTTTCTGATTACTGTAAAGTGCTGACACTTTACAGTGTGCGGAGGGGAGAGAAGCGCTTACCAGCCCTCGGCTCGCAGTGAGGTTTTGCAGAGCTCCAGCACAAGCTTCCAAGGTGGCATCCTTCTTGCTCTGATCCATCAGGGACAGGTAGGTGCGGATGGCATCAGAGTGGTAAAGCCAGCTGGGTCCTTTGGGTTTGAAATCCTCCTCAGGAAGGGGGACGCCATACTCATCATTCTACAAAGAGATGAGAAACTGGAGGCTCAGATCCTGCTCTTCACTTGCAGCCCCTGCCTGGGGCAGAATATCACATTCCTAAGCCCTCTGCGGCAGATCTTACCTCCATTTTACCACTCCTACTGTTGAAGCAACCTGTGAGAGTTTTGTCCATATAAACACTCCGGGCCATGTGGTTGAGCTGGGTGTATTTGTTGGGAACTTCAGCATCCAGGCGGTAGGAGAGGTTGTGCAGGATGCAGATGCAATTCTCCACAGACTGAAATCGCCGCCAGAATAAAAATGCAAGCATCACATTAGGCAGAAAAATATGGAGCAGCACCCGCTATAGCTGCAGAAAGGACATACACCTTGCCATAATTAGCCTTTTTTTAGCAGTTATACTGTATAAGCTCCTGGCCGTGCTTAAGGTAACAATGGATGGGAAGGAAGAAGGAGGTAGAGTATGAATGAAGGCCACATAGCCCAAATGCTATGCCGTGGATCTAAGTGAGCTGACTGACTCAGTGAACCTTATTAGGTCCCACTGCCACAGACAGGTTGATAACAGGAAAAAAAAAGCACAAGCGCAGAGGGTGGTTATCTCAAACTGCCCACCATGAAATGTTAAATCTTGAAAGCTTCCTCTTGCCTTAGTCAACTTGCAATGACTGTCCAACTCACAGCTACAGATTAGGGGACATTTTTTTACCAAGAACAAGCTTTTAAGCCTCCTGGATGTCAGAGTGCCCAATGTAAACAGGAGAATGCCCAATGTAAAGGGAGAAATTTCACTAGATACCTGTAACCAACACCAAAACATGCGGTTACATTTCTGAAGATCTGTATTCCACACGTGCTGCTGAAACTGGTCTATAAACTGAGATGTGGTGGTGGGAAGAGTAGGAGATGGAGGTTAGGATGCTGGAAGGATCCCAAGGTGGGAGGGGAAGGGAGGAAAGCATACTGGGGGCTCAGGAGCCAAAATATTTTGCTGTGTCTCTGTGCTTGGTAAACGGAAATTATAAATCCCACCTTTACTTCAGGCCCAGAGCACAGAGGACTTGCAATCCTACAACAGATTGCACTGGGATTTGGAAGGACAAGAGCAGCCACAAAGAGTCCAGTCCCCTCTCGTGTTTGTTTGAAAGGGATTTTGAGATATTCCCAAACTTGAAATTATTAACTATGGGGCTGAACTCTAGAAAACAGCTTGGGGTGAGCATCTGGTACCTTATCATCAGGTCGGTTAGAAGCCACACAGTTCTGGGTGTAAGTCATGACTGAATCAACCAAGCCAGGGTAATTCCTCATGGTCTGGCGCCCCATGTCTGCAGAACTCAAGTTTCTGAAGAAAGTCATCGCAGAGCATGTCAGGAGAGAAGGAGGGGAGAGGATTAGTTGGGTTCACTTACTAGTCTCTATGGGCTCTGTTCTCGCTATGGCTGTAATTGAATTTCAGGATATTTTTGTAGATTCAACAAGGCTGGTGTGCTGCTCTCATTTTGGAGGCATTCTGTAGGACTGCACTGGTGCACAGCTCTCTTGTTGCTCTTTAGGATTGATTTCATCCAGGAAAATGTCCTGTTAAGGAGCTCTGCATAGAAGACATCCTTCTAGTGACAGTAACTATCAGCAAAATTTTGCCTTAGAGGCTATGCATGTGACTTTACACAGACTCATCACCTCCTTGGATGTGTTTCCAAAGAGAAGACTGAATAAAGACCATCTGGAATTATTGTGAAGATCAGGAAGGTGCATATAGTTGTAAGCATGGAGCTACACAGGGTCAACAGCAATATTTGCAGGGGAAACCGGGGGCAGAGATGCTGAAGAGCAGCAATCGCTCTGACCAGAAGGACTGACCAGTTTGTAATGTTGTAACGTATTCCTGAGCACTGGTTGCTGCCAGGACAGGGGAGTTTTTCCAGTAACAGGAAATGTTTTTTTGTTGTTTTGTTGTTTTTTTTTCTTCCCTGTTTTATCGCCTTGTAGCTTGCAAATGAAAAACAAAGAGCGGTTGGCAGTCTTTGTGAGATATTCACTTCAGGCATTCCAGAACTGGATTTGATGTTCACTGTGATTTGCAGCCTCCTCATTAACATGAATTCATCTGCAATCCAGAAATGCTTGAGCAGCAATGGCTCGAGCCCAGGGCAAACCTAGGGCTGTTCTCATCTCTGCGTTATGATGTGGCAGGGCAGTGAGTCAGAGCAATCCTGGCTCACCCCTTGGAGCAGGGGCTCTGGACCCAACAGCCCTGCTTTCCTTGGCTTGCTCCCCAGCCCTGCTCCCCCCAGCCTTTTGAGCTCCCTCACTGACCTGCATCTGGCAGCCTTCACTTGGGATGTTGGATATTACTGCCACAGACTGTGATAAGTCTCAGGAGACAGAGCCTGCCTTGAGCTGAACTCCATGGAAAGCTCCTTTTACAAGCGATCATCATACTCTTTTCCTCATTGCCCCCTCCCTGGCCGTGTTTAAGGCCAGGTTGGATGAGGCTTTGAGCAACCTGGTCTAGAGGAAAGGTGTCCCTGCCTGTGGCAGGGCGGGTTGGAACTAGATGATCTTTAAGGTCCCTTCCAACCCAAACCAGTCTGTGGTTCTATGATTCTATGATTTTAATGGGCTATTTTGTGGCATCAATGGGTTGAGTTGGTCTTAAAAGTGGAGCACCTCATATGAAATGAACATGACCCATCCCGATGTGCAACTGCACGGGGAAAGTGCCTTCCAAGACGGGGAAGGGAGCAGCACTTGCTATCTTTCAGACAGAGTTCCCAGCCACAGAAGACGATAGTATCATGTCTCAAAAGGCCCCTACCGTATTCACTCATTTCGTTTCATAAGCAGATACAGCTCCTACTAGCTGCATGTCTGGTAAGGGTGCGGTCGGCGCTGCGCTCCCTCGGGGAGAGCTTCAGTTGATGAAAGTACCTAATTATACAGGGTATTTTTTTTTTTCCCCACTTGTTCCCAGTGAGACAGGGAGCTTGCATCCAAGTGGAGGAGGGTGGTAGGAGAAACAGCAAGTCAGGGCGAAGATCGTCTACAAAAGGGCTCTGGCTTTCCTGTGAAAAAAATAAACTACTCTGGGCTCAATCCGCACCTCCTGTTTTGTAGCTGACCTGCCTGACGAAATGAGCCAGGAAAAGTCCAGGGCAATGGGACTGCTCTGTACTAAAACAGTTATTAAAATCAGTGGGAAAATGCTTGTTTTCCCCACGTAGAGAATTCTGTCTTTTTGTCACCTAAAACCCAAACCAGTTTGTTTTCTAGAAACCACAATTTTCTCTGGAAAAAAAAGTGTCAAGTTTCCTGGTCTGAGGTGAGCAGGCTTCAGTATTGCAGCTCTCCCATGACAAAGCAACTTATATTTTTTGAGCAGGGACTTGACAAGAACAAACTTATTCAAATAAAAAGAAGCTACTAGGAAAAATATTTCACATGTGCTTTTTTCCTGCACCTTCTCTTAGTCAGGAAAACTTTCTCAAGAAGAGTCTTTTATTAATACAATTGCAGTGAGCATGTCTTTAGCTTATTGTAAGAGGATTTAGACAGCTTCAGCTTTTGTCAACAGACACAAGCTGCAGTAAGTTCCTGCTTGATGACTCACCTCAAACACCCTGTGGCATTGAAGAATACTTCTGGGTCAATAATTTCTCTTGTCCTATTGCAGCTGCCATCAGACCAGCCAGAGAAAGGGATGATAACACAGTCTGTCAAGACGGGGAGGGCCTCCTGTATCAACTCTTCTTTTAATTCATCGGTGGAGGAGAGGTTCCAGAGCAGTCCTAGGAAGGAGGTGGGAAACAAGCTCAAGCAGAGGGTCACCATGCATTAGAAACTTTCTTTAGGTGAGAGAGAATTCCAGAAATTAAGTCCATCTTCACTCCACCCCTCTTTGAACTAAGGGTGCAGAGGCTGTCCTAAACCCTAGTCTGTCCATCTCTATGGGAGACAGGCAGGATGGGTGCCAGGAGCATGGTATCATGTGGACGTGGGCATCTAAGCATCCTGCCTCCTCCCAGAATTGATGTTTATTGCCATTAGGTTGCAGGGGGAAGGGATCTCTCCATGGATCTCGTAAAGGCTTGCACACAAGACCTCAGTCACAGCTGAGGGTGACCTGCACCAACAGACTCACGTCAATCCTTCCAGAAAAGGTGAGACACCAATGAGATAACCTGCCCAACCATATTGGGATTACCAGCACCCTTGGCCTTCCCTGGGAACAGCATGGGGGCCAGGGTGCAGGAAAGCACGGGAATAGCAGGGGGGCCACAGCTGTGGGGAGAAACTTGGGGCAAGTGCTTTCCCAGTGGACACTTTATGATGTGAGGAACCCTTATGAGGCATCAAAGTGCCTTCTGTTTTATGTTGCCATTTGATGCGACAGGAGTATAAAACATCCTCTTTGTGGTATGGCAGCACCATGGCTACTAGGCGTTTGTGTGCTGGAGCAACACGGACCACAGGCAGGGAGGAGCTGAGGGCTGAGCAGTCTCTGTGTACCTGTCAGTTGTTTCTGAATTTCAGTGTTCCCTGTCCTCCGTAGGAGGCTCACGCACTCCCTTATCCCATTCTGCCGCCGGGTTTCTATCTTGTTGGTTGGATTCTTGAAGACCAAATTTCGGAGGGCTCCAGCTGCTGCCCGCTGTACGTTCTGGTTTGTGCTGCGGAGCAGCTCAACGAGCTTGGCGATTCCCCCCAGCCGATAGACCTGTACCAGGAAAGACATGCTGCCATCAGCACAGTGTGCAGAGCATCGCTGGGACAGGGACAACTAGAACTGTCATGGAAATGCAAGCAGTCAACATGGCATATACTCGGGGGAGCTGGAAAAGCAGACCTGGCAGTAAAGGATGGCTAGAGCTTGCAGATGGCATGTCTGGTTCAGGCCATAGGTCATGAGCACAAAGGTGCTGGCCTTGAGCTTAAACTCTGGAAGTGGATGTCTATGAGTAATGGCCAGGGACCGAACCCTTTGCTGATGTAAATGTGCTTGCTCCCACAAACTTTCACCTACCTCCATCAGTTTGCATCAGGTGAAAATGTTGCTCTGCCTATCTGTAGAGGCCATTTACAGCAATATAATGACATGATGTGGTAATTTATCTGCATCCTGAAATCACAGGCTGAGCTTAGAGGGATGGTCACGGTACAGCGTAAACACCCTCGAGGTCAGCCAGAAGCAGTACTGGGCCATGCTCCAGCAGTCGGCAGGGGCAGCATCAGAAAGGGGTGTGAACCCCGACCTGCAGGACACCACACACATGCCGGGGAGGTTTGAAGGCAAATTCCTCCAGCTGAGCTCTCCAAAATGGTGAGGGTTCCTGCTGTAGGATGTCCTCTGTACCAGGTCTCCTGGGGACATGATCCCGCATGCAGCCCCTCCTGGCACAAACCAGCCCATCGGCTGGAGATTTGCTGACAATAGGAAATGAATGAGCACCTTTTAGAGAGGAAAGAAAACAAGAGTGCGCTCGGATGACTCACATACCTGCTCTGACACATCTTTCTGGGAAGCAGTGGGACAGGCCAAGGCTCAGAGAGTGTTTTCAACGGTAACGAAGGGTGTGGCCACCCCACAATTAGCGACTAATGTGGGCTGGGGTACCTGTGCTCAGTTCAGCCACGGCAAGGGCACAGAGGTACATCCCCACACTGTGCCACCATGTCCAGCTCCATTATTGTGCCAGGAAATGGAAAGCCACCTCTATAGGGATGGTATCTTGATAAACTCATGTTTGCATGACTACAGATATGCCAGGGTGGGGATAAACTTCTGTGACAGTCTTGCTGTAGCAGATCCGTCCTTGAGACTGCTTCCTTTGCTGCATGTTGGCACAAATTTATTAATCGGAGAGTAAGAGCATAAGAAAAATAAGCTGTGCTATAAGAAGGGCTTCTGTTTGATCAAATATCTTTGTACGTGATCACTAATTAACCCATTAGCTGAGATGGCTGAAAATGGCTGAAATGGCTGAAAATGGCTGAAAAGTCACTGAGCAATGCACAATGAAGATCACAGTGAGATTTAGGGCAATTTTGTGTGTTTCTGACACTGCAGCTCTCATATAGCAAAAGATTCATGTGAAGCCAGGTGCAATTGCATCTGGAAGAGGACACTGCATCGGGATGGCTGCTCCTGTATCCCCAAAACCCGTCAATCTGTGTCACAGCAGCTTATGGTGATAAGTTGGACACAGTCTCCTCTGCTGCCTGGTAACTATTCCCCTGTGTTAAAATCCTGACTGACTGCTATTAAGAGAAAGTGGTCACTAATAGCTGAAAAATCTACTTAATTAATTCCTGAGTGTGACTAATGAGGTATAAGACTCCATCATGAAAATCAAAGGGACCTATGGATCCTTCGTACTGAGGAAAACCAGTTTCATCCATCTCATGTGCCATCACATCCAGTGTGACAGCAGAGCTCTGAAGGAGTTTGCTCACCTCTTGCTTGGCAGACTCATCCTGGAAGCAGGTGTGCTGGAGGTAGTAAGCACCCATGGCCTGGTATTTGTCATCAGAGGAGCACAGAAGTTGTATGGCTTTCTGGATGGTCATTGTACCACTGTCTATCTCATCACCACATATTCTGTGTTAAAGAGAAATACAGCATTGGATGAGTGCTCAGCCAAAAGGGCTATGTCAGTACTGGAAATTGTTAGGAAGGAATCAATTACAAAATATAAAATATTATCACATCGCTGCATAAACCACATAGTGCACCCCTAGTGCATTTCTCTGTCTCAAATAAAGGATTATAGAAGTTGAAAATATACAGTGGAGGACACTCAGGCTAATAAATCATGGATCCAGTCTATCCAGAAACAAAGGAGACAGAAAATAAAAGCTCGGTTGAGGTGCTAGATGTCTAAAATCATGTCTAAAGTGGAAGGTTTAATGAACAGAGAACCAGTATTCACTGTTGCTCAAATAAAAGAATTAGTGGACAAGAGTGGAACCATCCATCAGGTTATTAGAATCATAGAATCACAGACCGGTTTGGGTTGGAAGGGACCTTAAAGATCATCTAGTTCCAACCCCCTGCCACGGGCAGGGACACCTTCCACCAGACCAGGTTGCTCCAAGCCCCATCCAACCTGGCCTTGAACACTGCCAGGGAGGGGGCAGCCACAGCTTCTCTGGGCAACCTGAGCCAGGGTCTCACCACCCTCACAGCAAAGAATTTCTTCCTAAGATCTAAACTAAATCTCCCCTCTTTCAGTTTAAAACCATCCCCCCTTGTCCTGTCACTCCATGCCCTTGTAAAAAGCCCCTCTCCAGCTTTCCTGTAGCCCCTTCAGATACTGGAAGGTGCTAGAAGGTCTCCCTGCAGCCTTCTCTTTTCCAGGCTGAACAGCCCCAACTCTCTCAGCCTGTCTCCATAGCAGAGGTGCTCCAGCCCTCTGAGCATCTCCATGGCCTCCTCTGGACTCGCTCCAACAGCTCCATGTCCTTCTTGTATTAGGATAATCTAAAGTAGGTAGATGCTTTTCCCATAGCACGTGATCCTTTGATGTGAGATGTGGTGGAAGCAAAAACGTGAGAGCAGTTGCTGGTCTCGGGAGGCTAGAGCAGATCCCTTACGAAAAGGCGACAGGCATGCCATCTGGAGTGGTGGGATGGACAAATATTGAGTTTATGAAATACTAATAACAGCACTAAGACATCCTGCTCCCAGGGTATGTTTATATTGGTAGTCTCCAAGCTCTTCATAAAAGTTGGCCACTGTCATCATCCCCTGTTATAGGTAAAGAATGTGCCTACAGACTCCAGAGGAAGGTTATTAATACCTCTGGCTTGGAGCAGGACTGAAACCTGGGGAAAAATACAAACACCTGAAGATTTGTCCACTTCTTTAGAAATATGAAGGTCCTGCTCTCTTTGGCTTGTACTTATTTAGCATCATCTGTGATGTTTTAACCACATAAAATGAGAAAAGGGTACTAACTTTCAGGCTGATGAAGGGGCTCTGAACTGCAAAGCTTGTCTGTGTTTCCAGTTATATCAGTCAGTCTAATAATCTCTTCTTAGCATCCTTGCACCTTAGGCCTGCAGCTGGCTGCAGCAGGACCTCCACTCAAGGCAGCAGTGTAAGCATTAATATGCATCGGAGTAAATGACCACGCGAAGTTCAGGACTGAGAAGAGTCAAAACCCAAACTCCTGTTTTTCAGCAGTGACAGGAGACAAATGGGAAACGCTTTGTTAACAGTGGATGAAATCAAAAAGTGTGGTGGCTTTGCTAGGACAACTAGGTCATTGTTGTGCCTGACTGATGTCATTCCCGGTTCAGGATCCAGTTGTGACTGATGGGGAGTTTTGCCTGGAGATCAGGGAGATCAGTTCCTGTTTGAACCACATTAATATGTATACAAGCTCTTGCACCGTGTCATACTAGTGACTGACTATGTAGAGGGGCTGATCATCTTCAGACAATCCAATAGACTAACAAAACAGGGTGGTTTTTTTAAATGAACCTATTGCATTTGAAGTATTAAGTATCACTACGAGGGAGTGGCTGCTTCTAGGCACGGGATATGCAGATTCATTTTGGTTGTGCCAAAGAAATGTTAAGAATAAGGAGTAGAAAGGACACCCAAGTGTGGTCATCACTGTCAGGAGCTTACAATAAGATAAAATATTTTGTCCTTAAGCATTCAAAGGTTCACCTCTACAGTGAATAATATCCACAATTCTATAGCAAATTTCATACAAAATATCAAAAGCCAACTATTATGCCGTGACACTGGAAGACAGCATGAAAGACTGTTTTGTCTCCGCTACCCTCACTGGTGTAAAGTTGCACCGAGTTTAAATTACTCATTTAAGCACCTGTGTAGTCAATGGAGAGAAATAGGTGCTTCCAAAGAACAACTTGCCTTTGTGTCTTAGACATTTTTCCTAAGACAGGAAGACCTGACCTCTGGAGATACCTCTGCCTCTGTTGGTATACAGGCATGATAGACAACAGTCTTGGATTGGACCTTAAACATTCAATGTCTAAGGTTAGATGAACCTCATTCCACTTTTATTTCTACACTAACAATAAAACATCACTTCATCATATGATTTTTCATCAGTTTGAACCTCTATCAAAACTTGGCTCCAAGAAACTTCCATTACACTTGCAAAAAGCAAACACAAAACTGGAAAGACAAAGTTTAAACTAGAAAATATGGAACCTCAGAAATCTTTGGTTTGGATCCAGGATGCTGTGATTTTCTGTTAGTCTCTTTCATTACTCCTGAGACACACAATAGAGCTGAAACACCAATGGATCCAGCATGAGTAGCACCAGAGGGACTTCTCCTTTGAGAATTCAGACCTGGGTTGGCAGTATGGGGAGGGTGGCATATTAATAACAATACCAGGTCAGTGGCCATGCAGCGTATGTAATCATGGTGAATTATTTTTCTTTCTTTTTAATTTACCAACTTGAGAAAACCCCTAAATCACTTTTTATGAGAAAGAAGGATGTCCATTCAGTCCAGCTATTCAAGGAAGGCGATTTTCTACACATCCACTCCATAAAAGGACGAAACCCTCCTTCAGCAGGGAAAAACTAGGCATTCAGGTCCAGTTCTGTGTGGGAAAAGATGGGGAAGGTTTGGTTTCCCCTGCTGGCTCACCAACAGGAGAAGTTCACAGAGGGTGAGCAGCCAGGCTCAGTCATGCCATCCAAGAAGAAGCAGTGATTATTCGTAGCTGAGAATATAATCAACCTGGAAAAGCCTGTGCTAGTGGGAGATTGTTCATCAGCCAGTCAGGGATATTCCTAACCAGATCTACTCTACGAGAACAGCAGCCTGCTCCAAGACAAATTCTTGGACTGTGGCCATCTCCAGCTTGGGCCAATATGCCTGGTAGGAAGAGCTCCAAAGGTGGTTGTTCTTCCACAAGAAAGAAGCAATCAGAATAGGGAGAAACCTCAATTAGAAATGATTCAACAGGAGACAAATTAGATGATCAGATTCAGGTGTGGAAGGGAAACAAATACTTAACAGTATCAGTATCACAGAAAGGCAAATTCCCTCATTTAGTACTAATGCCTTTCATTCACTTTGTATTAGCAGATTGGTTTGCATTCATCAGATCTAAGTTTCCATCCTGGTTGTTAGGGCTACAAGTCCCAGGAGAGGAGGAAACCAGAAACCTCCAACAAATTCCATTTTTCATTAATAAAATCAGAGTGAAGTCACTCAAAACAGAGTGTCTAGCACATCCAAGCCTTCCAGAATCAGGCCACACTGGAGCAAACCCAATAGCCATGCTCCACGCCAAGCAGACATGCCCACCTCTGGGACATGGCACCAAGGTTTTGATGCCACTGAAAGCTCAGCTGGAGCTTCCCCTCAGGCTTTGCTGCGTGGGTAGATACCAGGGAAGATGGGCACAGATTAACACTGAGCCAGGGAGGAGGAGATCCTCACCATGTGCAACGAGATGAACCCTGCCGGGGCAGCATCACACACAGCTCCACAGCAATTGCTATGGATGCAAACACACAGTGCAGACAAACTCACATCACAAGGAGTCAGCACTGTGAAAGAGTCATTTTTAGAGGCAGTTTATCCCAAATACGAACAAACCAAAATGAAGGTGCCTATCATTGTACTTGGTTTTGCTTTCATTGCGTGGCATAGCCCTGGAGAATTTATGTTTTGATACTAATTGCCTTTATTTATCCCAAAAGAGAGGAGATCTGTCAGAAAACACCCTCAGTACCTTTTCTGACTCTTTCAATAACTTTTGTATGTTTTCACTGTTTATAGTATTTCCAGAGAGACTCAGCTCCTGCCTAAGAATGAATGGTTACAGGACACACACTTACTGTCCCTGAACTTTAGCCACAGCTCACAGAGGATGCTGCAGCTCAGCTTGGGCCAAGTCAGTGTCACCATGGACAAATATGACCATATGGAAAATCCAAAGGGTTGCCCCAGCCTTTACTGCCTCCTTCGTAGCTGCCAGCCTTTGACAGAGTAGGACCAAGATATTACATACACTTGCTTTGCCATGATCTCCAGTTAGGTGTTTAGTCTCTTTCTCCCATATACAGAGAATGCCAAAGGGAAATGCATCCATGTCTTAAAATGAGGCCAAAGGTGCATGTGGTGTTATAGAAGACAACACATATTGTAGGTGTCCATTAATGGCTCCTGATCTATATCAGCAACCCTTAAGCTGGGGAATGTCTGCAGACACCCCAGCTCACTTCTTCATCTTCACAAATGTGAATACCCTGAATCATTCACAAGGGGTGAAATTAGTCTGGCTTCTCAGTAATGTCTCCAGCTCAGGCAGCGGGGTTTCCCTTGAAATCAACCAAGAGGCATTGACTTGGTTAGGTGGTAACTCACCTACCTACCTCAGATTTCAGGTCCATTGGCCACAGACTGCATCTCTGCAAGGGCAACAGGGGCACCCAGCTCAGATGCAGGCATCTCCTAAAGAAGTGATATGCATGTAACCAGCTGACTCCTGCACCAACTATTGCAGAGCCACAACCAACATGTATCACGATCTAGCCTGGCCCTGGGCTGTCAGTCCCGTGTGCATGTGGTATCTGAAGCATTACGTGCAACACGTCTGCAAGCAGAACTAATACAGTGTCAGTCGGCGGTAACCACAGTTTTCTTGTACCTCAAGTTCCAGCTGGAGGCAGACAAAAGACTCAAAGTTTTCTAGGATCCATTAAACATCACATTCTTTATCACTGCTTCTCGTTATCGCTACCTGATGACCAAGCAGGATGTAGAAACCTTTTTTTCCTGACTGGGCTGAATTGCAACATGTTATTTAGCTAAAAGCTGGCTAGCTCAGGATGACACACTGTCACTTGGAGCATGTTGCAAGTACCACTCATCAGAGGAAATGGTTAAAAGCAGGCAAATATGTGTAGCCTTCTCCAGCTGCTGAAAGCACTGTTGCTGCTAGTTTCCAGGATGAAAAGCTGCAGATCTGCAGGATGTCACAAGACCTCAAAAAAGAGAAGGGTTCTGGGGAGAAGAGGGACCCCTGAACACCAAAACTACTATCTCCAGCTCTATCAGGTAGAAAGACTCACTCCAGAGAGCTGCATGTGAGCGCTGCTCATTGAGAACTGCCTTTGGGCAGGAGCCACCAGAATAATCCATGAACTTCTGAGCCCAGGACAAATATACTGTGCTTGGAAATGTTGTTCCAGATATGACATAATGCTTACAAAGGCTTAAGCCTCTGAGTGGTTATAGAGAAGTATGTCTGGAAAGGACATCAGAAGGTCCCTTTCTGCTCACTGAGGCAGGATCATAATGACAGGGGTGGTGGAAGAGAATATACTTCAGGAGGAGGTTTCTCAAAGCAAGTCAGTACTGTTTAACCTCCTGATCTGAACAAACAGTGCAAAACTCAGATTTCATCACCAGAACCAACACTATGGGGTGAGTAAAACCCTACATCATGGTTTAGTTTATCATAGAATCATAGAATGGTTTTTCCTGAAAAACATTTGGGTGTCAAACTACTCATCAGCTAGCTAGAGGAAAGGTGCTTTCATCAACTAGAGTGGCTTCTGAGAGATAGTTATCAGAGACAGCTCTTCCATGTCGTACACAGCCAAAGGCAGTTCAATCAATGGAAGCAATCACACAATCAAGAATAGTTCCAGAAATTAAATAACTTTGTGACCAAATGCAGTATAGATAGCTTGACAGTTCTTGCATACTCAGTATTTTGATATCTACATGTCACTCTCAGTACCTGAGACCATCCAATGTCCCCTTTTCCATCTCACACCATCCAAGGAGATCAGATCCGCAGCACACGACACCTGAGAAGCACCACTCTTGAACCAGTACTGACACTGTCCACAGTCACTGCATTACAGACCAGTTTTGTGTCACAGACAGACCCAGTGGATCACAGGTCCCACTGTAATCACTCTCACAGCAATGGAAATCACCACACTGGATCACCTCTGAAAGCGTGGAAAAGATCTAGCCCTTCCCTTGCTCACAGAGACGGTTTGCTAACTTGCAGACAAGATATTCACCTACACAGGAGATTTGCAGCATGAAAACTGAACACAAAATTATCCTTGTTATAAAGGCAAAAACTCTACCTGAAGAACTACTAGAATAGGAAGAACAGAGCCTCAAACAGGGAACTACCAGCAGCTATTACCCAGCTAAGCCCTCTTCCTGCATGTGGAGGTTAATAATGGGATGCCTACAAGCAAACCTCTCCCTACTCAAAGATTCAGCTATTCAAATGGAGCTCGAGCTCTCTAAGTGCAGAATCCTCCAACCAGAAATATTCTACACAGCAGAGAGAGCTTAGATATGGTCCTAACCCATCTCTGAAGGCCCCTTCCCAACAAAAGCACACTACAGACCAAGGCTAACAGTGACCTGCCAGATACTTTATAAGGGCTAATGGCCTGGCAAATAAGTAATTTTTTCAGAGAGGACAACTCCTTAGTATGTTTCCAAAACTTTAAGGACAACTGCTGCCAACCTCATCTCCTTTGAGTCAAGAGCAGAAGTGCTTGAACAAACTGCCCTCCGAACTGATCCAGCTCTGCAGTGAGTTTCACGCGAAGCAGGGGGGGTGTGTCCCAGCCAAATCAGATTTACTCAGGGGACACAGCCCCAGCTGAGCCTACGACTTGAAGCCTGACGTTTCCACATCAGAACCAGTTCTGCCAGATGAGCCATGCCCCAAGCCAGGAGAAGTGTATAAATGGAGCCACTCCCTAACTAAAGGGCATCCAGCACTGGATGTGCTGTGTTCCTCTCACAACAGCAGCTCTCTTTCTACTCAGAAAATGCCATTTTTTATTCAAGTGACCTGTCCAAAGCAATGACCAAGTCTACAACCATGAGCAGGACTTGCTTTGGAAAGAGCATGCCTGCCTGGAGCTAACTTCTCAAAAGCAATATTTTCCCTAGGCAAAAGCCAGCTGCAGTCCCATGTTTAATCGTTCTGCCATCCCTCCCACTACGCTTTTATGGTCTTTAGTCAGAAATTCCCTAGAACAAGTTACTTCCAGTTTATGTAACCTCTCTGTTTCCCATTCCAGAGGAATTACACAGGTTCAGAAAGTAGCAAGTCAATGCCACCGGTGCTTTGAGTTGGCCAGAGCTAATTTTGCATGTGTTAAACTTGAAGTAACTGGGCACATGGGAAGCTAAGGTTTCATAAAAACATGCTAACGGGCGAGTGACATTTCGTGGCATACACACTCTGAGACATACTTCTCCTCCTCAATACAAAACGAGGGAGGCTGAGGAGAGAATTAGCTAGAGAAAACTGGAAATCAACATTCAGACATGAAAAAGGGCATGATTTGGCTCACACTGCTGACGGTGAGGAGGGATTTTCTCAATATCTACATCACGCGTTGGGTCAACAACTCTGTTGAGTTACAACAAAGGCTATGAGCACTGTTACTTAGTCTCACACTTATGCTGAAGTGTGCAAATTCTCTTTTGGACCAGGGACCACCAGAAATGAGCTTGGGAGCTTCTAGTGTTTGTGTGACAAGATGCCACATCTGTCTGGGAGTTGTGATAACTTCTCGGTTGGTGCAGAGCAGGCCCTGTATGACAGTGATGCAGCAACAGTAATGCAGTAGCCCCTGGGAATGCTTGTGGAAGATGCAGACCCTCCTTCTCCAGCCCCATAAAACATTGCAATCTTGAACTGCAATATTTTGCAGTTCAAAACATGCAAACCATAGTCTTCCAAGACTATGGTTTGTGCAGACGAAATGTCTTCCAAGATTATGGCAGATTATGGTTGGTGCTCCAGAGCCGGAGGCAGCGTAGCCATCAGCATCAGGGCAGCTTTGAATCAACATCACTGTAACGCCATCAAAACCCTGCGAGGCTTTTTTTAGTAGAGGTCTGCTGCATTGCACCGATATATGAGCTTGGGAGTGTCTGAGCTCACAAGTGTGTTTTACATGCCCTGTTGTTGTAGGCAACATTTACAAGAAGGGACCTGATGCTAACTGAGACATGAAGGACCATCCTCCACCTTTGCATAATTCCTAACCCCAATGGGACTGGATGATCTGGACAGGAAGGAATTGAACAGCTTCCGTTCCCTCCCCTTTGCTGGCTAGGTAAATTATTCCAATTAGGCTATTTATTTCAATTTCAGACTCAATTTTTTCTGGAACCTAAATCAGACCTTTTGGGAGAATGAAGCAAGGGGTGGGTGGAAAGACAGAGGGGTAAATATGACCACTTAGCAGGTTCTCAGCTGTGCCCTGCTCAGACCCTCAGGAACCAACTCCTTCAAAGTCATTTGATTTTTTAGGTTTGTTTTCTGCCAAATCAAAGCAGTGTGACAGCCAGGAGAGGCACCCAAACCGCACACCAGGCTTTCCACTCTTCACCTCCTCACCCTCATCTTGCAAAGGAGCTGTCACCTAATACCACCACAGAGACGGGGGGGATCATCTTGCCCACCATCGCACAGCTACAGCAGAGATATACACACTGAGCCAGCCATATTGGTTTCCCTCTGTAGCCCGTGAAAAGAAATAAGCCCTTTAAGAGTGTGACTCATGTGACCCACTTCAGACTCTATGCAGGATGCGATTAAGCGCAGTGTGCACTGGTGAGCAGATCTCCAGTGGCTGTCAAGCAGCTCAAGCGACTAGCTCTGATGGACAGACCTCCACAGCAGATATCTACATTTACTCCGACTCAGCCCACTGCAGCAGACTTACTTGGAGCTGGACTGATTCTGTCCATAAACCACGTCCTGCTTGCAGCTCATCATGGGCTGGGCATAGACCACATCAGGCTTGTTGCTTGAAGGGCAGGAGAGGGCCCGTGCTGGCATTTTTTTACTTGTCCTGGTAGTTCCTTGCTGGGTGCTACAGCTGCTGTAGATGCTCTGGCGGTTCAAGGTTGCCTTGTGCTCTACTCGGCCGCCCACCTGACTCTTCCTCAGCGTGCCCCGGGGTGGTTCGCAGTAGAGGTCGGGCTCGCTCCGGCTGCTCTTGATGTTCTGCACAAAGCAGTAGTCGCTGCCGGCCCTGGCGGGGCTGCAGACAGCCTTGCTGTAGTGCCTGCCGCCCCAGCCCTCCATCTGGCTGTACGAGCTGTAGCGCCTGTTCTCCACATCCCGTTTCAGGGTCCCGTTGTACAGCTGGTCAACAAGAAAACAGGAGACAAAAAAATTAGGAAAGGGTTGAGCTGCAGATCAACATTGCCAAGCCCACTCCTACGTGAGCGTCATGGCTACCAAATTCCTATGCCTCTTAGGTATTTTTGTGGCCCAAAATTTACAAGAGGTTAGCCCACCTGCAGCCCTGACAAAGGTGTCAAACCCTCCCTTGAAATCCAGGGACACTTAGTGATCAGGATACGGCATCCAGGAGCTTGAAAGCAGAACTGAAAGCTCAAACATGACTCTGGCGTTAGAGAAAATGCCTTATTTGTAACACATAGGGTCTAACCACAGAATCACAGAATCCCAGACTGGTTGGGGTTGGAAGGGGCCTCTGGAGATCATCCAGCCCAACCCCCTGACAAAGCAGGGTCACCCAGAGCACGTTGCACAGAGTCATGTCCAGGCGGGTTTGAATATCTCCAGAGAAGGAGACTCCCCACCCTCCCTGGGCAGCCTGTGCCAGGGCTCTGGCACCCTCACAGGAAAGAAGTTTTTCCTCATATTCAGATGGAACTTCCCAACAACCCAACCTTCAGTTAGAGGAGCTCACATTACATCTCTTGCCATCACAGAGAACGACGGCCCATTCTGACCTTCCAGCATTGCCTGCATTTATTTTTAATTTCCTTATGCTATTTTGTTCCCCTTCCATCAATAAGTTCCTTAAGAAGGAAGTAAAGGGAGTGAAAAATCAGTAAGAAGGGATCTTGAATCTCATTGTGCCAGGAAACAAGTGGAGACAATTAATATCTGCTTATGAATTACAAGGTGTGTAGTATCAGCCCATATAATGGGATATTCTGAGAACAATGGAGGATATGCAATAAGAATTGAGATGACTAAGCCAGGAAGAAAAAAAAAAGAATAAAAGACAGTAAAAAAAAAGAACTGCAATTAATCAAACAATAAAATGGCTTTAGCTGGCCTGCTGTCAGTTCAAAATGTCTTCACATCACCAAAAGTCCTCCAGATTTGCCCCAAGTACACCAGGATTGAGTGCAATATTCTTTTGCAATATTAAACCTTCTGGATGCCAATGTTGGCACCTGGAAGCCTGAAGGGTTGTGTCCAAGTGAGAGACAAGTCACTAAGATGTGTACTCCAGAAAGGAAAGTAAATAAAGCTATTTTAGTGCTGTTTGCCCTGTTATATTGATTTTTTCCACTGCATCTCCCTTAGCACACTAGCAAGCAGATCTCTAAGACATACAGCAAACAGGCATAAAAAGAACTAAAGAATAAAGCTGCCTGCCCCATTCCCCCTTTGGTTTATCTCAGGAAAGCTCATCTGTGTTCTCTTGTTGGGCAGAGGTTTTTTTTCTCACCTAACTTTAAGCAGCAGTACTTTGGATGCCTCTTTCTGCAAAAGCCACCCAAGGATCCCTTGGGCTGAGAGAGAAAAGTCAACACTGGCACCTTATTATTTCCATGGAGGTTGAAGGCACAAGGAGTGAAAAGCCTGTGCCTGGTGCAATAGTTCATGTCACTGAAAAAAATCTGTATTTCCTAACCCAGAAACACCATGGGATGGAGAAATTGGTATCCTCTGCAGGCTCACCCTGAGTCCCGCTGCTCTGCCCCAACTTCATCCCAGCCCTGAGCACACTCAGCATCATTCCCGTCTCCAACAGTCTGCAGAATTGTCATTATGTTAATTAATTAAGCCAAATATTTCCATTAACAAACTGGTCTTCAGGAATGCACTGAATCCTCTCTCCTGTGTCCCAGAGAGTTGCACAGGTAACGGCTGAAAACTTTTAAAAGGGGTTACCCAGCAGATGTGCCATCTGGGTGAGAAGAAGAAACTCTTTAGCCCAGCTACGCCTATACCCAGATTCTCAGTCTGAAGCAGTTTTCATACTTTCGTTCTGCACGTTTGCATCTAAACAGGTGAATTGCTGGAAGGGGTGAAAAGGAGGTGAATTCTCTTTGCATTTACTGCAGAGGACAGAGAAAAAACCTGTTAGTACTGCAGCACAGTAGGTAACAGGTTTGGTGCTTACTGCAGAGCTCCCAGGGGTTTGGAAGAAGAATTTGCATGTGATAAGAAGAGCAAGGATGAGGCGCATGGGTAAGTGAGATGAGTCTCGGGGGGCTCCTCTGGCAGTGGGGCAAGCCCACTGACATTTGCAGGATGGCCATGCACAGAGGTTCTCTCCATCCTGGTTTTGCTTTGGATGCAGCACGCACACAGCAACAGCAAGGTGCCCTTTCATGAAGTCATGATCTACCCCACGGCGGATGAGTATGTCCTTCTAAGGGTGATATCATCCTCATTTTTTCTTCATTTTCCTGGGTTCAGAAACCCTCAAGACAGTGAGGGACGGGACAGGGCCGCGGGCAGGAAGGCGCAAGGTGGGCTTTGCTGGTCAGTGGAGTGGAGAGCCCACTCCCAGGGCTGGGTGGAGGACAGAGCAGCAGCTTGTTAGATGTGAGCCCTATCGTTTTTCTTTATGAGTCACTATAAGCTGGGATTATTTTGTAGGGCTGTCAGAAGCTTGGCAGAGCTGTGGAGCCCCTGGGCATTTGCTGAAACCAATTCAGCTAACCATGGAAGAGCTAACTTGTTATTTATCTAAAGCTATTGTTTGCTCTCCAGTGTGCTCACATGGGTTCTCCACCAGCAGAACGGGCGAGGGAAGGTGTGTGTCTGTGTTTATAGATATAGAATTATCAATTCTGTATTTCCTGCTGTGTTTTATAGTGGCATATAGCATTGTCCTTTTTCTTGCCAGCCCTGAGATGGGCGAAGCAAAGCGATCGCCTGTTTGGAAAGACACCTTTCTGCAACACAGGGAGCCCTGAGCAGCAAGTCAGTGCAGGTTCTGGCAGGGCGGGGAAGCCTTTTGCAAACTCATGGGAAAATAGTTCCCGTGTGATGTGAAGCTCATTACCAAAGTCAGTCCATGACTTTTATTGCTGATTCTACCAGATGCTTGGCTGAGCCCATTTTAATCTCTTTCAAGTGGCATGGACCTAATTGGTATCTTAGAATTCCTTTCTGCAGCAGGAGCCTCATCCAAAGCCTCCAAATCGATGAGGAGTCTCCTGCCAGCTTCAGCGGATTTCAGACCTGCTTGCCAAATAGTCTCTATGAATCCTTGCACAGACGTAGCTGACCTGATCGCTTCTTGATCTCGGCAATGGGCCATGTCTGTGCATTAAAGGCAGATTTCTCGGACTAAAACCTACGTCCCCATTTCGGATGTTCACCAGGCTAAGTCAGAGACCTTCACTTCTAACACTGCAGCAAACGTGGCCAAGGGAGTGGAGTTCCCCATGTTGTTATCTCTTCGCTGGATGCAGGGATGAGTGAGATGGGATGCACAGCAGAGTCGAAGTGAGGCACTCTGCCATCTGGAGAGGAGATGACATCTCTGAAGGTGAAGGTGATGTTATTACACAGTCTGTGGTTTAAAGAGCCACCTGACAACAATCTCATAACTTTTGCTGATGCCATTACGTGTGTAGAGTGAGCTCTCCCTATGCAGAATAGCATTAGTGAAAGGAAATAATCAATCTCTTGCCTTCAAACCTCATAAACCGCCCAGACTTCCTAACGCCCTGAACTGCATCTGCCCACTGCTTGTGGGTGTTTGCATGGGGGAGGTGGGTCAGGTCCACACCTCCTCCCTTTAGGAGTGCAGAGAAATGCTGGAAAAGACAAGGAAATCCCTCAAAGAGACGTGGAGACGGAAAGCAGTGAGTCCCTCTGCACTGCAAGATCCAGAAACCATTTTAGAAGAGCACAGGCTGCCACCAAGACTTTTCCCCATGGGACCTGAGAAGTCAGGGTAGCTTGGTAGGTCTCTCAGCCAGACACTATCATGCCCTGGCAGTACCCTGCACTTGTAGAGTGCAGGAGGATGCTCACGTGCGGCTGGGCAAGACCGACACCCTGAATTTTAGCCTGAACTCCTCCTCCCTACTGTGAAACGAGCCTGTATGTTTGAGGCCAAGCCTTGGGAGCCGTTCATTCATATTAAAACAAGGAGGGGAGGCACGGGGAGGAAAGGCCGCGAAGATGAGCACTGATAGCAGGTGCTCTTATCAGGCCCAAGGAGTAAGTGCTTTCCTTTGCTGGCAGCAGCAAAGACCTGCCTTTAAATTAATAAGCAGTTGTGGATCACCAGTTCTCAGCCTGCAATATGGGACCATTTTAGGAACATCAGTTGGAATGTCCAACAGTCGCACAAGACAGGTAAACAAATACTTTAACCTCTTATTTCAGCTAGAATAAAACTGGTGCTAGAGAGAAAGTCAAAATGGCATTATCCCAGCCACTGATCATAAGTCCTTTTCTGTCTTTTTCTTCCATAATCCCTTTTGTTTACCAGGAAAAGTCCCTCTCCTCCTCCCGCTTTCCATAGAAGCAGAAGCACAGAGCAAGGCACACCAGCCCCAGCAATCACGCTCCGATCTCAGCGCTGCCTTTCCACGTCCGAGGTCCTCCCAGATAACTGGGTGTTTCTGACTTCTGCATCTAAGGACGCGATCAGTTCATTACCCAGCTCTAATTTTTTCCCTTGCAATTTGTTTGTTTCTAGAGCAGCAGACAGAGAGAAGTAAAGGACTCCGTATAAACACGTCAGGAGCAGGTTTCTCCCAGGCTGGAGGGCAAAGCACAGGCGATGCAACATGACAGCGTCCCACCCTGAGTGATGGGTGGGGAAAACTCTTGATGCTACTTGCGAAACACTTTAGCTGCTGCCTGCTACATACTCCATTGCAGGGAGAAAAATTGCAAAACCAGCAAATATATTGTTTATCTATTTCTGAAACGCTCTTTACCACCTCCCCTGGGTGCTGCCTTTCTGTATGCTTTTTCATCTGGTTCTTTATTCATCTGAGATTCAGGTCTTGATGGTTCAGTTTGTTCTGGCCAAGGAAGGTAATGGCCAACTTGCCACTCCAAAGCATAAAGACTCTTGCAAAACCTCACAGGGATACCAGGGTCTGCCCGAGCAATGATGTGCAACAACTAGAAATCTTTGTTTTCTTTGATAAGATTGCCCAAACCACTCTATTTTTGGGATTCTTTCAAACTTGAACATGTCACCACAGCAAATGACAAATTTTGTTCTGAAATCCTTAGGGAACAAAGCTCCCACTGACGATGAGAGACGTTTGTCCACAGAGGCAAAGCCAGTCAGGGATAGCAGGGAGTGTTCCCGTCTCGTGGCGAACGCCTCTCATGCAGATAATGCATTTGGGAGAGAAAGCTCTGCAACTTTCTCCCACAGAGAACATTTGTTTAAGAATCTACATACAGCCTCTAGTGCAGAGGGATCACCAAAGTGCGTTTCATTAGTGTCATAACGGACATAATTGCTACAGAAACCAAGCTGGGTGGGCTGGTGCAGCACAGAGCCTGAGACCCCCAGCAGTGGTGCCTGAGGAAAGAGGTGGTGAGCACTGGTGGCCCAGTAGCCACTGGTCCCCAACTGTTATGTGCCAGGATCCAACTCAGTTAACTGCTTTAATCAGAGCACCATCAGACACGCCAAATATTCCTTGGTCTGGGAGCAGGGCTGCTCTCAGAAACATTACTCACTACAAGCCCCAGGCTGAGGACCGCTCTGTGGGGACGATGACCTGCTCACCCTTTTGGAGGCAGAGCACCCTAACATCGGAGATGCACCTCCTGCCTTCCTTCCCCACACAGTACACCAGGGGCTTGTTTGCCCCTCACTGGGGGCAGTGCTGGTGGGGGGGTTATGCTGCAGCTTACACCCACATCATGCCGGTGTGTTTCCTTCTTCTGGAAGCAGCAGCACTGGGAGGTTGGGTGTGCTTCTGCACCTTGTCCTGATACTGCGTCATCCTGACAGTGCCAAAACAGACATGGGACCTGGGAACCCCCCTGACTCTCTAGCAGGGATGGACATGCCAATGCAGCAGACTTGGGCAAGAGCAGTATTGCCGCAGGTAGGAATTAAGCCTCAGAGGTCTTTGCTGATGGCATGCATCCTGGCTCCACACAGTGCCTTCTCTTGGCGTTCAGGATTTCGCTGTGCATCTCCAAAGCTGTGCCTGTGGTTGGGGTGAACAGCACACTCGCTGCAACCCACAGGCCACCGGACTGTGACAGTGGCTTTTAGCCCAGTGCTGAACAGATCCCATTTTTGGGGTGGTATTGAGGTGTCAGAGTCAAGGGTGCAGCTCATGCTGAGAGTTCTCCTGCCATGACTGTACTGCTCTAAGTGCCCAGCTTAGCTTACTTAAACCTCCCTCAGGTTTGTCTGTGTAAACTGTGGTCACCACTGTACCTTCTGTGGGACCTCAGGCACTGCTCAGGCCTTACAACAGGACATGGCATAGCCAGCTCCTGCAGTCGGATGGCTTTGGGAACTGGTGGCCACTCATAATTGACATTGCCAGTAGGGTGACAAATGTCTCTAAGGGTCTTCTGGGCTCAATAGCACCTGGACTGAAAGATCACCTAGCACAGAGAGGTTTGGAGTCACTAATGCACTCATTACTGTATCCCACCTTGGTCATTGTGCAAATGGGACTGGGGACTTCATCCCTGAAGGCTGAGCCAATCCCTGACACGTGAGCCAAGGAAACGCTGCAGCCAAGTGCAAACCTGCTGCCCTCACAGTGCCTGTTTCTGGAGTGGTCCCACTGATTTCAGTGTTACCTACACTGATAATGAGGAGGTGCTCATTGCAATGCTACTTACAGTGATGCCACAAACAAGGCACTCCACAAGAGGAATAAAGAGAAAATAGTCTGTAATAGTGGGTAAATCAAAGGTTTTAGTCAGAAGCGTTGACTGATCCAGAGAGAGCTCTTCCTCCAGATCTGTCATTTCTTTTGCTCTAATATTTGAATGTCAGTATCATACGGTTGGGAAGAAAACTCAGAAGAAAAAAGCTTGAGATTTCCAAGAAGACACAAAATAAGACAAAATAAGGAAGTCAGGAATAATAGTTTTTAAGAGCTGTGGGTGAGACAGGATACCTTTTTTTATTTAGAGTCACCATCTAAGGGATTAAGGCAGTGTCTAAGTTGTAGGTGCCGTGAAGCAGCAACATGGACACGGACTGCCTGTTACACCTTTTTAACTCCAGAAGTATTAAGAGTAAGTAATTTTCCTGAATGCTATACTGGATCATTTCCCTGAAATACCTGAATTTGCCTGTGCATCTCAAAGGATTTTGTGACTTCTCAGAAACATTCACGGCACCAGCTTTAGCTGGAAAGAAGTCCAGCAATTTTGTCTTAAAAAATAGATTTGCTTTATCTTTGTTTTCATGTCTTACAACCCAGGAATTACAAATTGGAAACGTTTTTTTAGAATGCCTAAAACCTGCACAGACTTCAAACAGCTCCGCAAAAAAAAGTTAAAGTTAACCCAAGCTGGAGGCTGGTCATAGATGTGTGTAAACCTTTAATGCTTTTGTGGAAGAAGTAAAATGGAGGAGGTTCCTCAGTGTGGTTGGGGAGTATGATGTCTGTTAAGCTTGTTAAGCAGATTTAGGCTTGAGGTTATATGTTCCAATGCGCCAATGGCACTTGGGACTCATCGCCCCTAACTGCAGTCATCTACCTGTCAGGTGACTGCTCCAATCCAGCTGTCAGTGGAAGGAGATAGGCATCCAGAGGGGCTGATTCATCCTGACCTGACAGATCTCCAAGATAGAGGAGATGAATCACCTCCTCGTACCTCTCTCTTTGTTGGATGTGGGAGGAGTCTAGACGACTTGTTAAGACTAAATGGCTGATTTTCAGATAGGCACAGTTAGGTAAGACAAATTTTACTGTGAATCCTTCACAAGTCCCTGTTTCTAAAGTAGCTCAGGTCCTGAAGACCTTTACCAAAAATTTCTAGAATGAAAGGCTTGTAAGACACTTAGGTTTGGAGAAAGACCTTCCCTCATCAGTAAATGCAGAAGAGCCCTTCAGAGAAAAGCCATGAGCTGCGTAAGTCCATGGTGAACCAGAAGTGACTGAACTGCTGTGTCCATGGTACTCTATGGTGTCTGATGGAGGCCTGATCTTCATAATCATCTTGCAAGCTGCTCACCAGAACACCAGCATTGCTGGACTGAAACCCCCAGCAGCCAGTGACATTTCTAACTACCTAGCATTTGTCCAGCTGTCGTCATGATTGGGAAGAAGATCAAGAATGAACAAAATTAAACAATAATCCTCACACCAGCAATGATAGCTGCAGTACCGCCTTGTCAGCATGAGCATGAGCTGGAGGGGCAACTGCAGAGCTGAGGCTTAGCTTCCTCTCTCTTTAACAAAAAAAAGCAGCTAGAAGCTACTGGAATGGCTGAAACAGAGCAATTTTGCTTAGATAAAACATAACAAACTCCATTCAGGAATCACAATTGACAAAGAACAATATGTCATTGAAACAAAACATCACAAACATTTGACTTCTGAAGCTCAGAGACTCCACCTCTGGCTCAGGAGGTCCCTCAGTTGCAAATTTCTGGTGGCCACAAAAACACTCTGGGATGAATTAAAGCCTGGATGAATGAAGCCTGGTTACCATGCTTAGACCCTTCTGCAGGGGTCCCTCAGTGATGGAGACAGGAGACTTGGCTGGATGGGCCTCTGCTCTGACCCATCATAGTCACCCTTTTGGTCTTAGACCAAGCAGAAACACCACTGTCTGGGATCTAACCAGCTCAGCAAAGGACATTGAAACAAGTCAACAGACAGTCTGTAAATAAAAATTTCAAAGACATGCCAGTGCTCCCAGTCCTTCCTTCTGAACACGCAGTAGGCAGCAAACCCAGTGATGCGAACCTAGCAAGTGACATCGCTGCCGTGAAGCAAGCATGCTACACCAAGGCCATTAAGAAAGACAACAAATAAATCTTTCTGAAGCAGAGGAATGCTGATGCTATGAACAGGCAGAGGATCTGGCAACTACCAGAAACAGCTTCAACCGTCTGTGTGCTGGAAGCCAACATAAGCGCCTTTCCTGGTTCAACCCTTTGATAGTTGACAGGGAGCTGCTTTACAGTCCCAGAGTTGTTGAAAGGAGCCCTTTCTTTTTCCCATATTCAAATCCCAGATCTGTGAATTGCTCCTTTCTACTTTATAGCTGATGAAAACCAAGGAAGAACATAATATAGGTCTGAGGTGGAGAGGCAACATGAGCACAAATTGTCCCAGCAGACAATGGAGTGGTTTGGAACGATTCCAAGTGTACCAAGAGTCTGTCACCAAGGACAAGACCAGGACTTGTGTGGGATGTATAAACTTAGATTGCACAAAGACAAGTACTGTCTCACGTGTGCTTTTTCTGGCAATCACCTGTAATATTTTCTTTGGAAATCACTATGGGAGAAGTGGACCACCTCTTTTCCAAGCTCAGTGAATATCTGAAAAGGGTCTGCACTAGCATTGAGGTTGGGAATAGCAACACAGTTAAAATGCAACCCCCCCTGATCATCACCACTCAACCAAATGTTGTTCACAGAGAAGTTTTGGTACATGGAAACAAAAATGGAAACTGTTCCAGGTGAGCAATGGATGTGATCCAAACTTGAACTGGGTTGTAAGAGTTTGGACCCATGACTTATCCTTCAGACAGCTTCAAACCTCTTGTGCCATGTGGATATTAATCCACAAAACCAAACTAAATCTTGTCCACACTAAAATCCCTAACCACATACAACATAGATATAGGGTCCTCTTCCATTGCACTGAATTACTCTCTAAGATAGCCATAGCCATGCATAATCTCTCTCGGGCAAGTTTCTGGAGTGGTATGACCTTACTCCATGACTGCTCCTGCTCGAGGGTGCTTTCTGTACAGGTTACCTCAAGAGTATGCCACAGTCCCCAGATAAAAGAGTATCTTACCGGAAATCCCCAGCTGCTGTTTCCTGTTTGGGTTTTGGCGTAATAGCTGCCCCGGGATGTCCCGTAGCCATAACCATCAGTTAAACCATCATACATGGAACCTGTAAATGGAAAAAGCACTGTCAGCAGGAGAAAGTGGTCCCAGCAGGCACCCCTTCAGAGCATAGCGCTCTTTTTTCCAGTGAGTTTAGTTACTGAAGCATAACAGTTAGAAACCTTAACAGGAACATAGGAAAGACAAGTGGAATCCTTGCCATTGCAGGCAACTCATAGTTGTTCATTTCAGAAGAGCTCTTGGAAACTCCAGCCCTCAGACCACAAGCAACAGCCTAAGGTTTTTCAGCACAAAAGACTAAGTGCCATAAAATTGACAACAGACAAGAGCAGACAGGGTCATAGACCGAGCCAATGTCTTAGGTCTTTGCTATATGAGAGGAACTGGATGTATTTTGTGCTACACATCCTTGAAGGTCTGAACCTGGAACATACTTCCCTTATTCTGACTTGGAGGTAAAAAAAATCTGCCTCTTCTCTGAAGGCAAAACCCACCCCTGACCTTTCGCCAGTCTGGCTTTCCTGATCTGAATACTAAGAATCACATCAACACAAGCAGCCTGAGCAAGGCTTGCTAAATTCAATAAATAGTAAATAACAAACATGATGGGTAAATAACGATCAAGTCTGTTTAACATCTGGGGATGTGAAATAGTCAAACACTAAAAAACCTGATTGCACTGCCTTAAATTTGAATTTCCAGTCTCTAAAAGATTACTCTGTGTATTTGTACTTTCTTTTCCTGAAAATGTGTTAAGGTCCATCATTATTTTTGGGGTGCTGGGGACATACGTGAGACTAGATCTCAGATACATTTTGTAAAGATGCAAATATCTCCGACTGGGAGGAAGACATCAGCCATTTCTACTGTTCCTCAGTGCTTTGTTCAGAGTGTTTGGATTTACCTATCCCAGCCCTACTAAAAGCTCTTCTAGCTGTCTCTCACCAGTAGCCCTTGGCAGTGCAATCTTTGGATCCCTCCTAAAAGTATTTTACTCAATGCTACATTCACCACTACAAGAAAAAAATGAAGCGAGTAATTCTCTTTCCATGCTGGAATTCCCTTAACCCCCTTCAGATGGTCCAAAAGAGTTTAAGGCCATTTAAGTTTCATTTTCAAAAGTGCTTGATAATTGTGGCATCCCAAGTCCCGTTACGAGGAAGTGCGAAAACCTACACTCCAATTAACTTCCAGGGGAAGCTCTGAATGTCTAACGAAGTACAAAATCAGGACTTACCTGTCTTAAGTTATGCGCCTAAACTGGTGGGTAATGTCAGAAATACCCTAATCTCTCGGATTGTTTGATAAGACTCATCTCTTAGATAAACTGGATAAGCTCGACCACAAAGGCCCTGAAGCCACTCAGGTCTTCTACAGCCACTGATCCTTGGAATAAATCTGATTTATTGCCTTGCCTGAGGCATCCAGAACCTGTTATGGTGATTTGGTTCGTGGCTAAAAATTCTTGCATTTTCTCAGGAAGATGTTTCCCGTAGATGTGCTATAAATAATGAGATTTGCTTTCTATTGTCAACAAGAGAGGAGAAAGACTGCATGGATGGCAGGGTCTGAAGAACATCACTGGATGCAGAATAAGCAAGAGCAGAGTAGTTTCACAGACATACACTTGTGCAGAAAACCACAGGATCTCACTTTCCATAGTCTAGAGACTTGGTGGGCATTGTTCCCTATTAATATCTCCCCAGCCCTGATTGCTTCTTATATATTAAGTTGCACAGAACTTGCTGATAAGGCAAGGAAATGGCCATCAACATGCAATGGGAGATACAATTCAGCTGTGCCCTTCACCTTGTGCTTCCCTCCCCACCCTGGGATTTCCCAGAAACTCCAGATCAGGACATCAGTGTTGGGCTTCAGCAGAAGCAAGGCAGGGCTTGAAATGGTAAGTTTGGGCCAGAGTTAGCTAATAACAGTAGTTCTGAGCACAAAGATAAAACAATCCCATGGTAACAGTTTCCTGGGAATTCCTTCGTGCAATCAACCTCTTGTTCTGAGCAAACATTGTGTAACTGCAGACAGGAGCATCTAGGAGCATTTACCTGCCACTGTGAGTGAGCTGTTGGAAGAAAGGGTTTCTGGGCATGACTCACAAGTTAATCTGACCAGTCCTCCCTGGAGACTGTGCTTTTCCTTTCAGGATCCATTCTTGCCATGACCTGCACTAAAGACTTTGGGGTTGAGCAAGGAGTCACCAAAAATAAGCCAGTTTAGGCACATCATCTCTGATTTTCTTGTATAAATTCACCGCTACATGGCCAAATTCAAGAGACCAGGTAGTTCACACAAGTTTATGTTCTTCAGTTGTTGAAGAGTTGCCTTCACCTCCAAGAACTTGTATATAAGAGCTTATAAATATATAATTATACATAACCTCAAATGTTCACGGCATTTTGAAGCTGCCTTGCTAGTTGGAGAAGGTGTTTCTCCTGCCACCACGCAACTGTGGTTTATTGCTTGGAGACCTCGATCTGCAGGCCAGGAAGAACCTGGGGATTTTCTGATGGAGGTGGCTAAAGAAAACATCATCTTTTTTTAGTCCTGCAAGTTTAGACACTTCTCTGCCTGGTTCATCTTGAGAGCCAACTTGGAGGTGTATCACCAGCCCTCGGGGAGAGGAGGGATATTCCTCTTTTCAGTCACCTCAAGGGTAAAGACCATACAAGCTGGTCACAGGTCCTGAGAATCAGGGATGAAAACTACCTGCTGAAAAAAACATTTTGACAGGGGGTGGAAATGTGCTTTGGGGGAGATGCTTCCCTAGTGCTTTTTTCTAGCTATGTCCATATGTCTGTGTCCCATTTGTTGTCATCCAAACAGCTGTTTAGGTCTCTGAAGTGCTCACTTGCACTTGGACAAACACAGAGCCAACTAAAACCACTGTATCAGCAGTAGATAACAGATGGGACAGAGGCAGAAAAGACATCGATGAGAATCACTCAGATGAAGCACAGTCTCCCAGTGACTGTGGTCATGGGCAGAAAATACCCCTGAGGGCTGCTCAGGCACTGGCTGGGCTGTCATAGGGACCCCTCTCTCCCACCCCCAAAGTGTCATTCCCCCAAGGCACCTCCTTCAAAACTTGGTCAATCTAAAAACTCATTTAACTTCAGTGGGTGCCTTCATTCAGCCCACATCCAGGCCTAAACAGTTTTTCTCTCACCCAATGTCCCTTCCCCAACCGAGGAAGGAAATTGGGAAAAAGAGGGAGACTCATGGGTTAAAATTAAACAGATTTAACAAAATAAAGAAACCAATATCAATGATAACACAAAACACACAAAAGTATATTTAGCTACAGAGTTGCAGCTGGTTGCTCCAGGAATGCCAATCATTGTCAATGAGAAAAAGGGAGGCTAGAAGAGAGGAGAGCAAAACCAGCCCCACCTCTCCCCAGCAAGCCCTCCCTTTTATAGTGAACTCGATGTTAATGATATAGAACACACCTGTGGGCCAGCCCAAGTCAGCTGCCCTGCACTTAACTGCTAAGGGCCTTGATCACAGTGGCTGGCCACAAACTGAAACCAAATCCTAATGAAACCAGGACAGTGGGACACTTCACGAGAGTAAAAATAAACTACAACAGGCAAGGTCTGCAAGATCTTGCACTTAATCACTGTGAGCCCCAATATATGCTCGCCTTGCCCTCATCCTCCTTCCTATAGCTGTTATCGATCATTGCAGAGCAAACTAAGACTTCCATCCAACCCAACATGCCTGTGCTTGATGAGTTACTTTATTCAAAGGCAACTTTACACCCTTTGAAGCTACGAGACTGATGGCAAGGAGAATAATTGTGTTAAAAGTGCCGTTTTTCTAGCATGACAGTGAAAGACTTCAGCTGGACACATAAAGCTAACAGGGAGCATCGTGGAAATGGATGCATGTTAATAAATATTAATCTGTAGCAGGGAAAGGAAAGACAAGAACCAGTCACTGGCAGCGCAGGCTAGACGAGTTAAATAATAAACTATGCACGGCTTTAAAACAATAATGATGATTAAACATAGGAAAAACATCGTAAGAGAAGAGGGCCTGTGGGAGGCACAAAGAAAAGCCTGGATGCCTCCTAGGAGAGAAATGTTAGTGAAATCCCAGAAGTCGAGATTCTTGCAGTGATGACCAAACTTAATTTCTGCCTTCTGGCCTATGAACTAAAGGGTTTTGGTATTTTTTTTTATACCAATAATCTAAGGTTTGTGGAAGAGTGGATGGCTTTCACTGAATCATCTCATGCTGTGGGAAGGTTACAGAAGTCTTCAAAAGACTTACTATCCCCAAAATCTCCTCTTCCCTTCTCATCAGAGTAATGACCTCCATTAGAGCTCGGTGGGATCCCATTAGAGCTAGATGGGATTTCTCCCCTCTCAGCCACAGCCAGCATAGCAAACCTCTAAATCACTGCTTAGCCACGAGACAGTTGGATACGACACTCCTTGGTTGGGTTTCCTCAGATCTTTGCTCCCTGCTATACCCTGCCAGCCAGTGACGAGTCACTGGCAAAACTTTTCTTTAGCCAGAGGACTTTGCAGACTAACGCTGTTGGCTATGAGGAGCTGGTTCGGCTTGGCCTGGCCTTTTCTCCTGCCGTACCACTGAAATTCATTTTCCCTGGAAATTTGCATTACTCGCAAATTCAGAGATGAGCCATTCAGTTAGCTGTTCCCATGGTAAGGGCAGATATGCCCTAGGACAGACCCCACAGACCCAAAACTCAAGGAGGTCAGATTCTACAGACCCAAAACTCTGCAACCATCCTTGGAAACACCCATAGCTGCTGTGCTGAGAAAAGACCCTACAGTGGATGCAGGATTATGCTGCTTGGAACTGGTTTCTGCTCACTGCCCTACCCCAGTGCACACCAGTTTGAGCCCAGATGGATGACCTTGCCATGCTGTGGCTTGTGCACATATTGGGTGACATCAGATCTTCAGAGAGTGGCCACAATGCCTTGATCTGCTGGTTGCCAAATAACCAAGTAATTTTATGTATCCATCAATTAGCAGGACATTGAGGGAACGTCTGTTGACCCTCTAAAGAAACTCCAGTTATGGGATACAACAACACCCATCCCTGCTACATGCATGAGGAGTCCAAACCACAGATCAAAATGCAGCAACAGACGGCTGGACCTGGACCAACACCTAACCATACACATGCAGGAAACTGTCTGGGTGCAGAGGGAACAAAGCACTTGAACATTTACGAGGGGACTTTGTGAATTCCCCAGCTTGTGCTGCCTTTGAGGAGTATCTCTGAGAAATCACAGGGGGGATGCAGGTAGCTGATGTTGGAGGAGCATTTGAACAGGCAGACGTCCATGCCTGACAGACCCACGTAGCCTGTTTGTAGGAAACATTAATGCTTCCCAATAGGTCTGCTCAGCTAAACTTTGGACCAACAGCAGTTAAAACCCAAATACTTGAAAGGTTAGCCTGATCCTCTCAGGCTTCAGCCCAGGAGAAAACCCCAAAAATAAACGGCAACTACTTGCCCTTCTGGAATTCTGTCCAGAAATGCACTGAGCAAGCAGCCGCTGGGGTGAATCAGCCATCAGGAGCTTCGCGCTGGCCAGCCTCCCCGTGGTGGGAATGGAACGGCCTCAGCCCCGTGTTTGGAGGCAGTTCCTGGGAGCTGGATGTGACTCGGCTTCCCTGGGACACAGAAACCAGAGCTGCACATCTCCACGCAATTCCCATTCCCAGACATTTCCAAAAGTGTCTGGAGGAGGGGTTTAGCTTCAGCCTGTCAAGCAGAGACGGGCAGCTTGGGAATTTACTTTTTTCCCCCCCCCTTTCCCAGAGGTTTCACCTGGGCTCTTCTCCAAGCAGAATAATCTCCCTCTGCCTCCCTTCCTTCATGCCTATGGGCAGCTGTGTGAGACATCTCTCTGCCTGCTTCCCCTTGAAATACCCCTCTGCAGGAAAGGGAGGCTGGCAGTGCCCTAGTGCCCATCCAGATCCTCTCATCTCATTCTGGTTTGTGTTTTATTTTGTCAGGTCTGGCACCACAACACCTTAAGCAACAAACCCTCCTGAGGTAGGAGGAGATTTGCATCTTCCATTTTGGTGGCAGAGGAAAGCTCTCCTTGCCCCGTCCCCCACCCACCCCTTGGAGTCTATGTCCACAAACACACAAAAAAAAGAGAAAGCAGAGATTTGTTCCTGGCGGTGCCCGTCACGGGTCACTGCACACACACCATCCACCACAAAGCTGCTCTATTCCCGCTGTCGCAGCAATTGCAATGCACACAGCCCGGATGGCTCCTATGGGAGCACCACCTCCCCTCTTCACCCGGCAGCCTAGTGCCACCCACCTTCTCTTGGTAAACCAGCCCAAAACGTGTGTCTGGACCATGATACCTCACCAGGATGGATCCAGCCTCACAATCCAGCTTCGAAAAGCTGCCAGGCAAGCCATAGTCCCTGAAAGAGGTGGCAGAGACTGGCCCAGCTCACCCAGCTGTCCAGCAAACTCTCCTCTACGTGCTGCTCACTCTGGACACAGCTGAACTGTTCAGTCCCAGTCTTGGCACCCCCCTCTCCCCCAAAGCCTCGAGCTTTCCTCTCCCCTGTGAACTCATCCAGACCAGTGAGCTCGCTGCAGCTGCTGGCGAAAGTACATCCAAGAGCCAGGAGGTTTTGCACTGTGGCTGCCGCAACCCTCCAGGTTTGCAGCTCCCAGCTGGCAAAAGCTGGGGTTTACCTCCAAATCAGCTTTCTCCAGGTGCAAGGATGGCGAAGAAAACCACTTGCCAAGCCTTGACTCAGAGGAAGGTATTCCAGTAGGAAACCTGGCTCCAGGACTCAGCTGATTGCTTGATTTCTATGGCACAGACTCAGTGCATGGAGGTGGACCGGCTGCCCGGACCCCTATACCCCTTTCTACCCATCTGCAAAATGGAAGGGGCTGCGAAGCATCCCCACTGAACCAACGCAAGCCACTGTGGCAAGAAAAGGACATCTCTCCTCCTAACTCATCTCCTTCCTACCAGCCACTCACACTGGGGTGTCCCAGAGGCTCCCACACTTCTCAGCCTGCAAATGGGAGACATATTGGGAGCTTCAGAGGCGAATCCTGAGCTCAAGTTTGTGTCCCATGTAGGCAGAGCTGCCTGCTCTCCACCTGCCACAATGCTCAGGAGACAGCCCAGCCCCAGCTTGTGGCCAGCTCCTGGCCCCATGGCACGGTGGAAGAGCAATGCTCTTAGCTTTGGCCATCCACAGGAGGGGACGGGTCTGGTTGAGGATTCCAACCATAGGGGCACTCACAGAGGAGCGGTTTGCAAAGGTTGGGCAGTTACTCCAGTTTTAGAGCCAGGGAACAAATAATTAATAGCACCACACTGAAATGTCCCAGTGCCTCACAGATATGGAGCCATGCAGCACTCCCGGGAAATCAGCTCCACAGGGGAGGGTCGATGCATCCAGCTCCTCGTCTTGTCCTAACTCTTCCATCCAGCGCAAGAGACCTCGGTGTCCCCTGCCCAGGGTAACCCGTGAGAGACACAAACTGGTCTGTCCCCCACAAACAAAACCCCACAAAAGCACCCCATAGCATCTGCTCTGTCCCCAGAGGGGACCCCCTTGCTGTCCGGAGCGCGGTGGGATTTTACCTCGGTTGGAGTGGCCCACGCTCGACGACACGGACGACTTTTGCTTCTGCCGCTTCACCGTCATCATCACTTGCTCTTGGACCCGCTGTTTTCCCGTGCCCTTAGTTTTCAGCTTGTGGTCCGAGGGCAGAGCCAGAGTGGAGCTGGCTTGGTCTTGGAAACACTCATATGCCAACGCTGTTTTCAGTGGAGAGTGAAGCATGGCTGCAGGCAGACCGTGGGGCTGGGGGGGAGAGGGGGCTGCACTTCACCTGACCGCGCACGACACAAGGCGACAGCAAACGCGTCTCGTGCTGGGGTTTAATCTCCTGAACCCCTCCTTGCCATACGTCCCCTGGCCGAGGGTGTCTCAGGGCTCCTGCTCCCGGCTCGGCTCCCCGGCGTGTGAGCAGGCACACCCTCTGCCAGACTGGATATACAGCCCTGCCTGCACACACCCACGCGCTCCCCGCCGCAGCTCGCTCGCAGCCCCCGCACCGCCGCTGCAGGGCACGCGGCTCCCCGCTGCCTTCACCCCAAATCTGCCTCCCCCAGCCCACACCAAAGCGGACGGGTCAAGGGGGCCGTGCAGGTACCGATGGGGAGCAGGCAAGGCTGGGAGGCTTGAGGGCTGGGGATGGACATCTGTGTCCCCCTCATTGTGAAGAGCTCATGGGTGAGGCTTTGTGGGTCTGGGTAGGAAACGGTGCTCTTGGGCAGACGGAGGGCTGGAGGGTGTCCCACACAGCCTGGTCATCTTGTATTTTATTATTTCTCTTAGTCTAAACTGGATCAAAATGGTGTCTCAGTGCCAAGAGCCTGGGGACGTCCCTGCTAGGAGGGGGCAGCATCGCACACGCCATGGGTCAGAGCAGCAACGCTGCCCACAGTGCCCGTTCCTGCCTGGGGGTCCAGCCTCCATCCTGATGAGATGCTCCCGGGTCCGTGTGTCCAGCTCCCCATTTGCAAAAATCTTCCTCTGCCTGCACAAGTTGCAAAACCACCCCACAGAGCCCAGGACTGCAGGGTCGCCTGCAGAGCACCTAAAGTAGAGGTCATGGAGGGTCCTGCTGACTGCAGAGTGCTGCTGTGTTCATGGGGGTGAGACCTCTTCCCACAGGAGGTCCCACTTTTTACAGGGACAGCCCTATGGAGAAATCAGGTCAGCCACCAGGTGAAGAGTTGGGGCAATCTTTGCAAGTACCTTGGAGTAGCACGGGTCAAAATGGGACTTTTAGCAAACAGAATAGAAGATAAAAATGGCTGTACAAGAAATGACATGCCGGGTTATGAATTTGAGCAGAGAATTTTCTCCCTGCCAAGCCACACTGCAGCAACTTGTTTGCAGAGAACTGAACACCTCAGTGCTGGTGTGACCAGTTTCAGGTCACAGCAAGCGCTGACAAAGCTCCTGCCAAGCCACAAGAGGCTGATACAGGAGAAGAGGCACAAACCCCATCAGAAGGGAGGCTGAGGGGAGAGTACCCGGGGCAGAGGCTTCCTGGGACCCCCAGGACCGGGTCCTGGGCGCTTGGGTCAGTGCAGAGCCTGAAGAAGGGCCAGAGGAGCAGGCTTCTCCACGCTGCTGGATGGAGGGTGCTGTAGTGGAAAGAACTTGTGGGGTTTCTCTCCAGTGGGAATCATCAGTGCCCAGAGTCTGGCTGCCCATGCGCCTGGTGCTTTCAGCTTACAGGTGCTGGGTCCCTCCTTGAAAGCAGCGGGAAAGCACTTTATTTCAGTTCCATTCCTCAGGTTTTGTGTTTCCCTGGTGGCTTGTGAGCATGTAGGTGCCATATTTCGTATTTCATAGGAACAAGAGCAGTATCAGAAAGCACAGGGCATGCTCCTGGGGAAGATAAACATTGTGCACCTTCCTCTTCTGTTGCTCCAGGATGCTCCTCCAGTGAAATCCAACAGCAGACACCCAAGCTTTGTCAATGAAACACGGGACTAGAGCAACTAGAGGGTGATTACCCTTGGTCCCCTCTCCCCACGTTTCCTGACACCTCCCCCAGGGGATCCAGTGGCTTCACTCTGCTCCATCACCCAACCAGCCTGGACATTTAGACCATGCCCAAGCAAGGCCAGCCAGGATGAGGGGTGAGTGCTGCCCAAGATGGGCTGGCTGATGCCCAGTGAGATGGAGGAGGATTTTCTGCTGCTCTTGTGTATCTCACAGAGCGGGGATTAGTCTGTGCGCTTCCAGTCCGGGTAGGGAACAGCAAAGCAATACCTGGGTGTTGTTTTCCTCTGTCCTACTTGTTTCTCCTGAAAGCTTGTTATCGATGCCAACCGATGTTTTCGCAAATCAATGACAGGCTGTCAGCGTCAGATGGCTTCTGCACAACAAAGTGCCCAGCTCTTGCAAACCTGTAATGTCATTTCCCCCACGGCAAGGAACAGCCCTCACCCTGTCCCTGCACGGGAGAGCCAAGTGTTTATCACATCCCGTCATTTGCTGGCGGATAATACAAATGCTACACGCTGGCATCTGCCCTGTTTCATAACCCTCCCAAAATGCTGAGCTGGGCTGCGGAGCTGGGGACAGGGAGCTTATAGAGGCTTTCAAGAAACAATAGTTTCTTCGGGCGAGTTCTAGCCCAAGGGAGGGAATCTCCTGGGTTTCTGCAACAGACTCCAAATCCGTACCTAAAAGAGCGAAAGGTACTTAAACAAAGGCATTTATTGCACCTCTATGCAAACTGCTCTTTCTGCTCTGAATCACGGGCTGGGGATGCTTACTTAGCAGGGCACGCTGGGTGTCATCCCCAGCAAGCCCAGCGCAGCACCGGCGCAGCAGCAGATCTTGCATCTACCAGCGCCCGAAGCAAATTCCCTGTCTGCCTTTCTGTCTGGAGCTCGCAGGCAGCACCGGGGAAGGCTGAAAGGGAAACAAAAACCCGTGCTGAATTTGGGGTGCGTTCGGCAAAAGATTGGAGGATTGAAAAAAAAAAATAAATAAATAAAATAAATAGGCAAACGGTGATTTGAGGGAGACGAGGGCCTTCGCTGCGGTCCGAGGGCTGCATGTGCGCGCACCGAGCATCGCATGGCGATGCCGTGAATCACCGCTCCGCACCCCACACAGGGACACGCCTTGAGCATCTGGCCTCTTCAAAGCATTTTTTTGTACGAGTTCCTGGGATTCCTGCCAACTCGCCGATCGCAATCAAAGGGCTCGCTGGCCCAATGCTGCTCCCGGAGCGGCGCAGGGTTTGCTGTTCAAACTTGTCGGGCGCTCCTGGGCTGAAAAGTGTCTACGGATCGCTGCAAAATCTGCCGGGGGAAAATAGTTGGGCCCTAAAATTGGTGACAGGAAGGCCTGCTGTGGCTTTTTTTAGCACCTAGGGTTGCTTCTTCCTCAGGGCAGGTGGTCACCAGGAGGGAGGGAGGTAAGGGTGCTGGGAATTTCTTGTATCTCCCAGGATAATGCCATTTTCTGAGCAGTGACTCAGCCTCGCCCCAGCACAGCTGAGAATTCCCAGAGCCTGGCAAGGTTTCTCCAGGAGAAAACCTGCTCCTCAGATCTGCAAAGCCTTAGTTTCGCTCTGCCTCTCATGAAAGACTCTCTTTCTTCTCTGGGACCAGAAAGCGTCACAGGAACGGGGCAGATGGAGAGCTCAGATCCAGCTGACAGTGAGCATGGAGCTGCCAAGTTGAGGAAAGCCACGCAGAAGCCTGCTGAGACATGCAGACAGGTTGTTCTTGAGCAAAACCTTCCCTCCACTCCTTGCACACGTGTGGCAGTGAGATGTTTTTGGGGTGGTGCTGTGGGAGGACGAGAAGGCAGCAGTGCCAGGGAGATCACGGGCTGGCCCTTGGCAAAACAGGTAGACTTCACCAAGCCCCAGAGATCTCCCATTAAGGATGGGAGCTTAGCTGAGGAAAGTAAGGAAATCTCTGATTTCTCCATGAAAATGAAGGAAGGCTCACGTAGAGCAGCTTCAAGGCTCCATGCAGCAAGATGAAAGCCTTGCGTAATGGAGATAAAGTACCTGGGAACAAAGCTAATGCATCATTAAGGTGTGCCCTAACAGAAACATGGAATAATTTAGATAGGAAGGGACTGACCCTCTGCCCAAAGCAGGGTCAGCTTTGCTGAACCGAGTCGGGACCGAGTTGCTCCAGACCTCGTCCAGTTGAGGTTTGATGGAGATCCCATGGTCTCTCTGGCCTCTCTCCCAGTATTTGACTACCCTCATGGTGAATTTTTTTTTCTGGGTGTCTAAGAGGAATTTCCCATGTCCCAGCACGTTCTGGTCGCCTCTCTTCGTCTTCCATGCACCTCAGAAGATCTGGCTCCATCTTCTCTGCATCCTCCAGTTAATTAGTTGCAGAGAGCTGTAAGATCTCTCCAAACTTTCTGTTCTTCAATCTGAACCAACCCAGCTCTCCCAACCTTTCCTTTTGTGTCCCGTGCTCTACTCCTGACCATCTTGGGGCTGGAGAGCAGGCCAAGCCCTTGCCCTTGTCAGCTGGACCTCCATGGGCTCATGTTCCCGGTCCCCTGCTTTTGCTGCCCCTATTTGTGGCAGATGGCACGTGCAATGCACACCAGGGGACACAAAGCAGGGCAGGACATCTGTGGGCTAGACACCACCCTTAAAGCTCTGTGCAGGAACCTGCAGGTGCCTGACAGCAGGCCCAGACTCAGCGCTATCAAGGCTGGGGATACAGGTTGTCCCTTCTGCCCTTCCCTACACTTGGACATCCCCTGCTAAACAGTCACATCCCAGGTCCCACCTTAGATGAGCAACAACATCGCAACTCTGAACTGCTTCAGAGGGCTGTGCAGGCTTGTCAGCAGCTAAAAGGGGACATGCCTTGGTCAGCAGGTCACTCTGGAAACAAACACCAGGAGTGGCCATGCAGCTGACAGGGCAGGGCAGGCACCAGGGAGGTGCCCTGGGAGGGGAGGATGGTGACGGAGCAGGAAGGAGCTCTGCTTCCCCTCCAGGAGAAGGCCATCAAATTGACCAGTCCACCTAGTTTTTCTCTCCTTGTGTCCCCATCAAAATCGGTCAAGGAGCTGCTGATCTCCTCCCATCTCTACCCAGTACAGTCTGCCAGGACAATGTCCAGTTCAGGGTGAGCTCAGCCTGTAGTTGTCTCTTCACCCATCTCTGAAGGAGGTGCACTGCAGGGGAGATGCTTCACGCTAAGACTTACCATGTGGGACCCTGCTGGCAAAGACCCTCCTTGCTACAGTCCTTGCCCAGCAGCCCACGGGCAAAGCTTGTGACAGTGTTTGAGTCTGGGATAACGAACTCCCTTGCAGACTGAGTCCCAGGAGACTGTGTGAAGATCCCAGCTCAGGATCTGTGGGGCTGGCCCTCTCCCAAGGACTTCCCTGGTGCTGGTGCACCTCAGCGGCAGGTCATTACATCTGCAGGAGAGGACATGTGGGAGGGGATGTGGGCAATGAGGGACTCCTTGTGCTCATGGCACTTAATTTGGTGGTGTTGCAGCCTGTTCTTGGGGACCAATTACCTGGGGTTGCTGCAAGAGGCTTCCCTTGAAAGTGAGCAATGCTGTTGAGATAAGCATGGGAGGTTGGTCTACGTGTCTGTGTCATGCTACTGCCCACCATGTCCAGCCAAGTACGCTCAGGGCTGGAGTCCCGTGGCTGCCTGTGAGGATGTGCCACCCCCTCAGCAAGGTTGTGTTCCCACTACAGGCTGCCAAGTGACAGCGAATCCTGCTTGACCGTGCCCAGAAGACCCAATAGGCCTCTGTGGTAGACACCTTCTCCCTAGCTTCCTCTACCTGCTCCATTTCTCTAGGTCTTGAGGACCACCCAAGGACCTGACCAGTGCCTCTCTTGCTTCTAGATGTTTAATGGGTTGAAGAGTCCCTCCTCTCCATGCCATCCCATGTCTGACAAGTCCAGAGAGAGCTGGCTATCAATGAAGGCAGTGCTTGAGGATGGCTGGGGTTGGAATAACCACACTCAGACGGGGGGGAAGAGCCCACAGTGCCATGAAAAACCCCAGAGATAACCTAAGTGTGTTTCAGAGGCCCCATAGGATGCACGAGCGTTACCTGGGTGGTGCCCTGTAAATGCAGTCAAGTCGGGTCCCGCCAGGTGCAACTGCTGCTTCCAGGGGTGGTTGGAGGGAGGGCTGAGGTGTGGGGCACCATCTCCAGAGGTGTTACTGCCAGGCCCAGGAGCATATGAACACACTGCACAGAAAGTCAAGGAGAGGACTTCAGCCCACCGTAAGTCAAGATATAGTTCAGGGAGGTGACTATGACCAAAAAGGTGTGAATGGTCTCCTGCAGCTGGGGACCCAGGTGGAGAAGGGTAGGTAGTCAGACATTTCAACCAGGATGGTACCTGGACTCCTCACCTTCCCACGCCCGTTGCCATCTGGACCAGCTCAGAAACGCCGCAGGGAAGGGAGAGCTTGTTCCCACCATGGACGGTGCGGAGACGACAGGGCCAAATTTAGAAAGGGAGCGAGCGTGTAAAAGGCGCGAGGATGCCCTCAATTCCACGACATTGTGAAATGCCCCACATGGCTGGTGGGGGAGGAGACCTCGCGGACCAGCTTATGTAATGATTTAGCAACTTATCCCAGTGTGACCCGACTCATTAAAGCAGCCTCTGGCAGGGGGAGTGGGGAGGGGGAGGCGATCACACCTGGGACAGATGGGGAACACGGGGTGCGACGGGGAGCGGAGGAGGGCTGCGAGCACCACGTGGCCCACGACCCACGCTGTGACAAACGCTGGCTGCTCCACTGGGTTACATGTGGCCCTGTGCCCACACCACGTCTGGCAGCGCCACCGCTCCGTCACCGCGTGCTCTGCAGGGAGGTGCAGATGCTCCTGGCACCAGCGGAACCTTTTCCCTTCCCTCCAGAGCACCGTTTCAGTGCAGGGCTTTGGGATGAGGTTTAATTTCTCCCCACGCCCTGCGATAGGAAGTGCCATCAGAGTTTCATCCCAGCTTAAGCACAAAGGTACTGTTTGACATTGGCATGGTTGCCCTCTCATGGGGAGGATCAGAGCAGCCTGAGCATTGGGATCACTGGTTTGTGGTGATGCCATCTCACCACCTGTCCTCCAGGCCTGGCCTCTTGCCTACCTGAACTCCAGGGGGGTTTGTCTGCAACTGCCAACATAGGCGAGTCCGCTCCAGATGAAAACATTGGGCTGACCCCACGTGCGTAGTGTCCTGCAGCGTTAATCCCATCGGTATCTGACACCAGCACCACTAGGCTCTGCTGCCCACTGGAATTCGTGGTGGGTGACAGTGTCCTTTGTCAGTCACATCGAAGCCATGCTCATCCCATCCTTTGGAAAAGCAGCTGCTGGAGGAGTTTGCCTCCCCATCCTGCATTGGGGAAGGCTCTGACGCCTGCACAGCACCTAATTCCTCCCTGATGCACCAGACCATGCTGAGGGAGACCCTCTTTCACCTACATGCTGGGCTGTGGCATCCCCTCTGCAGTCCTTGGAGGGATGTCAGCTGTTATGAGAAGCCCAAGGAGGAGAAGAGAAGATGATTGAGAAGAGGGCACAGACTCCCAAGTTACTCCCAAGACCAATTGAACAGCATCAGGGTCCCATCAGGGAAGGCTCTGGGATGCCTTGGACTGTGGTAGCACATCTCTGCTCCACGCTGGGGATGCTCACCAGGAGGGAGAGACATGGAGCAGGGCTGATCCATGGGGACTCATCCTCCACCCCACCCCATCCCAAGGGCCCAGAGGTCTTGTGGTGTCAGTTCAAGCATAAGGAGACAAAGTAGGGTGGGGGGATGAAGAGGGCACATGGACATCTAGCATAGGGCAGAGTCAGTCCTCGCAGGATGTTATTTACTCCCCTGGCATCCACTGCGGGGTGCAGGGAGGGACTTTGATGATAATAATGATCTCAGTCCTAAAGGATGAACCAGATAACCTAGAAGTTCATTCTCTTTTCTAAATAAATGATGAAACCCTGTTAAATAAAAACTACTATGAGCCAATCAATAGATTTACGTAAGTCACACTATAACATTACTTAAAAATATTGTTTATTTTAATAGCAAAATCTAATACTAGCTTTTAGAGATAATACTTGAGGCTTATCTGTATGTATCATGCACAGGTTATCTGTTTCACTCATGCCTGCTTTCCATGAAGAGTCCATGCTGAGGTGGGTTTCCAAGATGGACAGGTACTCGCAGGTTCACCTTCAGACTAAACAGGGAAAAACAGATTTTTCAAAGCCAGTTCATGGCTGGGTACATGAACAGTCTTCAGGTACCAGTGCTGGAGATGAGGCAAGGAGCTTCCTTGGTGTCCAAGGGGATGTTCAACCATTTGAGTCACACCTGCACACTCGGTGCTGGTCCTTACACGACCTCCAAGACCCTTTTGCCAGGTCTCCTCTTGCGAAATCCCCTCTCTACTGGAAACATGCTGAAGCACCAGGCTAAATTCTTTGCAGTCCTGTCATACGTGCAGAGGGGAAGCTGAGCTGCTCCGGGAAGCACAGCACTGCTGGGCCAGCCCCTCTCCCTGCGTCACCGTGTGCCGGGGAGCGAGCGTGGCTGCCCCACCGCCGGGACAGCCTGACCTGGCTCCGACACCCAGCTCGGAGAGCTCGGGGCAGAGGAGGTGTGCACCTCCCCTCGGCCTTGGTTTAAGGATGCAATTTATTCCGCCTCCCGGCTAGTTGGCTTGGCTCCTGCTCCGCACCCCTGCGGCCTCAGGCACCACGGAGGGACTGGGCGACACCAGCTGGCAAGTCCAAAGTGGAGTTGGGGGCAGAAATGGTGCGTGGCCCTCGGTTGGGGTCTGATGTCTTGACCATGACAAAAAATCAAGAAGGACAACAGGAGGCTCATCCTCCAGAGCTCGTCCCTCACCTCCTGCCGTGCTGCTGGAGGACAGCACACACCCACCCCTGGTTTATAATGGAAACAACTAACCAAGTCATCCGTGCAGGAATGTCCTACACGCAACATGCCCTGGTGCAGAGAAAGCAGGCTGTGGTTCTTTGCTCCTCCTACCATTTTCAAGGCTGCCAAAGCCCAAGTGAGATATGTCATTGTCAAGGGCCATCTCCCTTTTTCATGTTTTCTGTAGGACGCAATAAGCTGTCGCGTGTGTGTACGTGTCACTGCCCTTCACTGGGGGAAAAGCATAGAAAGATTTAGGTTGGAAGGGACTTTGAGAGGTCTTATGTCCAGCATCATGTTCAAAGTAGGGCTCGCTGCAAAGCCAGCTCAGGTTGCTCCAGTCCTTGCCTAGCTGAGTTTTGAATATCCTCAAAAGAAGCTCCCATCCCAGGGCTGCACGTCTCTCAGGAAAAAAAGCAGCTTCTGCACAGTGTCACTGGTCCTTTCTTGGTGCACCTTGGAGAAGGACCTGGCCCTCCCTCCCATGGTGGAGGAAGGCTGCTGGGTAAGCCCGCTTTAGCTTCTGCTTCTCCAGGCTGAGGGCACCACCTCCTTCAGCCTCCCCGTACGTGCTGTGCTCTGGCCCCAACCATCTTCCCTAACAAGGGAAAAATGGGTTTTTAACCAAGCTGACTACCAGCCTCATGGAGGGTTTCATTACACAGACGAGGGATGATCACTGTGCAACCAAACTGGCCAAATATGGTAATTTTTAACTACAAAGTCATTCATAACATCTGGGGGACTGCAAACACCCCTGTGAAAGGGTAGGAATGGGTAGTCTGGCAGCTAAAATGTGGCTAACACCGGGGTCTACCATGTTTGTTTGCCATTTCTGCAAAACTCAAGGCCAATGATTTGCAGGGTGAAGGTGCCAAGGTTGCAGACTATGTTCACCACTTCTGTGACACCAGAAAGCAATTTCTCTTTTCTTTAAAGACGCGGTAACTGCTGAGGTTGAAATACACATATAATTTCATTAAAATTAAATCATTAAGGACTGCTCTACTGCTTAGGAATGACTGAAAAAAAAAAAATCTTACCTTGCTTCTGTAGATCAAAGTGCTTCGTCTTCCTCTTCCTCTGTAATAAAAACAGTCTGAAATTTTATACAAATGTTTGATCTAGAAAACCAGAAAGGATGTTCTAGTAGCTATTAAGTAGCAGCTGCCCTGAATAATTTTTAACCTCCGATTTAAGTTGATTTGGCAAAATAAAATAAAATTAAGAGCCTTCTGTGCAGAAATGGGTTTTAACACAGATTTTCTAGACAGCTCTACTCCATATTCTACTTGAGGCCTCATCTCAAAAATTTCCTGCCCTTGTGGGCAACTGAAAGGGAGTGGAAAGGGCACCTTGCTGTAGCCCAACAGGAGCTTTTGCAGGAGGGAGACCTCCTTGGGAAGGGAAACTATTTGTCCTTGGCACAGCACATGGCATTCAAAGCGTTTACACTGGCTGTGAGAAGGGAAAAAAGGACAAACTTGCAACTAGGACAGTTTTTCAGCTTTGGGCAGTACAAAAAGACCTGTCCCAATAGCTAGGACACAGATGTGTTGGCCAAGGGGACTCCCACCCAGTCCAGGGATGTCCCGAGGGTCTTCCCTGCTCGGTGACATTGGCAGTGTCATCACAGCTAATGCAAAAGGGACAGAGACTGATTCCTGGTCCTGAGGCAGGTAGCATGGACGGGCTCCTGGTCACCCTGCTTTGGAACGTCCCTCTTCAGAGCAGGCTGCTTCTACAGATCATGCTCTTCAGACCCATGTGGTGGCCTACGTCATAATTACTATTCTCAGAGGGGTTTTTTTGCCTGGCTCAAATGTCAGAAATAATTTGAGGCAGTGGTGGGGTGGGGCTTTTATAGCATGAAACCCAGGCTTTGTCCCAGAGAGAGCCTGGGTCAGGACTGGAGCTGCTCCCTGGACTCCCCTCCTCAGCAGCACACGTATATCTAGACAGGTAAGTCACTGTGTCTCCACATCGGGACAGAAACACATATGAGACACCAGCAGATGATCCAGGTGTGGTCTAGATTTCTCTAAGGCCCCCAACAGCTATCCCAGCAACCCAAAAAGCTCAGTAGCCCCAACACAGTGGCTGGAACGGCCTCTGCAGTACCACAGCACCTTCCCGCAGTGCCTGGTCTTTCCCACACAGGCAACACAGTGACCTAAAGGCTCAGCGTTGGCCCAGGGTTTCACAGCTGATGTTGCTCCAGGGAACAGGAGGCTGCACCCAAACTTTGACCTATCTTGGCTGCTGGGGATGGATAATGGGGAGGAGAGTTCCTGGGCTCTTCCCACCAGCAGACTGAAAAAGGGGTCTTGAGGGGAAAAAAAGAAGCTGCTGGTGATTTGGGGCAAGTGCCTTGCACCCCAGTTACACATGGACCCTACAGTACTGGAACTCTTTAAGACACAGACACCTCTTTTGAGTCAGGGTTGGTTGCACTGGGTCCTGCACTGGAGCAGGGGAAGGAGCAGGGGAAGGACCAGGTGACATTTTGATCTTCCTTCCCACCCTGCAACGTTACAATCCTTCCATTCTTCAAGCACCATGAAACTCCCTCCACCACAGAGGGCCAGCAGCCACGACGATGGCATCTCATGGCAGAGACAGCAGGGACAAGCAGTGACAGGGATGCTCCGGACATCTGCCATACAACCAGCTTGGAAGAGGCAAGCCGTGCTCCCAGGGTGTGTGGCCCACACCGACACATGCTCCTCACACGCTGCCCAGGACCCTGCGCACGGCTTGCTCAGCAGAAGAGAGCTGCTGCAGCTGCAGGTCTCTGCTGTCTGCCCGACCAAGCGAAGGCTGACAAGCACCCAACTCACGGCCAGGCTTTTCTGGTGGCTGGAGGTGACCGTGCAGTCAGTGTGCATCCCGGCGGGGTGTGCCAGCGCCCAATTCCTGCTGCCCAGAGATTCCAGGGCCATCGACGTGAAGCTTACTCACATATTTGATTATATTAAAGGCGATGAGCTCCCTTCTGGGCCAGTTTTCTAGGAGGGTGGAAAGGAGCGGTGGTACAGCCCTGTTTAGGCATGTGCACAGGCGATCTCCTGCTGCCCTTTGGACCAAGGCTCCTGGAGCTGTGATTTGCCTTGCCAGACGAGTTTTGAAAAGCCAGCTATCAGCTCCTTGCTCCGAAACACGTGTCCCTGTAATAGAGGGAGTTTATCCTCTGCTGGAATTGAGCAACTCAACCCTCCTCTTGCATTACTGAGCCTTTCAAGCATCATTTGATAAGCAGTATGAGCGCAGCTCCTCGGGCATTGCTACATCTTTTGGCGTGCTTTGCTCTGCCAGAACTGTGTTTCAAGCTAGCTATAAATTATGCTCCATGGTCGGCTTTCATCTGCTCGCCGTGCAACGGGCGAGAACAAAGGCCACTACGTGCCACGCCAAGGCAGGAGAGCCAAGAGCCGGGTGTAGGCACAGGCGAGGCGGGCGGCTGTCTGCTGGAGGAAGCAAAACAACCTCAGCCCGCTGCCAGCCTTGCATCAGGGATGTGGAAAGCTGGGGTGGCTGCTGCTGCTGCCAGCAAAGGAGCCGTGGTACGGTGAGAGAGGGAGAGGAGGGGAAAGAGGGCAGAGAAATCTGGTTTTGCCTGTACGGTGCTAGGAATTAACAGCAGCAAAAGCAGCAGCAGCAGGAGGCGAAGGGGGAGGCAGCCACTGTCCCACGCAGAATGCAGGCAGCAGTGCACGGACAAAGTAGAGGAGAAAGGCAGAGCTGTAGACACAAAAAACTAAGAGCTGCACAAGCCAACACCTCTAGAAGCTCCAGGTGTCCCGAGGCCAGCTCTAGAGGGAATGGCATTGCCCAGACCAGCGGTTCGGGCCAGGTCAGAGAGCGGCTTCGCTTGCACAGGAGAGAGCAAATAAGAGGAAAAGTCATTTGCAGGGTAACAGAACTTCATAGGTCAGCGCCTCTGGGTCTGTCACGCAAATCTGCATCTGCTGGAGAGGGCTGTGCCTGACGAGGGTGAGGAGGAGCCAGGGTCACCGCCGAGGCTACGGGAAACAAGCGTCAGCACAAGCACATTACGGTTTGCTGCTCTGGGTGATTTCACTCAAGTTTCATTTCAGGATGATCCTTTTTGGTTGAGTTCTCAGGTAGCTCTGACCCCTTGGAGAACCACAGCCCGTGGGGCAAACAGTCCTTCTGGCGGTACCAGGGCTGGGCAGAGAGAAAGGAGTGAGGCGGGAGGCCTTGAAAGCCCCTTTTTACAGCAAGAATGAGCTGCAGAGATGTTCCAATGATTCCTTTTGTGCAAACAGCTCCCTGTGGCTTAACAGGATCTTTTCTGTGAATCAAGGTGCCTCCTGAGGCTGCTGTGAGAGTAACCAAGGTCACACAGCATCACCTTTTACTGACCTGGTGCTGCCTTCTGCATTCTGGCTTAAAATAAAACTCCTTGAATAACAGTGAGCTCCGTCAGGTACAGCAGCGCCTATGGCCCACAGACTGTGTTCAGTGGTAACACGGATGGAGATCCACTCCACACCGTATTCATCCCACCTGACTTTAGCAGTGAACGGCTCACAACATCCTTGCTGCAGTGTTTTTTGTTTTGTCTTTCAAGTTACCAGGCCCAGAAGTAAGACTAGGCAAGAAATTACAGTCAGGTTGACACCTCCATCCAGCTTTGCACGGCCAGCACGACTAACAGGTCCATTTGGGCTGACAAGCTTGAGCATCTCACTGGGCTGCCCCATAGGAAAGCTGCCTGTGAACAGAAGCTGCCTGGGGTGACCCTGTTGTGAATCCAGCACCACGGTAAGCGTGGCCAGGAGGTGCCCTGCGAGCTGCAGCTTGGCACCGACTGCCTAAAGCACACGAGATGTTCAGCTGAGATGGGCAGCTGCCAGCCTCCCATCAGGCGCTGAATCGCTGCTGAGACGTGCTGCAGAGGGTTTAGAAATACTTCAGCCTTGTCCAGTTTGACTTCTTTGCATTGCCAATTGCAGCGGAGTTTCAGCCAGGCGTCCCAGAGCATTTGAGGGTGACTAACGCAGACAATATCAGCTGTCAGCGCCTGCACCCCTCTAACTCACCAACAGACTGCCCGTGCTAGTGCAGAAAAGAGATTACAGCTTAAATGGCACGGACAGGGCATGCAAGGGACCTCCAGGGTGAAGGCACCCACACCCCCATGGCATCCCAAACCTGCAAGGACAAAGGGTAAGGACTGGGAACCCAGTAGAAGTAGAACTTCTCCCATTGGAAGCATTGTCCCTGCACATAGAGTATCCCTGTACTCCAGGGTGGGAAGTTGCAACCAGTGCAGATCCAGGACCAAGACAGTCAGGCAGTGGGTCCATCTTGTCCTCCACCTAGTCCTGTGTCTGTCCTTCCCCAGACAGACATGGTGGAGGAAGAGATCCGATTTCTTTCACTTCCCTTGAACAAATCGAGCAAAGCTGACCCTGCAGCACAGGTCCTCCGTACCCCCGCCGCCAGCAAGCCATGAAGCAACCCAACATCCCACTGGGTTCCTATTCACCCTCCCCAGGAGGGCCACTACCCAAACCAGCATCTCCAGCACAAAGCATCCTTCCCTGGCCAGACTGTCCCGGTGTACGTGTTACAGGATGCTCTGGAGTCGGGACTCCCTCCTTCAAAAATGAGCAATGCTATGATCAGTGTCAAATCCATCCCTCTCACGTGGGCTAGATGCTCCCCCATGCCTTCCAGTTCAATTGCATAGACTAGGACAGGCAGGCTGGGGATGGCTAACATCAGCTGGGGATGGCTAACATCACTCCTTTCACACTCCATTCTGCTTGCCAATTGGTAGCACGCTTGCTGCCTGGCTGACCAGCTTCCGTGAAGAATGGGAGACAGTATAAAAGAAAAAAAAGTCTTACCTGAGACTGAGAAAAGGAAGGGTCCAGAGGAGGCCACGGAGATGCTCAGAGGGCTGGAGTCCCTCTGCTATGGAGACAGGCTGAGAGACTTGGGGCTGTTCAGCCTGGAGAAGAGAAGGCTCCGGGGAGACCTTCTAGCACCTTCCAGTACCTGAAGGGGCTACAGGAAAGCGGGAGAGGGGCTTTTTACAAGGGCATGGAGTGACAGGACGAGGGGGAACAGTTTTAAACTGACAGAGGGGAGATTGAGATGAGATCTGAGGAAGAAATTCTTTGCTGTGAGGGTGGTGAGACCCTGGCCCAGGTTGCCCAGGGAAGGTGTGGCTGCCCCCTCCCTGGCAGTGTTCAAGGCCAGGTTGGATGGGGCTTGGAGCAAGCTGGTCTGGTGGAAGGTGTCCCTGCCCGTGGCAGGGGGTGTGGAATGAGATGATATTTAAGGTCCCTTCCAACCCAAAGCAGTCTGTGATTGTATGAAGGGAGCCATGGGACACTGACAGCAGACCAGAGCAGTTTGACTTTTAGTTCTCCCAACCTAAAGCAGGACACTAAGCTGGACCTAAGTGAAGCCATAGTGCCCATCCAGCCCCACCGCATAAAGCTGCCCCAGGCTGGTGACCACAGGGCCTGGTTCACGCAAACCACGGCAGCTTGTGTGCACTCGTGCTCTGCTCCCAGGTCTCTCCGTCCTCCAGCCACGCTGCCGGAGCTGAGCGCAGCACAGAGGGAACGCAGCAGGACATGCGACAGGGTACCACGGCTGTGCCCTCCCACACAGGCTGAATTCCTGCCTCGCTGCAGCCTGCAAACCCCTCTGCGTGGGGTGTATGTGCCTTTCTCACCTCCCTCTGGGAGCTCCAGCAGCAGCAGCTGCCTCCTGGTCTGCATCTCCAGACCAGCTGCACTGACTCCGCTCAGGAGCGGAGACAGGCTTTGGAAGAAGAGATGGTGATGAGGTTTGGATCTAAGCTACAGGAGCCTACAGAAGGGCACGATCCTCAAAGGTTGGGGGAGAGGTTGCCAGGGCACCCTTGAGTGTAGAGCTCCTCCTGTTCTAATCTCATCATCCAGGAAAGAAGTGTTCAGCCCTCTAGCTACAGGTAAGACGTGCCAAGGGCAGCTCTTAAACGAAGTCTCATGGACGATGTCAGGGCTCTAAAGTGTCTCAAGCCTCTGAAGAAGCTGGAATTGCAGAGCCTCCCAGGATGGAAAACCCTCTCTGCATTGTCCCTGGGGAGACCTGGAGGGCTCTGCGGTCCTATAGCACCACTCCCTGGAGCTGAAGGGATGGGACGGGCTCTGCAGGCACGGAGGAGCATGGACAGAGGCTGTTCCAAAGGCTGCCTCTCCCTGCTGAGCACTGCCATCTCCAGAGGCAACCTGGTCCCCTCCTGCAGCACCCAAATCCAGAAGATAGGTGCAAAAGTTGGCAGCCAGTGCTCCAAGTGCTAGCCAGGGCCAATCCATCGCCATCTTGCCCTGCCAGGAGGATGGGCTGTGAACTCCTGTAGCTAGAAAGGAGTTATCCTTCCCACAGGGGAAAGGACCCTGAATTCAACCTCATGGGCTGCTCACGGACTCACACCAACACAGCCAGACCCTTCCACGCAGAAGGGTGCTACGCTGCCTCATGCATCTATGCTCTTCATGTTGAAAGGCTCCCCAAGGACACCAGAATAAGTCTCCACACCACCTCCTGCCTCCCAGCCAAACCAGACCACCAGCCAAATGGCCTTTAACCTCTTCGGTGCACACAGAGGCATGACTGCAGCAGCAGCTCCTTCTTGAGGGCTTCAACCAAAAGCTGAGGCCCATAGCCCTGACCAGCACCATCCTGGAGAGAAGGGAGCTAGGGCATACAGCTGTACAGGGCAAACACATGGACATGGCCATCCACAGCGTACAGCAGACTGGCAACCTGCAGAGGAAGAAGCAGGGGCCTTCTGCCCCTTAGAGCTTTGGTCACTGACTGATGGATGGAGAAAAGCCTTTGCTAAGCAGGGCCTAAGAAGGGAAAAAAAAAAACAAGGAAGGAAAGAAGGTCCAGAGAGTCCCTAGGGCTGACATGAGCTGTCAGAAAATAGCATGGAAAAGCACTGCTGATTTATGAGCAGACCTCATCTCATTCTCCAAGTCACCAAAGATCACAGAAGTTGCAGTCCTAACAGGAGATTTATTTTTTTTCTGCAAATCAGACAAATATACCAAGCACACCTACTGCCAAGGAAGGCTCCTGCGTGAGGACCTGCTTTCTGCCCTAACAGGATCCATCATCGCATACTCAGGGGCTAAGAGGGGATTTTCCTCTTACACTGTTGAAACCTGCTCTCCAGCTTGTTCATCCCAAGCTGGCACAGCTGCTCACCCTCAGCAGTGATACACACATCAAAATTAGCCAGGCTCAGCCCCACCTCTGAAGAGAGGGGAAAACAATCCAAGCGCTGGCAGAGGCATGGCTTAGCACACTCACCAACACACCCTGCGTCCTCCACCTGGGGTGGGAGTTAGCAGAAGAGCTCATCTGTCCCTCCCAGCTCATGAGCATTGCTCTCCTTGGTGCTCATAACCCGATTTTAAGTGACAAACTCCACTAACCTGGTATCGCTGCTCCCTCATCGGGTGGGAATTTGGGGCAGTGGCTCTGAGGGACTGCACTACTCTGCCACTGCATCAGCATGCTCAGATATTAGTGAGAAATAAGCTTATAAAAGCCTTATATCTGTTGTTCTTCTGTTCCTCCAAGAGTAAACAGGAGCCTACATATGCAAAACAGGGTGAGGGGTGAACTTCTATAGCCATGACATGTGAAAACTGCAACAGACATAGATTGGCATTCAGGAACTGGCTGGGCTTCCTCCTCCAAAACAAACACTTACTCATGGTAGATTTTACTGAATTATGGTTTAATTTCATAATCTCCTGTTGCTATGTCTGTACAACATTGTACAAAATATAATCAAAAAGAACATTTCAGCCCCACATAAATGTTTGACTGGCTGTCTGAGGATCCAGTGGCTTTGAGTCTTTGATCTATACCCTCCCGTCTTCTAGATGCTGTCATCAAAGTACCTTTGGTGCTCAGACTACAATGCTATACATAGAGTCATCATAACATTTTCGCTTTCCAGTCTCCTTCTCCACTCAGTGATGGAATCCCCCAGCCATGGCAGAAGATCTCTGGTGGTATTTCATATTTCTGGTCAAACATGAAAGATTTTTAACCTCTTTTTGCGTTAGGCAAAAACATTCTAGCGATGTCATGAGGCAGGGGCAGTTATGTTTCAAAGGTGATACTAATGTGGTAGTTTAGGACTGATACATCCTTTTTTACTCGCTATAGTAGCTTTTTTTTAAGTACAGCATTGATCTGCTCACACTAATGCAACTGGTTCTAGATTTCCATTCATTCCCATCAATGCATTTTTACTGTGTGTAGCACTACCCCATGTTAGCCTGGTCTGAGAACTTATCTCTTGCTCAGATAAAACTAGCAGGCAGATACTCTCTTCAACTTAGAGGTTAAGGGAAATAATACACTTAGCTGCTACTGGTAGTGGAATACATGCAGAACTGCTTCTACCAGAATTAGGAAACCTGCTGAGAATTACCTGGAATCTAAAATGATTGCTTTGGATTAGAAAACCACATGCTAAAAGGCCAGCTTCACAGATCTCTGGTGTCAAGAAATATCCTTATTGCAGCCTGACAGCAGGTGAGGGGTGTGGCAGAATGATCTCTCACGCCTGTGTTCGCCATGGAAAATCTCATTTTTGCTAATTATTTTTCCTCTCATCTTCTGTGTTCCTGAAGCTTCTAATCTGTGTTATAAAGGTCTAGTGGAAAGCCATGATCATTACAAAAAGATACACTTCTCCTAAAGCTTTTTTCCCCATTTTGACTACAATGCAGCATCATGTTCAAAATGCAACTACTGGATCTGAAAAATAAAACACTCAGACTACAATGCACATCGGAAAATAAATACGTAGCCTTCGTATAGATCAGTTCTCAATAAAAACCTTCTAATTCACATAGTAGTGCAGAGATGTTCTCAGGAAGGTCGTGCTACAGGGTGGAGTCTGAAAATAAGAGAAAGAGAGAAGTACCTCAATATGGGAATGAGGGAGATGATAGTCTGTAAGGTACACTGTAAGGGGGACCTGAAATGTTATGGGGCCAAAAAGACCAATGTCTGCAAAAAGATTACAGGGATTTAACTGACCCATTTCTCCACTCATATAATCCCACTGAGGTATTCCAAATTGCATTAAAAGGAAAATATTTTGTGGAATCACAGAATCATAGAATCGTTTTGGTTGGAAAGGACCTTTAAGATCATCGAGTCCAACCATTAACCTAACACTACCAAGCCCACCGCTAACCCATGTCCCTCAGCACCACATCTACACGGCTTTTAAATCCTTCCAGGGATGGGTACTCCACCACTGCCCTGGGCAGCCTGTTCCAGTGCTTGACAACCCTTCCAGTGAAGAAATTTTTCCCGTTATCCAATCTAAACCTCCCCTGGCACAACTTGAGGCCGTTTCCTCTCATCCTATCACTTGTTACCTGGGAGAAGAGACTAAAGTAAAGGATATTTCATAATGAAGTAAGTAAAACTGCTAACAATATTTAGCCATAAGTATATCCACCATGAGTCTATCCTCAGTCAACTACACTGATTCTCCATTCACATCAGGATCCCCAATGACCCTATTTAACTTATACTACGTCCCCGTCTTTCCTCGCTTCTCATTGCTTTTGGCCACCTAACACCAGCTTTTTCCTCACTGCTTCACCTAACCTTGCACATCTTGCAGGATCTATTCTGCAGCTCCTGCACTGTAGAAAATTCTAACCTAGATATTATCTTATTACATGAAGATGGGATATTTCTTTCTAATTTGCTCAAGGTCATCCAAAACCTCTGGCTCATGTAGAAATCAAGTGTTTTTCTCATATCTTCCTTTTCATTTCTATTTCTGTTTCATACTTGGTCACTAGTAGGTTAATTAAAAATTCAATACAGCAGCCCAAATATATACTGCCTTATAGGAGATTGCTCTTGTCAGTAAATAAGGCTGTAATGGCTACCATTTTTAAGGCACCTTGACACCAACGACATATCTTGACATCACACGATGAAAGAAGAGAAGCATTAAAGATTGTTACCTTTAATAGTGAGGAAGGCTTTGGTGAATGCACGGCCCAGTTCATTGGTGGCTTCTACCATGTATTCTCCTTCATCATGTTTGGTGACACCTAAGACGACCAGGGAGCAGACACCAAAGTCGTTTGTGCAAAAATAGGTAGGATCACTGGAGAGGTCTCTACTGTCCTTGTACCAGGTGATCTTTGGAGCTGGATGGCCTCCAACAGCACAGCTCATGTGGCACTCACTCCCAGTAGTCACCACATGAGGCTTCAATGGCACGAGGAATCTCGGGGGCTGGTTTTGATTAACTCCCCTGTATTTCTGTGGTCTGACTTGAAATTCAGCTGTAAAAAAAAAAAAACAGCAATATACAAACACACACTGAGATATTGCTTCACAGCAAAAGAAGTCAGGGTTTAAAGGACCAGGTTTCAATTGTGACACTTGGTTGTGCAGGATGTCTGGAATTCTATGGATTGTACTCTGTGTTTCTTCTCAAATCAGTCAGAATTTAACTTTGAAGTCAGAAACTTTGGTTTCTGCAAAACATAAGCCTTAGATTTTGCTGGGAATTAATTTTGTGGTGAATTACATGATATAATGGCTGGAAATAAAGGGTCTGTCTGCACAATGTCCGTGCAGAAAGGACAAGCCTTCACTGCCAAACCGGAATTTCTTAGTGTATCTCTATGCATTATTGTTCTGGGCAACTAAATGTTCACAGGAGGGGAGACCCATTTCAGGATGGTGTGTTAGAAACAATAGAAGAAACAAAACATGACAACACACAGATGTTTGTAAATGTTTGTAAAAGCTCTTTACCCTTTGTTTTTTTAATACTCCAAGGCTTCACAGTTTCAGACGGACCACTGGCTCCCAAGCTATTTTTTGCCAGAACCCTAAAGTAGTAGTCCCGGCCTGGGATCAGTTTGGTGAATGTGAACTTGTTGGTGTAGATCAGGTCACCCACCACGTGCCACAAGCCCTTTCGTGATTCACATTTCAGGACTGTGTAGTAGAGATCTCTCTCCCATTTCTCAGATGCTGATGGCTCCCAGATTACTGTCACTGTATTTGGCACGTTCTCTTCCAATCGAATAGGTCCAGGTGATTGTGGGATATCTGTCAGATGAAGGCAAATAATAACAGAGATGTAGGGAAAGCAGCACAGTACAGAACCCTAAAAACCTTGAGGCCATTCTATGTCTGGGGGCTGAGTAAACATCCTGGTCATTAGAAAGGACAAAATTTGATTCCTTCTCCAGTCACACAAACTCATTTGCTATTAACTGAACTTCTGCTGCATTACATCTGCATTGCTGGGCCTCCTCCCCTTATAGGGAGGATGTGAGGGCTGGTACAGCTAAACTTTTTTGCCTTTTAGTGAGACAGCATATGGAGTTGTAGCTATGACTAAATGTCCTACAGCCTGCTGCTGACTAACCTTAGACCACCACAAAGAGCATGAACTGCTCTCCTGGGGTTTGTACCATCAAGAAAGATGTTGAGGTGTTGGAGCGAGTCCAGAGGAGGGCGACCAAGCTGGTGAAGGGTCTGGAGGGTCTGACCTACGAGGAACGGCTGAGGGAGCTGGGGGTGTTTAGCCTGGAGAAGAGGAGGCTCAGAGGTGACCTTAGTGCAGTCTACAACTACCTGAAGGGAGGTTGTAGTGAAGTGGGAGTCGGCCTCTTCTCCCGGGCAACCAGCGATAGGACAAGAGGACACAGCCTCAAGCTTTGCCAGGGGAGGGTCAGGTTGGACATTAGGAGAATTTCTTCTCAGCAAGGGTCATTAGCCATTGGAAGGGGCTGCCCAGGGAGGTGGTGGAGTCACCATCTCTGGAGGGGTTTAAGAAAAGACTGGACATGGCACTTAGTGCCATGGTCTAGTTGACAGGGTGGTGTCAGGGCAACGGTTGGACTCAATGATCCCAGAGGTCTCTTCCAACCTGACTGATTCTGTGATTCTGTGATCTGTGTGACCTTGCCTTTTTAAGCAGAGTCACTCTGGAAGCCGGGTGTAATTTTAATCAGTAGATTGCTCTGTCCTGCAGACACGGCCAAATGACACCACAAAGTGGCCAGACTGAGTCTCATGGAAAATTGTACTCTAGTTCTCCCTGTGCCTGCACAGCTTAACTGCAGCAGAGCTCACCATGCTGAACACAGTTCGCTGCCTACTGCCTATTCGCAGTAAATCTGTAAGTGTGTATTGTAGTGAGGGAGTTACCTGTAACTTGAACTTGAAAGCTGAATGTTTGTCTTTTTCCTAACCCATTCTGAACCTCAACAGTGTAGTTGCCACTGTCAGCATACTCAGCTGCTCCAATCAGCAGCTGGGTGGTACCATCTTCGGTGTTTATTGTAGCCCGGTTTGGAAGAGAAAGCCCATCCTTTAACCAGGTCACCACTGGATCTGGAGACGCCTGTAAATAGCGTTAAAAATAAATAAATATTTATTAAAAATAAATGACAATACGAGTTATAGCCCACTTGTTTTGCCTCCAGATTGCCTCTTTACATCTTTAGTTTCATTATCTTGTCCCAAATGTATACCTAGATGATACTGTAAAGTAATATTCAGAAATATGGATCCAAGACGGATCTAAGAGCCATGGATAAAGGGCTGCTCTAAAGTTTCTTTGTAACTTTTCTCTTTCTCTGTGTCTTTTAAGAATGCTGTTTTAGTAAGGTGTTCAGGTTAACTTTATCAAACAGGGTGTGCTAGATCAACAGATGACATCAGTAGTTAATATTGTCTACTTCTAAAAAGATCTGCTGGTTTTAGAAAGAGAAACGTCCTCAGAGTCTTTATTTCCATTGTGCCATCTTCAGTCTCTGTTCTCCAAGAGATTAGGAGAAAGGCCAGCGCATACACACACTTTGCCTTCATCATCCTCTTCTCGATATCCCAGACTTTACCTGTGTTGTTCCAAGCTTACGTCAAAGCACACAGGATTTCTGTCAGTGCATGCCTACTTCTCAAGTCATATAGCTTAATAAGACAAACACAGTCAAGAAGATATTTATTTTTAAACTCTAAGTATGACAGATTAGTACCAGATGGTGATAATATTGATATGGTTGGATGGACAACATTGTGCCTTGTTTGCAGAGGTTAATGAATGACTGTAATCTCATAAAACACTAATGCCAAGAGTGACAGCTGAATTCTTGTTCATGTTTTCCTCATATACACAGTATACACAGCACAGGCAGGTTAAAGGATTTGCCCAGTCTTGGAAACAAAATTCCATGCCAAGACAAGAGTAGCTCAGTTTTCATGTCTACTATTGACAACAACATAAAAACAGATGAGGAATTCTTACAAACACATTTGAATACTTACTTCAAAGGGAATATTCACTCGGATGGTATTTCCTGCTTTTATAAGCAGGAAGCTTTTCACTGTGTCATCTATTAGTAACCTGGGAGAAACTGGAAAAGACAGTGATTACAATAAAAAGTTGAATATTAGTACAGAGTCACTGGCTGACAAACTCATATGCATGTGTTCGATACTCCTAATGCCTTCCCAACAGCTAGCCTGCAGGCTGTGGATAAACTCAGAGTGGTACCGTGGAAAAAAAGCTCCTCAATTTAGTAAGATTCAAATGTTATTACTATTTATTTATCACTAAGACTAAACAAGGGGAAATGATGTAAAAATACATTCACAAGAAGGTTTGTATACATGTGATGTCTCAGTCAAGATGTTTGTATACATGTGATGTCTTCACCAAGCTGGGGAAGGGTCTGGAGGGTCTGACCTACGAGGAACGGCTGAGGGAGCTGGGGGTGTTTAGCCTGGAGAAGAGGAGGCTCAGAGGTGACCTTAGTGCAGTCTACAACTACCTGAAGGGAGGTTGTAGTGAAGTGGGAGTCGGCCTCTTCTCCCAGGCAACTAGCGATAGGACAAGAGGACACAGCCTGAAGCTTCGCCAGGGGAGGGTCAGGTTGGACATTAGGAAGCATTTCTTCTCAGCAAGGGTCATTAGCCATTGGAAGGGGCTGCCCAGGGAGGTGGTGGAGTCACCATCTCTGGAGGGGTTTAAGAAAAGACTGGACATGGCACTTAGTGCCCTGGTCTAGTTGCCATGGTGGTGTCAGGGCAACGGTTGGACTCAATGATCCCAGAGGGCTCTTCCAACCTGGTTGATTCTGTGATTCTGTGAATCACGGAGAAATTGGCTCTTTGACACACTTTACCTCATCACATGGGTGATCTTCTGTTTAAAATGACATATGGGGAAAAGGAAATCGCAATGGACCCTTATGAAATACACGTTCAGTACAGAGTACAGAACACCCTCAGGAAATCGGCCTGAGTCTATTAAAAATAATCTTTTTTCAGTATTTAAGATATTTTTTCTTTTTTTTTCTCTTTTCATCAATATAATACGTTATTATATTTAGCATTTTTCTAAACATGCCAAATACAATTGCGCTAAATTGTATTTAGTATTTCCAGTTCAGAAATGGAAAAACTGCTTCCCAGATAGACTTAAATATTTATTAGTTTACTGACTTATTATAAAAGGATTCTCCAGGCATAGGCCAAAAGTAGACATTTTCACTTAGGACCCAAGTTAAGGAAGATGAATCCCGCACAGAATTATCTCTTACTTCTGTAGTTCTGCAACATTCCCAAACAGAAGGAAAAAAAGCTAGAGCTACAGATTGTAAATAAAGATGAAAAAGTGAAAAAAGTGCATTCATACTAGAAAATTGAAAAGGAAAACAACGTTTACAAATGCTAACATAACAAATGTGATTTAAGAGAACGAAACAAAATGTTTAATTCCAAAAGACTGTAGAAAACTAGACTGAAAATTCTATTATTCCATCAAAAAAGCATGGGTAGGCATAAAGCATGTATGGTTTCTGTCTGGTGATCATGACTGTGGTATAGCTCCACGAGTTTTGAGCGTTCTTTTATCATCATGAGTCTTTAACATGAGCTGAACACTGTGCATTGTACATTTATTATCAGTTAAATCTTCAGAATTTCCTGATGAGGTGATCAAGGCTCTCTGGAGCCTGCCAGAGTTCAAGGAGCATCTGGACGATGCTCTTAGTCATATATGGTTTAGTTTTAGGCTGTCCTGCGAGGAGCAGGGAGTTGGACTTGATGATCCTTATGAGTTCCTTCCAACTTGAGATATTCTATGATTCTAGGAAATAAGACCAGAGGAGCAATGCAGTATTTGTCCTTCTGCTACAGTCTAGGACTTTAAAGGAGCTCGTCACAGTGACCTATAGCGCTTGCCTGCATCCTGTTACCTATAGAATGACCTCGTTCATTCTGAAAGCAGCCCACTTTGACTTACCTACAGGCGGAGGGGCTTCAATGTAAGCTTCAAGCTCCGCGGCTTCTCCTGGGCCACTGTCATTGAGGGCTCTCACGCGTAGGAAGTACATCTCCTCAGCTTGGAGGCCTTTAACTGTGTAAGTGGTCACCGCTATGGGAAGAGCATTGCATTTGGTCCAGTTGAGGTTGTTAGAAGACCTCATCTCCACCTCATAGCCTTTCACATGACTCCCGTCTTTTGCTTCAGGTCTGTTCCATGTCAAGGTGACACTACTGCTGTCACTGCTGCTCACTTTAAGGTCCTGCACTTGACCTGGAGGTTCTGAAAAGAGAGATCTTATTTGAACTATTTTTCTAGGATTTCTGTCCCCTCTTTTCAGTTACTTCCTGAGATCCCAAACATTCTTGCAGTGCACTGGATATCCACCCTGCTGTCTTGCCTCCACCTTGTCCCGGTTCTTCAAAGCTGGATCCAGGTACCTGCTCCTACCAGCCACGCAGTACAATCTACAACACTCCTGAAATGGTCTGCAACCCACCCTGAATACCTCTCCACACTGCACATAACTCCCCCAGGGGAGTCTGCCACGCCTTGACTTAGACATCACACAGGAAATCTTGCCATTCCTTCCTCATGCTGACAGTGGATTGTCAACTGTAAAACATTCCCCAATTACTTGATCTTTGTCTTCACATACTTTTACACAGCATTTGAAAACATCGCCTCTCCACTAACATCCCCAGTCTACATTCAGCTTTACGTGCCCCCAGGCCAGAAGGATGGGGGGCAGCGCACTTACTCGTGGAATCCCGCGCAGTGACAGCCTGTGAGGGTTCACTGGCATCTCCTACGCCAGCAGCATTGACAGCTGCCACACGGAATTCATACTGAAGACCTTTCTTGAGACTGGTCATTTTCAGCTTCTTGTCTGCAGAAAGAAAAGGAGCGTGTTGGCTCAGGTGAGCTGTTCCCAAACAGGAAAGGGTGAGACAACAATGTTTTACTTTACTCCACATAGAACTGTGGACTGAATAACTCTCAGGAGCCATGTATAAATGCTGTCACTGATTCCCCTGCCCTTCCCTGTCCAAGTGCATGTGTACTTCTGGGACATGTTCATTGTATTCCCTTCCAAATCACACAATTTGAGAACTATTAAGTTAGAGAAAGGATAAATACTGCTTTTCCTCATGGGATAATCCTAAACTCTTCTATCTCAGATAAGAAATCCTAGCTTGCAACTGATAGATAATTGATAGCTATAGTCAAAACACATTTTGGAGCTCATACACATCACTTGGGCTTCTTTATCTTCCTTGTATTTATAAATTCTTGTCTGCCAAGTTCCTAGCATGAGGACTAAGGACAGTAGTTTTGCATGCAAAGACTTTAGTTCCAGAAACTGAGGACCTCATGTCCCAGGATGCAGCAGTGAGCTTCTTTGCACTCTTCTCCAGCCATATGCTTGCACACAATCTAGAAAAAAATCATCACCCTCCTCCCAGGCACGCAGCTGTACATGAAACCAAGGCCTGGCTTTGCTATGGCAGAGCTGTGTAACCGTACTTGTGAAAAAAACTTACTTGTGAAAAACCATGTACACTAGAGCTGTGAAAGACAAGAAGGTAAAACTTCAGACAGGGGTAATATGGTTGTGATGGGGACAGTCAGCAGCTCAAGAATTCAAGAGGAAAAACACTGATGTAAAAAAGTATAAGATCCTAAGCAGAAAGCAAGGAGTTAGAAGGCAGCAACTCCATAAAGGTCAGCGTGTTACCTCCTGCACTGACCTGACCTTTCTGTCTTTTTCAAGTCTTCCAGTCTGTTCCAGGATTTAAGCTACCTACCTGCTATAGGCACACTGTTAACTGGCAGCCAGATCGTGGTACCCTTCTTGCGTTTTTGAACGATGTATCCCACAATTTGGGAACTGCCAGTTTTACGAGGTGCTTTCCAGGATATTGTGATGGCGTCTCTGCTGGCACTGATAATCTCAGGGGGATCTGGAGCACCAGGTGTAGCTAGAAAGAGATTAGTCTTTCATTATTAGCAGGTATATTTTTATTGCAATATAAGAAAGTATTCTGCATCATTTCTTCTTCCAGTTTCCCCAAGGTGTTCATACAGATGTGTTTTGAAAACTTGACTAAGACCTGAAGCTGAGTATCCTATTCTCCATACAAATAGGATCCAGCATGGACCTCTGTTCCTGAATTTTGTTTTCATGAATGACCTGCTGTCATCACAACTGACAATTCCACCGCCAGCCTACGGAGTGAGGGATGTCCATTCTTACATGGTAGGAAAAGTCAGCGTTATTCTCGCTTTTGATGACAGAAACTGGAAACGGAATGGATTTTCTTAGCCCTTTGCTAAAGCAATCAAAGTACAGGGTTTCTCATAATCATGGGAAGGAGGATGTAGAAGGAAGAAAATTGGAAATAGAATAGAGCATTGCTTTCTCTCTAGTACTACATTCATGCTCATGGCAAAACTGTTTTAGTATTTAAACTCACTGAAGGACAAAGAATAGAATTCAGTGTTTGGAAATCAGGGGAATGAAGTGGTCATACTGAAAAATGCTGCACATACGGAGACACTCCTTTGCCTATGGAGTTAAGAAAAGGCCTCACATGTTCTCTTTGTAGCCATCCTGGGAAAAATTTTCTCTGATCTTGATGCATATTGCATTTCCCCCATGAAACTTGCTTTCCAATTCAGAGTGGAGCATAACTGAGAACTTAACGCCATCTCACTCAGCATCATCAAAGCCTACGATAAACTTCTCAATGTACAATCTCCACAGATTTGTGGAGACTTCACAGCTGTGATTCAAGTTGAGATCTGTAGCAACACCCAAAATGCACTGAGTTTTCTTTGATGTCAGCTTTGATAATGAATTCCCCAGATGGCTGTCAAACACAATTACGAACAGTTCTCCCTTACCTTTACTGACAGCCTTCACTTCATCTGATTCCAGTGCATCGCTGGTTCCCTCGGCACTCACAGCTCTCACCCTGAAGTAGTAGCTCATGTCTTGTTCCACTTTGTTAGTAGTGAAGGTAGTACAGCTCCTGGGGGTTTCTCCCAAAGTCACCCAGTCATTCTTGCCTACCTGCAGACTCTCAACAATGTATCTTTGCACTGGTTTGCCCCCATCATCCTTTGGGGGCTTCCACTGAATGGTGATGTCGTTTGCAGAGCTTTCTACAATTTTGATGGGTCCTGCAGGTGGCTGTGGCTTGTCTGAAAAGGTGAACACAGAGACACTATGAGTTGGCTCCAGACCCACACGTGCTCCTGGGTTTGGAGCACACACTCTTGCTCACCAGTTGGGAGACTCAGTTTCTGATGGAATACATGCATAGTTGCAGAATGAGGGCTGGGCACTTGAATTGCCTCTTCAAAACTTACACTTTTCTAACTTTTGATAAGTGTGGGGAAAGCCAGGCCCTTCCTCCATGGAGTAATTGTTCTCATAAGCACTGCACCAATTCAGCTTGCTTGTAAGAATGAACACCATTTCTGGTCTTCCAAAAGAGCACAGCCATTTATGACAGGGCTGAATTTGGCCTTGATAATCTATTTCAGATTTGCCTGTTGCGCTTAGTCCCATCTCCCACAGCCACGCCACATTCAAAACCTAGCTGCTGAGGCCGTGCAAAACCAAACTAGATTTGTGTCACCTTGTACTAAAGGGCAAGAAACATGTCAGCAATCTTTGCCTGTACCCTGATTTAGTGGAAAATTACACAGTCTTGTTCGTCTTGCAATACCAAGTAGCTCTAAATAAGATTGTCACCAGTGTTGACGGGTTCCCTTCTTAAGCTTTACAATGAGAGCCACAGTGGATGTTATGGGGCTCTTACCTATTACCATAAGCTTTAAGTTGATCTCCAGGACGCCACTGTCATTCTTCAGCCTGACTTTGTAATCCCCACAGTCCTTTCTCTCACAGCTGGTGATGGACAGCATGGTATAGGTCTCTGTTTTATCAACACGAATCCTTGCGTCATCTACTAGCTCCATTCTGTCCTTCAGCCACATTGCTCCGACTGGCAGCCGGCCCTCAAAAGGGATCTTGATCTTAACGTTCTGCCCTGCCTTGGCCACAGTAGGAATACTTGTTAAGTTTTGGAGGAGAACTTTGTCAACCTGTGGAGGATCTAAGCAGATGATACAAGGTCATTAAAACCTGCAATTCAAAGAGGATAAAGCTCACCTTGGAGGGAAGGGCTTCCTCATGATGCTGTCAATAATGTTTAGAAGCTCACAACATTTGGACCTTCACTTCAGTTGCATGCTCAGTGCTTCACATACATACATGTACTTTGCTACAGGATAATTATCACAAAGTATTTGTGGTGTCATACCGTCCTTTTCACTGGAGCAAACTTCTCATAGGCAATACACTAAACACAAGAATGAAGAATCTAGTCTGATAAAGTGCTATGTGCACCCCAAAAACCTTTGAGTTAATAATATAAGCCATACAGGAAGGTTCCCTGGTTAAATTTGCAAATACAAAATGCACCAACCTGTACAAAAATCTCCCATTTACACGGTAATTCTTTATAATAAAGTTGTCTCAATAACCAACTATAGGTCTCTGAGAAAACATATTACGTTTCAAGCACATCAAGGCTAGCATGCTGCATTAGTAGTTTGAATAGACTCACCTTCAACAAAAATTGAAGCCTCAGTTTTTACATCTCCACCTTCAAACCTGTATTTCCCAGCATGAATATCTTCCACTTTGGTAATAATTAGTTTGTGGACTAGACCTTCCTTTTCAAGAAGGACTCCCTCCATGCTTGTTAACTACAAGGTAAAGCACAGAGACTCATTCTTAAAAATAAAGGGAAAAAAAAGGGCCATCCAAACTTAAAGTGGACAAGAACTTGAAATGTAATTGAAAAGACTTACAAATGACACACATTACAATAATATTCTGGGTTTACTCATCTGGTAAAGGTGCATATAAGCATTACCAACATACTCACCACAGAGACTTGATTGAAAGTCCATTAAAATAAATTTTAGTAAAATCCCCAAGCTCTCTTTTGCTATTCTTAATGACAAAAACTTTGGCCCATGCTTGAGTATGACACCTCAGAACTCCTACAGTATCATCTGGATCCCACAATTGGAATTGCTCTTCAGTGTTGGTTTGGAACATAGAATACAATGTCTATGCTTGACCCTAAGCACTAATTTGAAAGAGCACTCTTCGCGTTATGTCTGCCTGAAGGATCCTTTGAAGACTCTCCCTTGTTTTTTGCACATTTGTCTCATTCACCAAGGAAAAGAAAAAGGATTGCACTGCAAGGAAGAGACCCACACCATCTCCACCCATGAAAAAGAAAGGAAAACACAAAGCCTCTTGTTGTCAGCAAGAATGGAAATGCCTTGCAGCGGTAAAGGGGAGAAATCTTGCTGGGTTTCTATCAGGAATTTTATTATCAACAGGCTCCTGCAGAACACTTCCAGGGCCATACTCAGCCTACAGAAAGATTGGCAGAGGGAAGGACACCTTGACACAACACTTGATAAGAGGTAGAGCCAGAAAGCAGAGCATTGCTAACCGAAGAAAACAGTAGCTAGAGGACACCTACCTTTAATCCATCCTTAAACCAGGTTCCTGCCACGTCATGTCTACTGACAGTGCAAGACAGCTCCGCTGGTTCCCCTTTCACGACGCTGATATCAAGTAAGCGTTTGTTGAGACGACAGCGTGGCACTGACCATTCAGAAAAGAAAACATTGAAAAGATGTTAACTCTGTGTTACACTAACAGAGAGAAACGTATAGATGAAAATGCATGGGCACGTGAGGAGAAAAGAGCTTTTTAACAAATACGTCCTGTAGTCGTGACAGGCTTTTGTACCACAACACCGGGGGCCAGCTGGCACAAACTCACTGCACAGAAAGGACGCGCCAGCTGGCCTGCATGCAATATAGTCCTAACATCAACCTAATGGGCAATGGATTCATCACAAATCGCATTATCCATCTACAGATTCGCTATTTTAAGTTTATACTAATTGTCTTGGCTCCCTCTACAGCCAGTGGGAAAAAACAGGCTACTCCAGGATATGGATGTACCACTACATCTTTCTTTTCCTCTGCGTTGACCAGATATGGGCAGATACGGGGCTGCCCAACCACTTCCCCCTAAACAGTCACACTATTCTCTACCCCCTGTATTCCTCTTTGCCTTCCCATGTACTTCTCCATTAACATCCTCATCCCCCCTCTAATAAACATCCCACCGCCTTCCCCATTAACTCCAGCTTTGTTGCTTCTACTTCCTTATTTATATTTATGTTTTGTTTGCCTTGAAAATTTCTAACTTGTCAGTAACTCCACTAGGTGAATATTTGCCTTCAGTTATTCATATGAAGTTTCTCATTTCTACTTTTTTCACATTATCATCTTGCTGGTTGAGCCACTGGCCTTAGTCACATGGCTGCATACACATTACTCGCCTTTTACTATATGCAACACCTTCTTATTTCTGATGTTACAAGAGAAAAGAGCTCTTTACATTAGGCCCAATGTGCATATGAATCCAGTATAAGCAGGCACAGATTTGTTCCCAGAACTTGGAAAAACACAGATCTTTGCACTAGATGTTAGACCAAATAAATGAAACAATAAGTTTTAAATTGGAACAATATCAAAGAAACATGATGTGCTGGTTTGGGCTGGGATAGAGTTAATTTTCTTCACTGTAGTTTGTATGGGGCTGTGATTCGGATTTGTGCTGAAAACAGTGTTGATAACCCAGAGATGTTTTAGCTCCTGCCAAGCAGGGCTTACACAGCGTCAAGGCCTTTTCTGCTCCTCACACCACCCCACCAGCGAGCAGGCTGGGGGTGCAAAGGGGTTGGAAGGTGACACAGCCAGGACAGCTGACCCCAACCGACCCAAGGGATATTCCAGACCATATGACATCACGCTCAGCATATAAAGCTGGGGGAAGAAGGACGGAAGGGGGGACATTTGGAGTGATGGTGTTTGTCTTCCCAAGTCACCGTTACGCGTGATGGAGCCCCGCTTTCCTGGAGATGGCTGAACACCTGCCTGCCCAGGGGAAGTGTGAATGAATTCCTTGTTGTGCTTTGCCTGTGTGCAGCTTTTGCTTTACCTATTAAAGTGTCTTTATCTCAACCCATGAGTTTTCTCACTTCTACTCTTCCGATTCTCTCCCCCATCCTGCTGCGTGGGGAGTGAGTGAGCAGCTGTGTGGTGCTTAGTTGCCAGCTGGGGTTAAACCACGACACCTGGTATGTTTATGAACTGAAGCCTGTTCCACGCGGATCTGAATCATTTATTTGAATGAACAGATGATACCTGGTTTAGATAATTTAAACAAAGATCATTTCAACTTTTAAGGCAGTTTGATCTGAGCGAATTGTGTAAGGTCAAACAGCAAATCAGTGGTAAAATTGGGAATGGAACATGGTATAACCAAATTTCTACATATAGCTACATTTGTCTAAACCATAAGATTCAATTTCTCTGCAGGATTAGGAATGTGAGTATCAAAATGCAAAACCAGCACTACAGAAGTCATCACTTAACCACATACCTTTCAGATCATCCAGGGAATAATGTCTTCTTCTTCCCATACTTTCCATACTCTTCAAGAAATCATTCGTTTTAATTTCAAGGCTGGGTTCCTCTTTCCTCTGGTTTATTGAAGGAGGTCCAGCATAAAGATCTGACATCTGACCATAACCTAGTGAACCTTGCCCGAGACCACCTGAATTCCTCCCATCAACAGATTTGCTATGGGGTTTACTCCCTGCCCCTCTAAAGGCAGATTTTTTGTCATAAAGGGAGCCTAACTGTCCTAAATCTCTGCCCTCACCCTTGGCATCTCCTTCACCTGAAAGTGAATCTCTGTCGTGAGATGAACCTTTATTCCCTGATCCTCTGAAATCACTGGCAGTGCCCTTCCCAGTTTCACCTCTAGTAGAAGATTTGCCAGGATGTGAGCCCAGCCCATATTCACCACCTCTTCCAGCAGCACCTACCACACCTTCTTTACCGTGGACTGAACGTAACTCCCTTTCATCACCTCCCAACCTACCCGCACCAGCCCTGGCTCCACCTGACCCACTGTCCTTGCCATAGGGAGACCCAGCACTCCGTATTGCAGAGCCACCAACACCAGCGCCTTCTGAGGAAAAGCCATCTCCTCTTGCTCCACCTGCATATCCTTGAGCTCTGCTCAGCGCAGAATCCCTGCCATGGCGAGATCCTATTCCTTCTTCACCTCCGAAAGGAAAATGAGCAGCTCCTGCCGCAGCCCCAGCTGGGAGACCATCCTTTCCATAGAAAGAACCAACGCCCCTTGCACCACCTACACCAGCACCAGCACCAGCTGGGAGACCATCCTTTCCATATGGATACCCAACTCCGCCTGCACCAGCTACACCAGCACCACCAACACCAGCCCCAGCTGGGAGACCATCCTTTCCATACGGATACCCAACTCCGCCTGCACCAGCTACACCAGCACCACCAATGCCAGCCCCAGCTGGGAGACCATCCTTTCCATACGGGTACCCAACTCCCCCTGCACCAGCTACACCAGCACCACCAATGCCAGCCCCAGCTGGGAGACCATCCTTTCCATATGGAAACCCAACTCCCCCTGCACCAGCTACACCAGCGCCACTAAGACCAGCCCCAGCTGGGAGACCATCCTTTCCATAGGGAGACCCAACTCCCTCTGCACCAGCTACACCAGCACCACTAAGACCAGCCCCAGCTGGGAGACCATCCTTTCCATAGGGAGACCCAACTCCGCCTGCACCAGCTATACCAGCACCACCAACACCAGCCCCAGCTGGGAGACCATCCTTTCCATAGGGAGACCCAACTCCCCCTGCACCAGCTACACCAGCACCACCAACACCAGACCCAGCTGGGAGACCATCCTTTCCATATGGAAACCCAACTCCCCCTGAACCAGCTGCACCAGCACCACCAATGCCAGCCCCAGCTGGGAGACCATCCTTTCCATAGGGAGACCCAACTCCGCCTGCACCAGCTACACCAGCACCACCAACACCAGCCCCAGTTGGGAGACCATCCTTTCCATAGGGAGACCCAATTCCCCCTGCACCAGCTACACCAGCACCACCACCAGCCCCAGCTGGGAGACCATCCTTTCCGTAAAGAGCCCCAACTCCGCCTGCACCAGCTACACCAGCACCACCAACACCAGCCCCAGCTGGGAGACCATCCTGTCCATAGGGAGACCCAACTCCCCCTGCACCAGCTACACCAGCACCACTGACACCTCCTCCAGCTGAAACACCATCCTTTCCATAAGGAGATCCAACACCTCCAAGTCCAGCTACACCAGCACCACCAGCACCAACCCCAGCTGGAAGACCATCCTTTCCATAGGGAGACCCAACTCCCCCTGCAGCAGCATCCCCAAGACCAGCCCCAGTTGGGAGACCATCCTTTCCATAGGGAGACCCAGCCCCCGCTGCACCAGCTACACCAGCACCACCAAAGCCTGCTCCCGCTGGAACACCATCCTTTCCATAAATAGACTCAACACCTCCAAAACCAGCTACACCAGCACCACCAATGCCTGCTCCAGCAGGGAGGCCATCCTTTCCATATGGATACCCAACTCCCCCTGCACCAGCTATACCAGTACCACCGATGCCTGCTCCAGATGGAAGACCATCCTTTCCATAGGGAGACCCAACTCCCCCTGCACCAGCTATACCAGCACCACCAATGCCAGCCCCAGCTGGGAGGCCATCCTTTCCATAGGGAGACCCAACTCCTCCTGCACCAGCACCACCAATGCCTGCTCCAGCTGGGAGACCATCCTTTCCATATGGAAACCCAACTCCCCCTGCACCAGCTACACCAGCACCACCAACACCAGCCCCAGCTGGGAGACCATCCTTTCCATACGGATACCCAGCTCCGCCTGCACCAGCTACACCAGCACCACCAACACCAGCCCCAGCTGGGAGACCATCCTTTCCATACGGATACCCAACTCCCCCTGCACCAGCTACACCAGCACCACCAATGCCAGCCCCAGCTGGGAGACCATCCTTTCCATACGGGTACCCAACTCCTCCTGCACCAGCTACACCAGCACCACCAACACCAGCCCCAGCTGGGAGACCATCCTTTCCATAGGGAGACCCAACTCCTCCTGCACCAGCTACACCAGCACCACCAACACCAGCCCCAGCTGGGAGACCATCCTTTCCATACGGGTACCCAACTCCTCCTGCACCAGCTACACCAGCACCACCAATGCCAGCCCCAGCTGGGAGACCATCCTTTCCATAGGGAGACCCAACTCCCCCTGCACCAGCTATACCAGCACCACCAACACCAGCCCCAGCTGGGAGACCATCCTTTCCATATGGAAACCCAACTCCCCCTGCACCAGCTACACCAGCACCACTAAAGCCAGCTCCAGCTGGGAGACCATCCTTTCCATAGGGAGACCCAACTCCCCCTGCACCAGCTACACCAGCACCATCAACGCTTGCTCCAAATGGAACACCATCCTTTCCGTACGGTGGCCCAAATCCCCCTGTACCTCCTGCACCAGCACCACTGATGCCTCCTCCAGCTGGAAGACCATCCTTTCCATACGGAATCCCAACTCCCCCTGTACCAGCTACACCGGCACCACCAGCACCAGCCCCAGCGGGGAATCCATCCTTTCCATAGGGAGATCCAGCACCTCCAAAACCACAAACTGCAGCCTCACCAATGCCTGCTCCAGCTGGGAGACCATCCTTTCCATAGGGAGACCCAACTCCCCCTGCACCAGCACCACCTACACCAGCCCCAGCTGGGAGACCATCCTTTCCATACGGAAACCCAACTCCCCCCGCACCAGCTACACCAGCACCACCAACACCAGCCCCAGCTGGGAGACCATCCTTTCCATATGGATACCCAACTCCCCCTGCACCAGCTACACCAGCACCACCAACACCAGACCCAGCTGGGAGACCATCCTTTCCATACGGATACCCAACTCCCCCTGCACCAGACACACCAGCACCACCAGCCCCAGCCCCAGCTGGGAGACCATCCTTTCCATAGGGAGACCCAACTCCGCCTGCACCAGCTACACCAGCACCACCAACACCAGCCCCAGCTGGGAGACCGTCCTTTCCATATGGAAACCCAACTCCCCCTGCACCAGCTACACCAGCACCACCAACACCAGCCCCAGCTGGGAGACCATCCTTTCCATATGGATACCCGACTCCCCCTGCACCAGCTACACCAGCACCACCAACACCAGCCCCAGCTGGGAGACCATCCTTTCCATATGGATACCCGACTCCCCATGCACCAGATACACCAGCACCACCAGCCCCAGCCCCAGCTGGGAGACCATCCTTTCCATAGGGAGACCCAACTCCGCCTGCACCAGCTACACCAGCACCACCAACACCAGCCCCAGCTGGGAGACCATCCTTTCCATATGGATACCCGACTCCCCATGCACCAGATACACCAGCACCACCAGCCCCAGCCCCAGCTGGGAGACCATCCTTTCCATATGGAAACCCAACTCCCCCTGCACCAGCTGCACCAGCACCACCAATATCAGCCCCAGCTGGGAGACCATCCTTTCCATACGGATACCCAACTCCCCCTGCACCAGCTACACCAGGACCACCAGCACCAGCCCCAGCTGGGAGACCATCCTTTCCATAGGGAGACCCAACTCCGCCTGCACCAGCTACACCAGCACCACCAACACCAGCCCCAGCTGGGAGACCATCCTTTCCATACGGGTACCCAACTCCTCCTGCACCAGCTACACCAGCACCACCAATGCCAGCCCCAGCTGGGAGACCATCCTTTCCATAGGGAGACCCAACTCCCCCTGCACCAGCTATACCAGCACCACCAACACCAGCCCCAGCTGGGAGACCATCCTTTCCGTAAAGAGCCCCAACTCTGCCTGCACCAGCTACACCAGCACCACCAACACCAGCCCCAGTTGGGAGACCATCCTTTCCATATGGAAACCCAACTCCCCCTGCACCAGCTACACCAGCACCACCAACATCAGCCCCAGCTGGGAGACCATCCTTTCCATACGGATACCCAACTCCCCCTGCACCAGCTACACCAGCACCACCAACACCAGCCCCAGTTGGGAGACCATCCTTTCCATATGGAAACCCAACTCCCCCTGCACCAGCTGCACCAGCACCACCAACACCAGCCCCAGCTGGGAGACCATCCTTTCCATACGGATACCCAACTCCGCCTGCACCAGCTACACCAGCACCACCAACACCAGCCCCAGCTGGGAGACCATCCTTTCCATAGGGAGACCCAACTCCCCCTGCACCAGCTATACCAGCACCACTAAGACCAGCCCCAGCTGGGAGACCATCCTTTCCATACATATACCCAACTCCCTCTGCACCAGCACCACCAACACCTGCTCCAGGTGGAAGACCATCCTTTCCATATGGATACCCAACTACCCCTGCACCAGCTACACCAGCATCACCCACATGTGCTCCAACTGGCCGACCACCTGCACCATACAAAGCCTCCATTTCCCCTATAGAACTGCCACCTGCACCAGATATAGCCCCACCTCCAGCTGGAAGACCACCTGGGCCATACAGCAAGCCAGAGCTTCCTGCCTGATGTAAATGACCACTAGCATGAAGTGTCAGGCCATCCTTGCCATAGGGAGCCCCTGTTTGTCCTTCTCTATTTATACTTGCTTCATTCACACCAACTACAGTCGGCAGACCATCCTTGCCAGCGGGGGACCTCATTCCTCCTGCAATCTCAGTGCCTGCAGCATTCTTTCTAGCTCCAGTCCCTGGACTAGTCCTACTGAATAGATCACTCTTACCACCCTTACCATCTCCCACTCTGGTTGAATCAGGATCAAGTCCATCTAACACAGAACTTCTGTCAGTAGCACCTAATCTCCCAACACCCCCAAAGCCAGCTCTGTAACTACCATCACCTAATTTACCACCCTTGTCATGCTGAGAGCCCACACCTTCTCCATCATCCATGCTAACAGCATCCAGCACACCATCATCTCTGCCATCCACAGAATACCATTCACCTGCTCCTCCTAATTCATCCCCAGTATCTGCTCTGCCTGTCACAGAATCCTTGCCACGGAAAGGCCTTAATCCACTTTTGCCTCCTAAGCCTTTTAATCCAAAGCTACTACCATCATTTGCCATTGAGTCTCCATCTAGGTCTGCTCCAGAAACCTGCCCAGACCCCATTCTTCCATTTTTCTGCACTCTACGTAGCCCATCTTTTCCCAAAAATCTATGGCTTCCATCAGCATCAACGGAGTGGCCTTGACTGCCGCCTTGACCATTTCTGTACCAGCCATCTTTTTCCCCACCAGTGTCCATAAGTTGATCTTCATCACCAACATATTCTCGGCGTCGAATTTTCTTAGCCCTGTCTTCATCTGCCAATGTTTCTTTCAGCCACTCAGATTTCTCTCTTTCGCCTCCTTCACCCTGTCGCCTCTTTCCTTTGGCATCTGTAATGAAGATGCATTGTTTGATAGGAGGAAATATAATTTACATGAAAAGAGAGGGGAAAAATGAACAATAGGTCATGTACTGTGTCAACAACCACAGAAAATGTGTTAGCATTTGTTATAATTTCATTCTAGGACACAGAAACACAATATATTTAAATAAATTTAAATTCAGTTCAAACCCTGAATTTTTTTAGTGTCACGTTCAGACATAAGTTTACATTTCTTAGTTAAAAAGACAATTATTTTTAGTGGAAACATGCTTATTAAAAAAAACAAACAACAAAAAAAAAGCAGAAAATGCAAATTTCCAGCATGACAGGTCTAATTCAGAGGGGCTTAGATTGTATTTGGGACTCATTAGTTCCTTCTGCCTTCTCCTTCCAGCCCTGGAGGAGTTACAGAATATCCCACGCACAGAGTGGTCATCAGTTCCCACCCTTGCACTAGGATCTCACTGCTACTGAGGCAGCTTGCACATCTGGCATCCTGGCATCTTAGAGATGGCCAACCTGAAGACTAAACATTCCAGTTCTGTGAACAGCTTTGTGTTAAACCAAAATTCAGGCTTTTCTGAGATAAACAGTGGAGCCAGCAGGTCACGCACTGTTTTGATTTCCAGGATAGATACCATTTCTGTAGAGTACTAACAGCTCAATGAACTCAGGGGGCAGTTTTTTATATGTAATACCCAACCTGCACTGTTTCAGAAGCAAGAAAATATGAGCCAGCTATTAATCTGCTTGCACTGAAAGGAGTGTTTCCCATCTTCCCAGCTTTCTTTGAGCTTCTTCTATCATGTTTAATCTCTAATTTGGAAAGAAAAATACTATCTAGCAAGATCGCATTGAATAGTATTGATAGTATAGAATTGATAGTGTTGAAAGCTCCTTGATCCCCTGTATGCTGTACTGTGTTCACACAGTGACAGCTTCATCAAAAACACATGTTGAGATACGGAGTATTTTTCAATAATGGATGGAGAACATGCTACTTCATAGCAGTTGTAGAGTAAATAAACCAATAGGATTTGTCAGGACTAATAAAAAGGGAAAAAAATGTCTCATCTGAAGAGGAAAGAGGGTCTAACCAGACCTTCATTTTTCCAAATTTAGGAATTAGAGGCTCTGCAATTCATTTCTTGGCAGAGAATCATCTCAATGAACAATCAGGCAGTGAGAGCGATATTATTTTGTTAACAAACCTCAAGCCAACACCATGGCAATAATACAGTGTCACTTACGCTCTACAATAAGCCAGGCATTTGAGGAGCAGAGTCCGGTGTCGAGCGTGTACATGCCGTTGTCAGAGGGCACAACATTTTTGATAATCAGTTTGTGGTTCAGGCCGTCAGGTGTTATGGAGATCTGGTGCTTCTCACTTGCTTTGAGGAGGTGGGTTTTGTGTAGCCACACAGCATCGTAGCAGGGCGTGCGTAGGGTACACTCAAAGACAGCGTCTTCTTCCTCGGGACAATTCACATCGTGGAGAGGCTGCTCAAATCTCACAGGGATGGCTGCAACGGAAAAATCAAAAGCTACCGAAAGGAAACAGAGCTGTTTCTGTCTTCCACGAAAAACTTGTTGCAGCTGAAGGAAGAAAGAAAGACAGGAACTTGCCATGCCTGTGAGCAGTGGTTTAAGCAGAAAAAGGAAAAACTGAGATGTGCTCCTGTGCCCAATTCTACAGAACAAAAAAGCAGAAAGTTAGATTTTTGTCTTTATTATCTTCTGAGACATTTACACCACACATCACTGTGATGTGCTGATAATTTCTAGTCATTAATGTATTTCAGCAACATAATACTTGTATCGAGTTGGTAGTTATTATTTTGAGCTTACAAAAGGAAACTATAGCACGGGGAAAGTTAAGGAATTTGCTCACTGTCATCCAGAAGTCAGAGCCAAACTGGTACTTGAACATAGTCCTTTGGACTACAAATGCAACCCCCATATCACATAACCACCCTCCTGCTCTTTTTTACCTGTGTCATTTAAGGAGCCCTTACTTGGCAACAGAAAAACAGCCTTCTGTAGTTATCAGGTTTTACTGCTGAGCTTTGCTTACGCTCCCAGACAAAATTTTCCGGCAAAAAATAATTTCACAGAATGTTAGGGATTGGAAGGGACCTCGAAAGATCATCTAGTCCAATCCCCCTGCCGGAGCAGGATTGCCTAGACCATATCACACAGGAACGCGTCCAGGCGGGTTTTGAATGTCTCCAGAGAAGGAGACTCCACAACCTCTCTGGGCATTTCTTGTTACAGTTGCACATCACATACATCCAACTCAATTCCTTACATTCAGCATCCAGTTCAGTTGAGAAAACAGGTACGTCCTCCACTCTGACTTGATACAAGCCTGCATCTTCTGGCTGCACATCGTTGACAATGAAATTATACTTTTTTCCAATTCGCCTCAGGCAGTGCTTTCTGTATTCATCCCCTGTTCCATATCTGAGCCTCTCACCATCCTAGAAAGAGAAAGAATATATTCTTAAAGGCAATGCAAAACCAGTGCAAGGCATTTCAAACAAATCAGGCCAAATTTGTTGCCTTATTGATATAAATGAGTAACAACAGGGAAGTCTATATCTATTACTACTTACAGCGGACAGCTGTTAAGTGGACAGGGCTCATTGCTTATGTAACACACAGGCAATATTAGGTGCAGTAAGTCCTGCCAGAACAGAGCAGCAGACTCTCAAACTAGGCAAAAGAATAGTACTTTGCTAGCTCACACAAGGTTTTGAAGCTTAACTAATACACAGTTAACATAACTCCGAAGACAAAGTACTTTCTTTGCTTAGATTTTAGCATCCTCACGGACAAGCAGGCAAGTTCACCTCTTTCCTATCTGTAACACACTTGGGTTACCTTCTCTGCGGTGTGGCTGCATAGACTTCAGGCCATGCATTTGCTTCAGAAGTTCATAGACTTAGTCTGATCTCCTCTTTAATGAATTCCTATTTCCCTGTATTAAAGCCACTTTGACTGAAATATATCTTCCAGAAAAACATCCACAGCACTGATCACACGGGGATCACAGTAGAATAACTACAGAACTAGATGGGATGGTTTACTTCCTTGAGATCTTCTTTCACAGAAGTAAATTGTAGTGGAATAACACACTCGAGAAAGCGAATAAAATCAATCTGTTTTTCTTATATGAGACTGCAGAATTTCTGCAGCCTGAAAGACACTGTTAGAATTTCCTCTTACCAGAAGAGTTCTTGAAGTCAAAAGGATGTCAGTAACTGACTGTTTCCCCTGTACTTGGATCTATAAATCCCAGGTAATATTCACCACCAAAGACTACCTGGACCCCCACACCAACACTTCTCCCTAACCAATCAAGGATTCTGCAATGGACAGACAAGTTTAAGAAGCTTATTTGCTCTCAGCCATTGCCCAGCAGATGAAGCATTTTATGTAGAAGACTTCAGTGGCCGCTGTGAGCTGGCCAGCTCATCGCACCCCCTCACCTTAAGCAGATAAACTTTGCTGTTACTGTTTTTCAGGTTCATCTCCAGACTGAACGTAGCTCTTCCCTCCTTGTTGACTTTGATGTGTTGAAAGTTTTTGATACTGTCTATTAACTGCAAAGAAAGATACAAGAACCTAGTAAATGATAAGGCCGCCATGACAGGAGTTCTTAAGCTGCTGAACTGATGTGAAATCTACTTTTTATCTGCATAGAAAAGAGCTACCTCGAACTTTATGTGTATACAAGAAGCATCTCTAAGTTTCCAGTTTCCCCCTGTAGGCAAATTATACTTTACGTGCTGCCTCCTGGTCATTCACACACTATGCAACCACTATTCATCCAGGTTTCTACATCCCCCTGTATGTGACGGCCAGTTTTGACTCTCAGGCATATAACTTTTCAATTTGGGGTCCAAATTCTCAACAGAGGCAACTGAATACAGATTTTAGCCATGTGGTTTAATAAAAGCATTACCCTATGGTCAGCATCTCCTAAAATTTAAGAAGTGAACTTCAAAAAAGTCGATGATAGCATTTTCATCTGTATAAGTATGCATGCATGAATGATATAAATCATTTGCTGTCATACAATAAAATTTTCATCTACAAAGCAATCTAGGAAGGTTTAGCCTGTTTTCAGAAGCTACTGAGGAACTATAGGACTCTGCACTTTGTTAAAGATCAGTGCTTTCAGTGGTTTCAGTTTATTTTACCTCTCCTTGTTCAGCCTCTGCGTCCTTCCTTATCTCCTGCAGCCTTCTCAGCATCCCACGGAAGTCAACAATTCCATATTTCAAACAGATTTTCTCATAATCTCTTCTATCTGCATGCAGCAGCAGTTGCCAGACTGCTTCTTTGTCCAAGGGTTTTGGTTTTGGTGCTGGGGCCCTTAGAAGCAAGGGGAAAAAAAAAGGTAGACATTTTGACAGAGAACAAGATGTCTTGTTTTTCTATAGCTAATCCTCTTTCATCTCTCTCTCCATTATTTCTGTAGTTCACTTGGCCCTGTAGATGTAGATAAGAAAGAACAGGACTCTTCTAGAACAGGTTTTCTGCATCTATACTACAAATTAAATGCTGCCTTGGGCAAGACTGTAATGTAGTTGTCCACACTGTTAAATTATCAGCAGTCACAGTTTGGCCCAGGCCAGCTTGCACTCTCCCAAGTAATTCCTCAGTGCAGTTGAGGATTTTGCACAGGCCAGAGATCATTCCCATGAGCCAATCTTTGGAGGTTCCCACCTGGGAAGTGAAGGGATTTCTGCAATGCACACATGGCAGTTTGTGCAGCTGGGCTGGGAGCCAGGGCTCAGCCCCTGATCAGCCAGAAAGAGCATTACATGGAGACTTGTCACTTAGCCAGGAAGTTACTTGTGAGCTAAAACCAGGAAAGCAGAGAAACAGATCTTTTAAGTCAAAATCTTGTGGTGCAAAGGAACATACACCTCAAAATGAGGCTGGTACCTTGTGTTTATCTCAGCCCCACAGACAGGGGCAAACTGTTCTGTTATGTCTCTCCATATTGAGCCTCACAACAACTTTGGAAACAAGAAGCGTTGCCTTGAAGATCTATGAAGCTGTCCCCTACCATCAAGAAACATCTAGGAAGTGTAACACTGGCCTTCAGTATGGAGGCTTACCGCTTCCTCAGCAGCTTCCTGAAGTCCTGAAGCTGCTTCTTCAACTCTGTTAAAGTTGGGGAGAAACAACAAACATTCAGAGACCCAACATTGTACAATATAACCCCAAAAAGAAGATAATGCAAAATAGCCACTGACAACAGGCCATTCTACTGTGCTGTTTACCTCTGGTGATTTTTTCACACTTTACAAAGAAAATGTCATGAAACTGAGAGCCAGTTTTCTCTGTCATAGTCATGTCCTTTGAGTGCCATTAAAGTTCATCCCTTCCTAGGGGGCTTTCCTCTCTTTCTAGAGAGGACACTCTAGAAACCCACTATTTTCCAGCCGTGTTAACATGTTTGATCCAGATGTATTTGACATCACAAAATCCTTTTCTAGCACTAATGATTCCAGAATCATTAATTAGAACAGCTCAAAGCTATGTCTAAGATCGTCACTTTACCCAAAGGCAAATAGCAAGCAGAAAGAGACGACAGAACATTAGAGATTCATTAACCTTTCTCTTACTTTATTCTTTATAAGTTTGAGGTAGTAATAATGTGGCAAACAAGGGAGTATTAACTCTGCCCCCCCCCCAAAGAAAAAGAATTCTAACTCTAACTTACCATCAGCAGGATGAACAGGAACATATTTCGCCTTCCTCTTAAAGCCAACTGATATTTTACAAGAGAAAACAGAGGAAAAACAAGCCATAAGATGAACAAGGTGACACTCAGACCAACACCAGTAAACCAACGAACCATAAAACCTCTGTATCTGTTACCAATGCAAGAGGAAATCCTAGTTTGGATTTCCTTGTCAATCTGACATTGACTCCTAGTAATCTCCATCTATAAATGCAATATTTCTGTTGCAATCAATCAACTCTGTGCTTACTGGATACTCCACACAGTGGAGGAGACCGTTTCTGCCCTATGGAGCTTATGGTTTAAGCAATGGTGGGAAATATTAACATCTTGTTTTAGAGATGGGGGGCCAAGGTGCAAAGACTATCTGGCCAAATGCAGATAGTTGCCTGCTAAATTTACTTTACAGGCACACAGGTAAAGTGGATGCTACCAACATAGTTCACCTCCTGCTCAAGCAGATTCCAAGAACAGGTCAGTTATATTTTACCCACACAGTGCCCATTTCTCTCCACTGACTATAAAGGGAAGCAGGGGACTAGGTGAGATGGACACCATGGACATCTGAAGTGAAGTGGGATGGATCCCTCCCAAAAGACTGATTCATTCAACATCATAAAGAAAGGATTGAGCCAATTCAACACTAAATCCAGACAGTCGGATTATGGTCCAGTATGGTGACCATAATACCATTTTCTTCTCCCTTGCCTTAAAGATCATACTGTCATGGAGCCACCAAAGTTGGGGGAGTCACAGAAGACCTCCAGTCCTCAGTGAGGGGAAAAATAGACCTTCACACCAAGGATACTTAGACAATGCTCTGGGCACCCAACCCCAGAGGACAGCAAAGCCAGCTACTTGGGACCACAGGACCTTTGGAGCACAGAACCTGTCAGCCCTACCTTGTATGATCCTGAGGCCAGCAGAGCATGAAGCTTCCCCATATTCATTCACAGCAAAGCAACGATACAAATCACTGTCAGCTTGAGTGAGTTTGTTTATCTTAAAGAGAAGAACACAGTAAGAGCTCACAGCAACGTGCTGTAGTTCAGTTCACACACTTTCAGCTTCTAATAAATGACATCTCTACAGCTACTCAATAACAACTCAGATCTTTCTTCTGTTCCCAGAATGACTTTAAAAGCTTTGTTTGCTTATCTTTGTGTTATCTCAGATCTGGCAGCATCTATATCAACCCACTGCAGGTTTTTCCTTTCCGTTGCTCTCTCTATTCCATGAGTCCTGTCTGAAATATTTGATCTTTACCTGCAGAATGAATTCATTTGTAGCGTTATTGAAGAATGTTTCATATTTGTCAGGATCATCCATTCCTCCTTGCATGCGCGTCCATTTCACATCAGGGGCTGGGACGCCTTTGACCACAGCTCTGAAAATTGCATTTTTACCTTTGAAAAGAGGCAAGAAATTAGTTATTTAAGACAGGCTTGAGCATGAGGACTCTCATGCCAGGCCCCTTATGTTATCAACAGAGTGATCCCCAGAGTGAGCCATCTCTGTTGTTTTAGGCAGAAACATCCTTTGAAAAGAATTATAATTTTTTTTTTCTCTGTAAAAGACGCCTAAATTACCAGTTTCAGTAGCATTAAATGTCCAGATTACTGCAAGACATCTGCCATAATCTCCACTCTAACTCTGGCTTTCAAAGAGATTATTTGAAAACTAAAATTCAGCACTGACACATACGATCTCTGCTTATGTTTTTATTGCACAGCCACGTGGATAGAGAAATTATGTACCCAAAAGATCAATTTTTTTGGTATCTTGGTCTGATTTTGAACTCCCTCAATATTTGGGCAGGGCCAAAGAGCAAGTAGTTATTAGCTCAAGTCCAGGCTGGGCTACCTTTCCCCACATCAATAATGTAGGGTTTGCCTGTATTCAATCATAAAAGGCCTTTAAAATGGGGTGTTAGCCTGCCAGGTGTGACTGCTGACATTCTCTGGTCATCTCTGAAATCAACAGCGCTAGAGCAAGTTCAGCCTAGACTTGCTTCTGGCAACTTGTATGCACTACTTGTACCACAGCCATGAAATGCCGAAATCCATTCTCATCACACACATATTCCCCTACAAGTTCCCATCGCTTCACCACTCTTTCAGACTGTTCCCTTTGTTGCGACTCTGCTGGGCAGGATCTTCGATAACAAAGGACTCACTGTGCTGCTGTCTCTAACCCCCAGTAAAGTTCATCTGTGAATAGTTGCAGCTCCTGGTCTCTTTTTCATTTGGATAAATTTGGATTTATTAGGAGGTGGAAACAAGAAAATACCCCCTCTGCACACTTAAGAAAACACATTCTTAACAGACAATACTGTACCACAACTGGGAGGACCCATGCCAGAAGTATTTTTCCCCGTGTACTCCCTACACGTCATCTCTCTGCAATATCTTCCTTGCCTGCTAGCCTGGCACCACCTTGCACTCCAAACACACCTTCGAAGAGGCAGGGAAAGGAGAAGAGGATGGGGTTTACCTGTGAGCTCTCTCCTTCACCTTTACTCCACTACGAACGTGACTATACTGCAGCTGACCACAGAAATCTCCAACAGCTTTACCACTGCCTAGTACAAACCTTGTCTTTTTCCTCCAAAAGGCTTCAAAGACATAGGAAACACTATGAAACAACAAATCAGAGAAGTGACTCGTGTATGTAAGTGGGAGTGTCGTAGGGGAACAGAAATGGAGATGAGTTATCGTGGATGTAGCTCAGGGCGGAAACAATTACTACCTTTCTTTTGCAATAGTTTTGGTCTTCAGGTGACCAGCACTGTTAAAAATTCTGCCCAGAAAGTCTTGCAATATTTCCCACACCCTTCTGCAGTCATGACCAAAAAACTCACTGATGCAGCAAGGTCCTGCCAACAGATTCTTATCAAAAGGCATCTTCCAACTCCTTCTGAGATCGCAGTACTATCTATTATTAAAGTCTGTTTCCAACTGATTGGAATTTCCAATTCCAATTTGTCAAATTTTAGCCATTCTGGCTGCAATTTCCCATGCTTGCCATCTGTCACAGGACACAACTCCACAGCTACAAGTATCAGTTAATCCAGGCACTGAATGCAATGGGGCGATGACGATACAAAGACACTCATCATGCATCTGTATAGACACTGAATTCAGTTTACACAGTGACCAACGTGAATGTCCTAACATTTTGTATATGAACTACGAGGAACCTACTGTAAATGAAATAACTTGGAAAATTTAGACAGGGTGACTGACCATCACCTTGGTTCATGCCCGAAACTTGCAGGTGGAAGGAAGATGGAGGAAGAGGAGGGACGTGCCACTAGAGGCCACTGTGCTCCTTCATAAAATCTCAATGGCTCGTGAAAATCAGATGGGTGTGACAACACTGAAATCCAGGGTGCTAGAAAAGGTTCAGGCTGGTGAGGGAAGAGGAGCTACATGATCTCCTCAGGCTACCCCACTCCAAAAAATAAATATATATATATATATATAACTCTCTGCAAGTGCAGAGAGATTACTGGAAGGCTTCCAGTAATCCCATTGATTTTAGGTCTCAGCTCATTAACTGCCTTCTCTGTACTCTATGCAAGATCCATATTGCTTCTTGAAGGTGAAGTACAGCCTAAATAGCATGTGCAGTCAGTACATCTTACTTTAAAAAGCAGTTCATTTTAGTGCTGAACTCATAATACAAGTGGGTTCAACAGGAAAAAACAACTTTTTCAACGTGCTTAATCTTTTGCTGCAAAATACTTACTTTGAGAGCTTCCTGCAGAATTCACAAGATTTGTTGTATACATTAGGAGACAGATTTTGATCTTGCATATACTAGTGAAAACTTAGGAGACCTCTATCAGTACTGATGGAAGTTTCACCGGTACAACAAAGACTTTGGCCACACAACACTTTATTTGGGTCTAGTTAAATCTCTTTAGAAACTAACTTGACTTAATTATGATAATTGTTTCACGTAGGTGAGACATGGAGTCAAGCCTCCAGGTCTGTGGCTTTGAGTGTTTTTCCAAAATCTCACCTTCCTGCAATGTCAGAGTGACAGGTTTCTGCTCAAAGTCAGGCGTACTGCATCCTTCTGGTATATCATCCACAAACTGGGTGATAAGAACTCCTGGGACAGAAGATTTCTTGAAGGGTTTTACTAGAAAAGCAAGGAAAAATACAGTCAATAAGATAACATGTTTGTCCTTTAGAAACAATCTCTCAATCTGCATTGTCTCTCTGTAGAACCGTAACTGTTCCTGCTCAGCTCCTCTTGGACTATAAAGGACCCATTCATTCCAGTACTACAGGCTGTAAGTGTGTCCAAAGGCTGGAGCACTAAGATCTGTGATTTTGTTATTGCAATATATAATTGCAATATATAATATTGCAATAACAATAATTTTGTTATTGCAAAATAACTTATTGCAAAGCTAGAGCCCAAGTGGGAAAATGTGCAATCAAGATCGCAGTCCAGGGCCACATGGGCTCACAGGTCTAGCGACGACTTGGATAGAGAATGCTTTACATCAGTTATTGTTCCAAATAAAACTTCAAAATCTGGCATGAGAAAGACACTATTGCAAAGGTCAGCAGAACCTGATGGGCCAGTTACTGGTGTCTCTCCTTGTGGTGGTGAGAGACAGATACCGAATTGCCATACAAGAAAAGCAAGTTGGGCTTATTCTCGGGTTTTCATAGCTGTGTCTGTTCTCTCACCTGCCTGTTGGCTTGTCATGATGCTTTGCTCAGCTGCCTATGGTCAGCACGAACAGAGTACAGGTTCTCCTGTGAAAAAGACAAATAATTCCATTATTTACAGTTCACAAGGGAAATGATAGACCTGAATATTGCTCACTTTTATGACGCAGTTTACCCTTCGTCACTTGCCACATCCCAGCAGCCAAGCTGAGAAAGGCCTGCCAATCAACACAGCACAACATGTCTCTCCAAAACACATCATGACACAGTTTTGAAGCAACACAAACCAGGTATGAAAACGGCTAGCAGTGCTAAATGGAATATGTACACATCTAACAGCATCCCTCTGTCACCTCTTCCATTTCCATGTCATCTGGCTTTCCTCCAAAGATCTCCTCTCGTGTTTCAGGCAAATATTACACCACATGGCACTCACGTGGTGAGTTCTGATGGATGGCAAGAGCAGTTGCTGAGAAGAAAGCCACAGAGATGGATGTCTAAACTGGGGCATGAAGCAGAAGCACATCCTGATCTAAATTAGCTTGTCTAAATTAGCAACAGACCTGAGAGCAGACCATAAGCTACTACTTACTTTAGAAGGAAATGGTGAAGTGTGAACTTGGCATTAACTAGTTATTGTTATAGATCACTCATGTGACCATCTGCCAAAGGTGTTTCTTTCCCTGTATTTATAAATTGGACAACGTGTAATGTAACACGTCACTATCTTGCAAGCAAACTGTGAAGGCAGATTCCTTGTCATATGAGAGATGCTCAGAAACTATAGAGTTACTGAAGCTCTGAAAGAGCAATTAGATTAGATTCCCATGTGGGATTAATGCTGTGTCTCTATTTACCCTCTGCACTCCTTCAGTCAACAGAGTCACACAAGAACATGCAACTTTTAACAGTTTTAAAAGGCAGATGGACTTTGTCAGCACACTCGTGATCTTAATTCTGTTCCCTATATCAGACATTCATCCAGGCTGGTATTGCCACCCTACACCTGATGAAAACCCTGGGTAGGACAAATAGGAACACAGACATCTCTCCACAGCAAATCACTGGCTCCACTGTTGTCCTTAACACACATCTTATTTTAGGGCTCTGCACACTATACAAATCTCATAAATAAATGACTACTTAGACAATCATTCTGTGAGACTCACTGACTTCAGTGGAAATGCACGTGAAACACCAGAAATGGGAAATGATTCATGGCACTGTGCGAATGACAGCCAAGTCCTCTCTTTCTGTCACCTCCCCAGTCTGGTGTGGGTGACTTTTGTTGCTATCCCCCAAAACAAGAGTTTTACATTCCAGTGTTCCAGCTTTTGTGTGTTGATATTTTGGCATATCACACAGTTACTTCTGTAAACCATTGTTAGATGTTTCAAAAATTGCAAAAGAAGGGAATGAACAGCTTGCAGGAGAGAAAAGACATGAAACTGAAATGAAAATAAGGTAATTCCAAGGCACTCTGCCCTGCACCGGGCAGGGCATGGCACAGCAAATGGCAGAGATTTTGAGAGACTCTTGATCACCCTCTTCTGATGGACTTCATTTGTCATCCAAAGTCCTGAACTGTATTAATAGCAAACATTATAATCCCCCATTGCCTTTTGCAGTCTTATATCTTCCTAAACATGTCACCACTCCCGGAGCTGAAATGTCTAATGCTGACAACTTTCAACAAACACGATTACTTGACATTAGCTTGCAACAGTATTCCCCTAAGTTCTTTCTACGTTACGCTCACATTTATTCTTTGCTACTCACTTCTTCCCTCCACACTAGGCAATACTGACGAGCATCTACACTGAAACATGAACATGATCCAAATTCTCAGGTCCAAAGCCATCAAGAAACTTATTATTTTCTTATGTTACCAAATGTATCAAGTCAGACAGTTGTTCTCAGTCCGGTGTGACTGTGGATATATATATATTAACATAATTATTACCTGAGAGATGGCTACATTCAAATCTACTCTAAAAACCAATTACTGGCAATATTAGTAGAGGTAGTAGTAGGTACCATGTACGCATCCTCTCAATGTACAATATGAACTATGTGCACTATGCATAAACTGCTGGGTTTATAGGGCCTTAAATATTTCAGAAACTCACTTGGATTAAAGATAAGCTGCTGTGAGTCCTTAAACTCCTGTGAATGTTTGTCTTCTGGAGAGTGAGACACAAGCATGTTAATGCCACACATTGATTGCACAGTTAAAATAACAGTGCCAGGATATGCAAGAGAACATTCCTTCAGCATAATTAATCCAACCACATCACATTTTCTAGTGTCTTCTGTGTTAAATGAGGACCAGAAAATAACATATAAGCTGGCACAGAGTCATTCAGACCCTGCCCTGTTTACTTTTAAAATTTCTACTCCCTTGTTACATGAATAACCATGTTTTTGCTTTGACTTCAGTTCAATCCTAGAAAAAGAAATCATAAAATTTTTAAAAGAAAATAAAGACAGCAAAAGCCTTCCAAAAATTGTCATAGTGTAATTCATATCTTCACTCACAGATGCTTGAGACATAATTGTCCATACTGAGATGATCACCGAGGTTGCTATTGATTCAACGGAGGCAGACAAATACTTCCAGAAGGCAACCTACCCCTCCCTAGGTGAAACGCTGTTGACCAACACCCCCAGCACAACAGGGCTGACACTGGAAGTAGCTCAACACTCTCACTCCTCTGAAAAGCACATTATTGTTATGCATTAGCCTTGTTCAGGTAACCAAGATCTGGCTATTTCTCATCCCAGGCAGAAGTCTGTCTGCTTTTCAGCTGTGGAGACATCTCCTTTGGAGATAGTGGCAAAGCTTCCATGGCTTTGAATACAGAGTGGGAACAACCCCTTGACTAGTGACAATATTTTTAATCTACCAAAATAAACTAGACAGCCTGACGGGGTGGGAGGTCTGCCCTTCATCTTGTCTATCCATCAATCTGTCTGGATGAGGCAGAGCAAGAGCCCATTCCCTTTTGCAGTCTGCCTGGTCACTAGCGATAGGGCCATAAATCAGCTAAGTGAATAAGCAAAACATTTGGGAGTCACAGGATTTGGAGGTACTAGCGGTGTCACAAGTAGTTATTTATGAGGTTCAGACAGTGGAACACACAGACAAGATGTGACATAATTGCTGGCAGAGACTGTTGAGCAAAATTAGCCAAACTTGTAGAGAAGTGACAGGCAGTGAGTGGTTCGTACAGAGGTGATGGGTCTGGAGGCACGGGATGTACCACAGACATTGGCATAAGCACAATAAATGTGGAGTACAAAACCATTAGCATAGACCACAGCAAAAGACTTGAATCATCATTATAATAAAGTAATGAGCAACAGATGCAGCAATTCATAAAAATCAGGACAGTCCCAACACAGACAATGTTCTAAACAAAATACCAAATCGTTGTGTGCTCAGTCTCAAATTCCAGCTGTGCTTTACACCAGAGACCCAGATACCCACTGAGAAGAAGGATCTCTCACCTAAAATTTCTCTTTTAGCTTTGTGTGGCCTTTCTTTCTTTATTTGTTAACTTCAAGTAATATTTTCAGCTTGAGCCTTCCCATTTCAGAAGATTTTTAAAGGAAAATCTCAAAGACTTTGGTTAGAACCACAGAACTGAAGGCCAGCAACTGCAGAAGTGCAACTTCATGAAAACTTCTGAGCAGGTCACAGAGGAGGAACGTCACAAGCACTCCAGTGATGAATGGAGGTCTTGTGTAGAGTGGGGAGGAATGCCCAAGGATCAGATTTTGTGTGACTTATCCCTTCGGTAAATCTATACTTGACTTGATCTTCTCTTCTGCCTCAGGGATTCTGAATATAACATAAGTGATTGCTCATGCTGTCCACAATTTACGTACACATACACCAGATACTCTATAGCTATTTATTTATGAAAGTGGCATTGATACAAAATGCCAACAGGAGACACACACCATCTATGTTTTCTAAGTGAACGAAAGCAATTAAGCCCTAATAGCGGTGAAAAAGACAGTGAATTCACATCAGTTCGGTGAAGCGGGCATGGGATGACAACACGAGAACAGGTCAGTCTGTTCCTTTCAGTGTCCCCAACGTACCCATGAATTCTTTCATAACATAGACACGTGTTTTCATACAGTCAATAATTTAAAGCAAGTATCACAGAGCAAATACAACAGAGTTTTACTAAATATCCGAAAGAAAAAATAACACATCCCTACTTAGTGTCCCAAGAAACACTATGTCCAAGATAAAAAAATGTTAGAAACCATAGTGTACCTGTGCCACAAGGCCCGTGTTAGCTCCGTGGGACAGTTATGGCAGTTCTTCAACAGCCTGCCATCTTACCAGGGAAACCAGTGTACGCTATAGGAGACCACTCCTCCCAGAACATTTACAACAATTCTCAGACCTACTGCAACAGAGAGCAATGTCTACCATGACAGTGAAGGCGACACAACATACTCCCACCTCTGTATCACTCCCACACAAATCTCAGTGGTGACATGACCAAACTCACTACCTTACAGGTTAAGCTTCTGAGATGATCCTGCTTGAAGTCAATACTGCTTCTCCCAGGACCACAGTGGCTTTGTCCGTTGACTCAGACCACAGAGCTCTTCATAGCTGTACAACAGGTCTCTTGATCAAAGACATCAGCGATCTGTATGAAAGAAGCCGCGCCCCTTATTAGTCTGTTGTAAATGTCACTAAGTGACAAAAGAAATGACAAATCTTGTCTCCCTCACACCTCTCCACTCTCCTAGAAGATAAGCTTGTGCTCAGTAGCTGTCTAGCCAGGACATCTCTATACTGTGCTGCGTGGAGTTGTAGGCTCGTTATACACCCATGCTTCCCACAGCACCTGAGGAGGTGCAATTGAACCCACTGCCTTTGGCAAGCCTCAAACAAGGCAGTGGGCCAGCTTGGTCAGATGCGACCATCAATCAAGGCAACGATGGATTTCCAAGCTGGATCAAGACTTTGTGCCTCAAAGAAGGACAAACATTTGTGCAGGTCAATGGCTTGTCCAAAGAAGGGACAAACTGTACATCCAAGTTGTGTAGGACATAACAGTAGACTAGTTCTCAGAGGCCAAGAGTCCTTAGGAGATCTCATAATTTCCTAGCAGAGAAGTAAAAACAGCGGATTATTGCATTTGTGTACGGGGCAACCATGTCTGGGCTTGGCCTTCCAAAGTAGAGTCTTTCAGTCTGTGCTATTCTGAGAGGTCTGAAAGAAATCCAGTTCCTCCTAGGAGACCTTCACTGCTACAGCCAAACCAGACATCTCAATTTGCAGTGTTTCCTTCCAGCACAGCCACGGGTTGATCACTGTTCCCACGAGCAGCAACAAGGCCACTTGTTTCCATGGACAGGTTTACCTTAGAAGTGCAAGTGCAGCATATTGTGCCCCAAAATCTTTTGCTTCCAGCCTCCCCTTGCAACTCGTAAACCTTCCTTCCTCTACTCAGAAAGCTCACTTAGAAGCAAAGGTACCTCTATTTAGTTCCTGATGTTCACAGAGATGGCCAGTCTGGGTCCAAACGCTATCTTCTCCCAGCAGCACTACATGCAGGCAACAAAGCCTGCTCAGTCTGGGAGGCTACTTTCATTCACTTCTGGCTGAGAGCATACAATCTTTTTTTCCTTTGCATTGTGTGCCATATATTCATATTAAATCCTCGTGTTCAACTCTGAGATGAAGGGCTGGCTCCAGAAGTTGGCAATGGAAGTGTTTTTATCATGGCGACCATGGTTCACATGATGTCTGGCCTGACAGAACCAGAACAAGGTTTTCCTCTGGTTTCCTATCAGTAGATTAGAGTTCTAAAATCTGTGGTTAACAGGGAAGGGAACATACAGCAAAAAACTGGTCCTGGAGCCAAGACTCATGTTAGCTAGGATGAAGACAGAAGAACCATGATGGGCACCATTTCCATTAGTCTCAAAAAGATGATCTTTCCGTGGAAAAGAGACTGGTGGTAGCAGTACGATCCGTCAGCTGTTCTGATCCAGATATCAAAAGCTTCTCCTTTGCAGGGCAGGAGTTCACCATTTTAATCAACAATTTAAAAGATAAATGTGAAATGAAATTCTGGAGTAATTTTCTTCATTCCTTCTTTCTTTTTGACAGTTATTGCTGGTGACAGTATTTATACCTTTCCCTGTTTATAAGAAATCAATGTCAATAGAGGAAAACATGATTGTTCAAACTGATGCTTGGGCTAAGATCATTCAGTTCCACATCCCTTGTTACAGTTGCAGTGATATAAAAGTAGAAGCAATTCCAAAGCCAAATATAAATAATTTGAAAGTTAACAAGCCAAGAAAATAAGACGACAACGATTTTCCATCTGCTGCTGGAAAATCCTCTCACTCAGTAGCAGACAATTTTGTAGCAGTGTCCTAGGGGGTTTCCCACAGCCCCTTCCTCCACCTGTTTTGGCCAATGATCATCCCAAGGATATCTCCTTAGACGTTAGTCTTACTGGTCCAGGGCAGCAGTTATGTTACTTTGTTGATGAGATGCTGTAGCCTTAATTTTGAGTACATTTAATAAAACCAGTTGCTACCCAAGTCTCTAAAGACAGTAACACTTCATGTAAGCCACGGGAATGCTCCCAGAGGAAGCATTTATCAGCTTCTACTGAAACCTGAATTCAGCTCTCATCAGCTGCAGCAAGAGCCTTCCACTTATCTGAATTAGCCCAACCAAAGGACCTGAGTTATCCAGAGCCACAAGGCTTACTGCTGTTCCCTTCCCGTGTACACTCCTTCTCCAGTGATTTGCTCCCCTCTGAAAAGTGCGCTGCCGATGATATTTAGTCTCAAAGTGCATTTAGCTGTTGGTGTCTGCTTGAACAACTGAGGAATTCCTAATTAGATAGACAGTGGGGTCTAGCAAGTACCAGGAGAGCCACAATTCTGCCTGGTCCACTGAACCCGGACCTGATAGGGCTCTGCCTTATTTCCAGCCCCGGATTTACAGTTTTCTTGGGGGGGAAGGAATGGAGACCTCTCCTACAGATGGACTGATAACTTAAAACCATCTGTGACAGAGCAAACTCCTCCAAGAGACTGACCTTCTTCCATTTCACAGCTTGTTTTCCACCCGCCCACCCAAAAGTCCTGTTAACCCCTGCGTGCCAGTGGATCAGCTACCGCATACCACTGAAAACCTGCAAAATGTCATCACGAAGCCTGGTACGTTCAGCAGCAGTCACTGTTTTCACTGTAAAAGGGGTGTGTTTTTCCCTGGAAGCGAGTTCATTCCCCTAATGAAGGGCGGTGAAGAAGTGTCAAGAGGCAACAGCTGCAGGACAGTTATTTCACCACTGAATTTAAAAGTACATTTTATCTGGAAATAAGACTCTTCCAGTCTTCTGTTTTCCCTGTAATTCCCTTCTTCTTCGGTATATCAGTAAGAAGTCTACCCATTCCGACCAGTGACAACTGACACAGCTCTTCTCAGAGACTGTCGCTGCCCACCGCATGGCTCAGACAGAGCAAGAAGTGAAGAAGCCAAGATCTGGTAGGTCCAAAGAGCTGACTGGATTTTCCAATTCATGAACCCTGCAGCATGGTGTCCAGTTAGTCACTGCGCTGAAGGTCAAGGTGACACGAGGGAGGCTTTTGGGCAGAAATATCCAGAGATATGTAATGAGTCAAGATACGCAAAGTTCCGTAGTCAGGTTCAAAGTCCACTTTGACATAATAGCAATAAGAACCCCATAAAGACTACAAAAAAAAAAGTTGCATTCATTTAAGGATGGGCAAGGGCAGGGAAAATGAAATAAAGGTCCAAATTCAGTGAAGACTATCAGTTACCTGCAGCCCTACAACCACCCAACGTTCTATATCGCATCAGGCGATTCTGACAGTGCTGGTCTTGCTGGTCATGTAAAGGGACATTCTTTTGGTCAGATCAGGCCGTGGACCAGGTGGGTCACAGAACAGCATTTTGTTTTTACCAGGAGAATGCCCTGCTCCAGGATGAGGAATAGTCACACCACGCATGCGGGTGCCCCAAATGAGTCTTCTGGACTCATAATATTTCATTTTAAATATATGCAACGCACTGAGTATTGAATACTTGCAGCTCCCTCTGATATCAGTGGAAGACGCCCATGCTCAGCCCAGTCTCTCAACACCAGATTATCCATGTTGTACACTACAGAAGAAATACAAGGGTCTATTTTAAGGCTCAAAGCTTTGATTATTTTACCTCCCACACCCAAGATGCCGGTCTGCCCCTCTGTCACCAGCAAGCTGAAGTCTGTCATCACTGTTCACACAGAGCCATGATTAGACCCACTGCAGTTGGCTGGACTTTCACACGCTCATGCAACTCAACATAAGGAAAGGATTAGAATCACGGTAACGAACTCAAGAAGCAGCAGTGCTCTGCTGTCACACTCCGGATTAGCTCCCTCCTTCCCACGGTGTACAGAATTCCTTCTATTCCCTTGTTGAGGACTGATTTAATCTGTTTGCATCCATGACTGACCGGAGGGGTTCGCTACCATGATCCATGGTTTAGATGGATCCTGGCTGCCTATAAACCTGACATTCCTCCTTTCCCCTTGTGATAGCTGCTCTCATGACTATCTATCTTGCATGATCCAATGCCTGGGCTGGCCAGAGTTGGAATTTACTTACCCTCTTCCATTTGGAAAAACAAAATAAAGGGCAACAGATGTTTAATACAGACTCACCAAAGATGCGATTAAACATCAACACATTACCAGACATATTGCCCCACCAGTACTTTTCACCCCTCCTTGAGGCACTGAAGGAAACAACATTTTAACCTATCGTGCTTTAATAAATGTAGAGAGTACGGCATGACTGCACCACTTTCATTTGACCCTGTACGGCCATTGGACTTTGCCAAATGTCCTCTGCTCCAGCTAAAATTAACTACGTATATTCAAACCATTTTGCATGTGCCACCCACTGGGCATGCAGAGGGTTAATAAAACTCACTGCATGCAGTAAAAATAAAAAATTGTGCTATTCAGATGCCACAAGGGATCCAAGTCATAAGGCTTTTTCTCATTTCCTACCCCCCACTCAAACTACAGCATATAACAAATACCCAGTTCTGATTTATTTATTTGTTTCCCCAACCTGCCAGTGGCAACAGATGAAAAAAGCCCAGTCCCCGCATGACAAGCTATTTTAATATTTCATGCCCTAATGTGCCAGGAAGTCTGACACTGAAACAAATGGTAAGGAAATCTCTCTGAAACTCCAAGAGGCCACAGCATGCGCCACCTTCCCACTTTCTTTGCGGGATGACTGAATATTATATTCAACATTGTTTTAGTACTGCCCTGCCTGACCTGTGCCTGCACAAGTTAATGTCTGCCACCTACAAAGGTGCCAGAGGACTCCGGTCGCTGGGAATGCCGTCCCGTTCCCTCTGAAGGTTGTCCTCTGTCAAACAACTCCCACCTTATCCAGCACCGAAATATCGGAATAAATTGTCATCCACAGCCAGAAAATTATGCCAGCATCCAATGGAGAAATAACCAAAATAATAGAAATAATCATGACGGAAAGAGAGGACAACTCTCTCCTTTCACCCCTACTTGCTCTGGGAATCCTGCAGTTTCACAAAAGTGTCGCAGTGTTCCACTTTGTGCGGGCATGAAACCAGCAGGGTCCGTCACTCCCTGTCGGTCACCTTTTCTGCCTGTGAAGGTGATCACAAGGAGCTCAAACACACTTTAGCTCACAGCAAACACAGCTACTTATCTGAAACAGGCACACAGCACTCACCTGCGTGTGCCACCGCAGAGGTCCTCTTCTACCCCGACCGCTGTCAAAGCTGCAGCTCACCCGTGTCCGTTCTGCAGTCAGTGCTCAGCTGTGGGATCAGTACTGGGTCCCTGGGATCCTTCTCAGCTGCTCCCTCTGTCTCGCCTTCTGCCTCCCCTTCTCTCACACTTAATCTCTCTCTCGCCCTCTCCCTCCGGTAGGTGAAGCCTGTCACAGGGCTGTTAGTCTGTGAGACATCCAGATGATTTTTTTTTTATGGGAACCAGATGCACCTGCCTCCTATTCATTATTATTTCAGTCCATACCAGTAATGGTGCTGGACAAATTTGAGATTAACATAATTCTTCACCATTTCACAAGTCAGTTGGAGTGGCGTTTTTCTGCAGATTGTGTTTCCTCTTCACGGTGACTCATTAAAAACTTTCATACAACTGAAAGGCTCTGGATGTTTTCAAGGAAACTGCAACTTAATTGGCTTGAAACCAATCTCAAGAATAACTAGGGCTACTAATTGATCAGATAAATTGAACTTCAGTTCAAAGTGAGTGGCCAAGCACATTTAAAGACGAAGCTTCTCCCAATACTCTCCTTTTTTTAAGACCTCTTTGAAGAGTTAGTACTAGGAATATAAGAGATGGACAGAGCACTTCACAGCACCAGCTCACAGGGCTAATGTGAATTTATTAGCACGTAGTTGAAAAGCATGAGCCTGCACTCCAGCTACATGGCTGAGAGCAGCCTGTTACCCACACGGCTTTGTACACCCCTTGGAATAAAAGGTACCTCAGCAGCACTAACGGGAGTAGGAAACATTAGGTCAGGCTGGAAATGGAGACGAGATGCACCTGCAAACTAGATTCTGATTCAGTTGCTTTCTGGAGTAATTTTAATTACTTTTTTAACAAATGGATTTCCATTTTACTGGTTTTTTGCATTGAAACTGCAATGGGCACAATCTTTTTTTGTAGCTGTGGCATCTCGTTGACATTATAGATGTTAAGCAGGATGACTTTGATAATAAATGCAAGTTAAAGATTTCAGTCACAGCATCCGTTACTGGCAGCACATCCTATGCTTGCAAAAATATCTGTAAACTGAGCTCAGTAAACTAGAATTTGTGTACTCTTGTGAAGTGTCAAGAAAAGAATGTTCCTCTCAGTTGTTTGGTATGAATCAGTCTTTAAAATGATGCATTTGCAGTAGTGTTTGAGCGTCTGTGGGGCGCAGGGGACTTCGCTTGCCTGTATTCACACCTAATCGATGACCACTCTTAGCAAGAGGCTGGTAGCTTCATTTTCTTTCTGTGGCAACACTGATTTAAATAAAACCTTCAAAAAAAAATTAAAAAAAATAGTTGACACAGTGGTGTTAGGTGAAAGGTTGGACTCGATGATCCCAGAGGTCTCTTCCAACCTAGTTGATTCTGTGATTATCAGTAAAGGCTTCCTCTGCTAGGAGACATTTATCCAGAGTCACCTGGAGCTGATCTAGATAAATCCTGAGAGAAACAAGACAGAGTCCCAAACTAAAAGAGCCCAAGGCAGGGGATGAAGAGGCTTACAGACGCAGTTTCCTCAGCTTGCAGAGGGTAGTGGGCACCCATGGACCACCCAAAGCTCTCCTTGCTCCCACCCCTTCCCAGGTCTGCATGTTGCAGACATTTCTGGTATCTCATTGCCCATGTTGCTCATCACTTTGGGTGATAATGTCAGTCAAATTCAGTAATTTCAAAGGTAAGCCCATGCAATGCTGTGAAGGAGGGCAGACATAAGCACATCAATGCTTCTAAAAAGCAGATGGATAAAGTTCAGCAGCTTGTCCTCTTCAAGGAAGAAAATGTGCTTGTGGGATAGGCTGTGCACGAAGCACTTCAAGTGCTGAAAGGGAGGCAAACTCCACAGTCCCAGCAATGCAACCTGGCCTGGAATCGTGCCACCTAGTCCAGCACATTCTAACAGGAGAGGCAAGAATCTAAAGCAAACAAGATTTTCAAAGGTTTTACTTCTAACTTCTTGAAAGTAATCCCACACACGCCAGGCAATGGGCCTATTACCCCCCTGCATAAAACTACACCTCCAATGCACCGAGCCTTGGTAGGCAGTTAGCGGTAAAAAGGCACAGCAAGAGGTATGAAGATGAACTAGCAGGAGGACAGCAGGTTTGCCTGTACTTTTATGTACTTCCCAAGAAATCAGATAACCCAAACGGGGTTATCATTCCCTAACCCTTTTACTTTAGATTAACCAGTTTTTTGAGTTTGTTTTCTCAGTCCCTTGACATCACAGCAGACAACTGAAATCTGCTGAGGATTTCGCACCTTGCCCCTCAATAGCTAAGCATCCTTCCCGTCGATGAGAGCTTGAGCTGTCACACAATCTGCTGAGGTTATAGTGTAACAGATTGATGCCATAAAGTGCAGGTGACACATCCCAAAGGATCACATTTACACACCTTTATGCACATTTATAGTCAGCAAAACGTAAAAGGCCCCTTTTAATGTTGTAGAAGAGCAAAAACATCTTCTGCCTCAAAAAGCAGAGAAGTACTAACAACCCAGGAGATGCTAAAATCAGTCTGATAGACTTGAAAATACGTCTCCGTTACCAAACCTCAGAAACCCAAAGGGCAGCCTTCGGTGACGTGCTTTACTTGGCAATCCTCTGACACATCCCTTTCCAATAACCCACTTCAATGATTTGTAAGCATGGGTAATCCCTTCCCTTTGACAGTCCTCATAAAGATTATCTCCTATCAGACATGTGAGAGGACTCTACTGGAAACCCACCAAATACTACATCTGAGCTGACCTGAGGATGTCAGATTCCAAGTCTAATTTCATCCCAAATTAGCAAGTGATTATTGGTTGTCTCAAAATTGCATTTGTGAGGAATGAACATTCTATGCCAAAATAAACCATTCAGATTTATTTACGACATAGACAGATTTTGTTTAATACTCTGTCTCCTGCAGAGTATTATCCTAAAACACTGTCAGCTCAGGCAGCCCTGGCCCTCTCCCCTTTCATGTTTGCAACCCAGTCACTAAGTTTTCTGTTAGGAGTTGTACGGAGGGCACAAAACCTTCTCACTTCTACATCCTACGAGGATAAAACACAGAAACAAACTACTAGTGCATTAAGTCTGGGAACTCTGAACCTTTGTTTCGACTAAGAATACAATCCACTTTGTGCTCTTCTCAAGCTTTATGCTCAAGAAGTATGACCTACCCAACAGCCAGGAGCTCAGCATGTGCACCAGACATGAAGTGGAGAGAAACTACCAGGGAGGTGCTGGGGATCCCCTCCATTGCCCACGCCCAGGGAGTAAAGCCAAACTCCCCTCTTAGCTGTCCTACAGCCTTCTGCCAAAGGGGCTGTGAGCACCTGTGAGGCAGAGAATACAAGTTACTGAAGCACCCAAAAGCACTCAGAGCTTTCCAGGGGGTTCAGCTACAAGACAAACTAAGGGCCATTGCCATCAGAGCTTCTTTTTCGACTATTGCACATCCCTTTCCCCCACTTCTCAGCCACTCACAACCACCAGATCAATAATTGCATCTTCAGGATAGCAGCAGGAGGACATGAGCATGCTCCAGGTATTCAGTCACATGAAAAAAAGAAGGGCATAAATGTAAACAGCAGGGATAACCAAACTGGGTTTCTGATTCACCTCTTCCAGCCTCCTTCAAATGGAATCAGTATGTGCCTAAGGAGATTCAGTGGAGCTCACCTGACCCAGTACCAGTAACAGAGAGGACTTGCCCTTGTAAGCTCTGATTGCTATCTGGGTAACCTGACCTCCCGCCTGTGAGCACAGAACAGGCCAGATGACACTAAGTGGGACGGTAAGTGCCCAGCCTACAAATGCCTTTCTTGGGTCCAGGCCCAAAGCAGGTCTGATATCACCCTGTCACTCTGTCTTGGCTGACAGTTGCAGGGTTCTTGATGGTCTTGTGAGGGCTTTTACCGCATCATGAAGGCAGCTGAGCTTTTTGCCCCCAAACACCTCATGGAAGCCAGTTCCCTCACTTGTTCTCCCATGTGATAGTGACTCAGTGTGTGACAGACACAGGCCATTACTGCTCACTACCAGTCACAAGGACAGGCCAGGAACCTCAGCAGGGAAATGCCTGTAAGAGCTGGATGTTGGGGAGCAGGAAGAGCTGAGCTGTTCCCTGATGGAAGAGCAAAGGCAGGGCTGGGACCTTACTGACCAGGGGCACTCACCCAGCACCTGATGTGGGTAAGCAGAGAGGTAATGGCAACAGGGTCCATCAACACAGAATGGTTAAGAGTTGGAAGGGCCCTCTTGAGATCATCCATTCCAACCCCTGCCAAAGCAGGGTCACCCAGAGCACGTTGCACAGGGTCGTGTCCAGGTGGGTTTTGAATATCTCCAGAGAAGGAGACTCCCCACCCTCCCTGGGCAGCCTGTGCCAGGGCTGTCACCCTCATCCCATGATCATCAAAGGCAAGGTAACAAGTCAGGTCCAAGGTCAACCTGGGAAATCCAAACAACAATTCAGGAACCAGCTTGAAAATAGGGGCAACTACAGCAAAGCGCAGGAAGGGGATGAAGGCCCAGACCTGAGTTTAGAGCTCCTGGGCAGAGGGTGTGGGAAGGAGTCCCACGTGAGGTTGCCCAGGGCAATTAAGGCCTATTAGTGCCCTCACAGCCCTGTCCCTGGGTTTCAGAACTTCATTTCTGTGACACACCAGCTCACCCAAGCCTTGCACCCAACAGGGGCTCTTAGCATCATGCTTCAAATTCAGGCCCCCCTCCTGCCTTCCCTAAATCCTCCTGCTTCTATGGGTGGTTCTGCTCTCCTGCTGATTTCCAGGCCCAGGTGACCTCTCTATCCCCTCTGCATGTCCGTGCCCTCAGCAGCACTCATCTGCCTCACACGTCTTCCCTGTTCATGACTGAAGGGAACGGTGGGAACAGAGCCATGGGAAGAGGCAGGTAGCAAGCCGAAAAGGCACTGAGCGATGGATAGGCAGACAGTCAAGCACAGAGAGGTTTACCCCCCTCCACTCTCACTCCCCAGCATATGACAGGAAAAATGGTACCATTTCATGAATGTACCATTCACTACTTTGGAACTGAAGAGGGAAGTCCATTTTTGTTGGGAGTTTCTGTTGTTCTCACATTTCCAGAGATGTTGCTCCCTTCCACACTCCCTCCGTCTCTGGAATGAATCTGTACGATCCCACTGTCTTAACCTTTAAAAAACATTGCAAGACTATTCACAAGGAATTTAATTGGATTTCTGTGCCATTTCTTCCCTTGAGCACATGCAGCGGATTGATCAATGCTGTCAAGCACAACAGTCTTCATCCAGGTTCATCCCTGGAGGTGCAACTACTTCCTTGCTTTTCACGCTAACATTGACTTTCTAAAAAGCATCACAGACAGTAATCTTTCTGTTTAGGATCAAAATTGCAGCTGTCTCGTGTGGGAAGATCTCAGCAGTCTTCAGCAAAGTAGTTCCTTGCTAGGCCATGCTCAATTCATTATGCTGTGAACCCAACCACAGGAGTCTCCTTTTGCCAGTTATTTCACTGACCCAGGGATGAGATAAGGACAGAACAGGAGATGCCTAGTAAAGAGCACCAAAGAATGATGGTCAGGCTGCCCTGTGGCTTAGCCCTGGCAGTGTTAGATGATGAAGTCACTCTCAGTACTTCAAGGCTCCTGAAGATGCAAAACTTCATTTTTTAAGTCATCTCAGTTTGAAGTGTCCAGACTTGACTAATGGGTACTGATTTACCTGGGGCCTTCCCTGACATCACTGGGATCACCTGGATGCACATGTTTTGGTGCCCACATGCTGGGAAGACCACTGGGATATAAGCATCTTAGTCCTTGTGGGTGTGTGCATATATAAGTCTGAATGAATGAAAACATTTTGGTTTAAAATAAAATCACCTTCCTCTCCTTTAAGGTCTCGCACTGAGTTCTGTCACCTCATTGCAACATTACTTCCTACAACTTGTAGAGAAAGGCAGAGCCTCTGAATAGGAACTGGATGATGATACTGTATCTTCCAGCCCCATTTACAACTTGGTCTCTGACAGTCTCCAGGAGTTACTTTTTATGTATTGCCTTTGGTGACACACAGTCGCACACGCTCTGTATTTTCCACCACCAAGCACGTTCTGCCTGTTTGCGGTCAGGCAGACAGGCAGGCTCCTGCCTGATTGAAGGGTGGAGGGACATAGTGAGCAGGTCACTTTTCAAGGCAGATGGATGGCTAGATGCATCAGTGAAACGGGCAGGATAATGTCAGGGGTGCTGATACGTCACGGCCAGACTAGGAGAAGGGAGGCAAGGAGGAGTGGGTGTCAGAGAGGGATCCTGTGTCAGAACGGGTGATGGATGAGGCAGGACCGTCTTCTGGGAAGGGCGGCTGGGGCAGACAATACCAGTGCCAAGAGCTGAGCAGGAGGAAACAAGACCCACGCAAAGGCCCTGATTAGCTCTGTATTTAGACAGAACCGGTCTGTTGCTCTGAGGCAACCTGAACGGCAAGCAAATTGCTTCCAGTTTGGGCCTTTACAAAGTCCAGCATGTCCTTGTCAATCTCTTTGATTGACAGACTGAGAATCCCAGATGTTTCAGTCTACGACCATGACAGTGAATGGATCATCCTCTCAGCCATTCATGTGCTTTTCAGCCAGGCATATCTCATTTTACACTCACCACTTACTCCTCTCTTTTCACCCAGCGAGGGTGTCTACTTTGAAGGGGTTGTAACCAGAACAAAGGTATTACTCCTCCCACAGTGACTAGACAGGGGCAGAGCTGTCTATGCAGCCCACAGTGGAGGACAAGAGGGGAGAAACCTCACACATTTATCATCTGAGAGGGCTGGCCTGTATTCCTACACTATCACTACAATTTTGGACTCCCTCTGGTTCCTCAGGGCCAGCTGGGTCACGCTGACAATTTCCCAGTCCTCACTGGGAGGAGGAATGCACCAGTGAGATGCTCCTCTTGGCCACCCTTACCATTCCTTTCATGGTAATATTAAGGAACTTGGGTTCTACCCCAGACTGGCAGCAGCAGCAGAGTGGGACGCTGCTGATGCAGGAGGGTCAATCTAGCACAGAGAACAAGACTCCTAGCAGCCCAGGAAGATACGGAGAAAAACTTTAAAGAGTTCTAAAAAGCAGGGAGCAATCAAATAAACCATTAACCGTTGCTGCTCCCCTTCTGCAAGAATATGAAAACAAACTTTCTGGGCTTTGTGTTTATTAAGACTTCGTGCCCATCTTTCAAAGTATTATTTTAGTTCTCTGTCCCATACCTCTACACTAAAATTTCAGCTTTTTCTTCCTGGTGTAGTATTTTCCTATCTATCTATCATATTCTAAGTGGCTATCTCATATTCCAGGTGCCTTTGTTTTCCCTGTCCTCTCTCTTTATTTATCCTGTTGTACAATTTGTATCTTCTTTGTAGCTTATGAACTTACATCTCATTGATAAGAACATTGAGATCTGCAGTTTGTCTTCTGTGGAAGGGTTTTGGCCTCCTTCCTGCCTCTCTAGGTATGCCTGCAAAAATAGAACATGCGCATCGCTGACTTATGACCGTATCCTTGAGAAATAAACTTCCTTAAACAAGAAGCCACAGCCGTCTGCGGCAGAAGCCAAGATACACTGGCCTTGCCACATGCCACAAAGGTCAACAGACCCAAATTGCCGGATCAGACGGGAGGACAGAATGCCAGAAGCAAAGGGCATATAAATCTAATGACTGTTAGTTTAACTATGTCAGCTGATTTCTGAGCTCAACCAGAGGGTGAAAGGAGAAGGATGGTCCCAGTTTACCTTTACAAGTCTCAATGAATTGAAGCCTCTTTCAAACACAAGAAGTTACAGTAGTTCCTTAAATGTTTCACCCAGGAAATGTGCTTTAACACTCAGCTATACGGCATATTAGGCAAAGCCATCTACAGGTCCCAGGCAGCCAGTCAGAAGGTGGCAGGAAAGCTGTGAGAGTCTCCAGAGCAGCTGAGGCCTCCAGTGCTCCCTGCTGTATTTATTAAAAAGGATTTATTATTTGCCACACCACATTGTTCTAACCATTGTTTCCAGAGATGCAAGGTCACAGCGCTCATACAAGATTCAGGTAGAAGCAGAACCCTGGTGAATCCGAAAGCCACCTAACTTGGCAGTCGAAAGAGAGCTGCAGCTGGGTCACTGATGGTCACTGAATGACAAGGATGTCAGTGAAAGGGGGCTCTGGAGGTCACAGTCCAACCTCCCACTCAGGGCAGGACTATCTTGAACATCAGACTGGAGCAGCCATGGCTTTTCCACTGAGTCTTAACAACCATAAATATGTAAAGGGCAAGTGTCATGAGGATGGAGCCAGGCTCTTCTCAGTGACATCCCTTGACAGGACAAGGGGCAATGGGTGCAAGCTGGAACACAGGAGGCTCCACATAAATATGAGGAAAAACTTCTTTACGGTGAGGGTGACCGAACACTGGAACAGGCTGCCCAGAGAGATTGTGGAGTCTCCTTCTCTGGAGACATTCAAAACCCGCCTGGACGCATTCCTGTGTGATATGGTCTAGGCAATCCTGCTCCAGCAGGGGGATTGCACTAGATGATCTTTCGAGGTCCTTTCCATTCCGTAACATTCTGCGATTCTGTGAACCATCCCCTACTGCCCCCTCAAGGACAGAGGTTCTGCCCTGTCTGATGACCTGTCCCATGCCTGCATCAGCTTCCTGGAGAAGTCTTCTCCTAGTGCCCAACCCAAACCTCCTGAGCTGCAACTTGTGGCCATTACCTGTTATAATTTGGCACCACCAAGAGGTGTTCGGCCCTGTCACCTTTGTGACCACCCCTTGCTCTGCTGGCCACACGCCTTCCAATTTAGCCCAGGATGCAGTTAGCTTTATGATGAGCACACATAGCTGGTTCACATTCAACTTGGCATCCACCATAACATGTGTGTCCTTTCCTAAAGGACCCCAGGTCCTTTTCCAGGCTGCTTGCACGTTGTGTCTGCAGACACTCAGCTACATGACTCAAAACAGATCTGAGGAATGGCAAGTTGGAGACTGGACAGAAAAGCCACTCACATGGGAGGACGTTGCCTCAGCCCTTTCCCCTTGGAGACCTGAGGATTTCACCTTGTAGAACAGCCCCACAGGACTCAGGATTCACTGCATTTGGGATGGAAGCAGAGGTTGGGGGCTGCAATCATGAGCCTCCATTGGAAGAGAGTTGTGATGGTGCTACCAAATGGCAGCTAAGACAGGAAGGAGCAACACAACATTGCAGAGGGTATGAAGACTGTAAGAGGTCTCAGGAAAGACCTCACAGAGCAAGTCTCATAGTTCTCCTTGGGACAGCATCTTTGGGATCCAAAACCAGTGAAAAGAAAGGCACAAGTAAAGGATCAGGCTTGCTAGCCAATACCAGATGGAAACTTGGGAGCCTGAGCTCAGATCTTGATTCTTCTGTCCTCCCTTCCCACATCCTAAACTCAAAAGTCAGGCAGGGTGCAGCCAATATGCTGAAGAGCAGGGCTTCCTATTCAGAGGGACCTGGACAGGCTGAAGAAATGGGCTGACAGAAACCTCCTGAGGTTCAGTGAAGACAAATACAAAGTCCTGAACCTGGGCCAGAATAAGCCCACGGAGCAGGACAGGCTGAGGGCTGACTGGCTAGGAGGTGGCTTTGAAGAAAAGGACTTGATGGACAACAGATTGAACAGAAGTCAGCAGTGAGCCCTTGCAGCAAAGGCAGCCAACAGCATCCTGGGCTGCATCAGCAAGAGCACAGCCAGCAGGTCAAGGCAGGGGATTCTTCCCCTCCTTTTATGAGGTCACATCCAAAGTGCTATGTACAGTTTTGGGCTTCCCAGTTACAAAAAAAGGCCTGGACATACTGGAGTGAGTCCAGTGGAGAGCCAACAAATAGGAGGTTCAGTAAGGGGTTAGAGCCCATGAGGTAGAGGAGAGGCTGAAGGAGCTGGATTTGTTCAGCCTGGAGAAGAAAGGATGCAGGGGGATTGAATTTCCATCTCCTGCTACCTAGAGTGGCTCATAGAGAAGGCAGAGCCAAACTCCTCTCAGCAGTGCACAGCAATAGGACAAGAAACAATGGACACAAGGTGCAACAAGAGCGGTTCCAATCAGATGTTAGGGAAAAAAATCCTGTGAGAGTGGTCAAACACTGGAACAACAGCCCAGAGAGATCCTATCTCCATCCTTGGAGATATTAAAAATTTTACTGGATAAGGCCCTAATCAACCTGACTCGGTTTTGAAGAGGAATCTACTCTCAAAACTGGTCATTCTTTGAGAGCGAGGTTTGACTCATAATACGGAAAGTCTAGCAAAAAAAAAAGGACAAAGTGAAAGATAAAAGCATCAGTGGGCAAAAGGATGGAGAAGGAGGAAAAATAAAACTGAAGTTAAAGACATTTGTCATAATAGTAATTATAGCAAGTAGAATGATTGTGCTAATGTTAATCAGTAAACATTAGATGGTCAAATGAAGTTTCTGGGTACAAGTACTAGGGCAAAACTGAAGGAACGTGCTCTGTTAAAAAATGTGGAAATGGATAAAGGGCTAAAAGGAGGTAACAATCACAAATACAGTAGAGATCAAGATGAAGTGAGTGACAGTGCTTATCAGCAAAGGCATAACCATGAAGAAAGAAGGGCAAGCAGTGGAGAAGAGAGAACTTCTGAGAGTCAGAACTGTCTTGACAAACCATCCCCCACAAGGCAGGTTGGGGTGGAAGCTTCCAAACCTCAGCATGCCAGAGTCAGGGATTTAGGATTCCTGGCAACATTTCTGTTCTAATGGATTTGCTTCCCATGAAGTCTGTCATTAAGGCTCTGTGAATAATTGCTGACATGCTGCAGGCTGATATCAGTTATGATTAATAACTGGGAAGACCTAGCTTATTAAAGGAGTAACTTTGTGCGTGCTCAGAGAGGATACAAGTTGCTTTCATCTGCCTTCAATGACTAAGAGACCCTGAGTGATCAGGTCCCTTTAACCTTGCATAGGTGGTATGAAAATGCCACTCCTGCCAGGGCTGTTATGGCCTATTACTACATTCAGGGCCCCGACTCTAACCTCAAGTCTTTGTCATGGTACAAAGTCAATTTTAAGTGTAAGATAGTAGTTCAGATATTTCATCCCTACGTTGGGGCAGATTTTCATCTATCTGGTCCATGAAATCCATTGGTTTCATTTCATCTATATGTTCCACAACTTTCCGAGACTTCAGTCTGAGAGAGACTCCAGTGGAGACACTCACGAATGAGAGACCCAAGTGTAGGGACCTCTACACTGAACACAGATGTAAACAAAATATTGGGGGGTTTTCTGCTATTACCTTAATTTCCTGGTGTACTCCTTTCATACCTTTTTCACACCTGCAGATTCTGTCAGGTTTTCTGTCCTGATGAGTTTGAGAAAGGATGTTTTACTAGGTTTTTCCAACCTGGTATGTTTTCAAAATCAAGATGTGCTGTGAGCAAGTAAGAACTGGCAAATATCAACCTAGGCAGGATTGTACAAATTGTTTAAAACAAACAGTGAAAAAATCTAGACAAAAAGAAGATGAAATGGGTTCACTCTGCAGTGCTGAGAGGGTGAGAATGTGGTGAAGCCTCAGTTTTAAATAATAATGATGGTGATAGTGATGAGGACAAAGGTGGCTTGAGAACAGAGGATACAGAAGTGGAAATCACTGAGAGCAGTGGAAGGAAAACTCCAAGAGCAATTCCAGCACAAGCTGATAAAGTATTGCTGTTAGAAAAATATCAGTGCCAGCTTTTGATCTCAACTTTTGAGGCCTCCACCAGAATACAGGGAACACTGGTGTTTGTCTGTATTCAAGAACTGCTCAAGCAGGAAGATGGATGGAGATGGCATCATGGGCTGCTCAAGGTAGTGGAGGATAAGCTGTACTAAAAAAGAGTGAATAAGGTTCGTTTGTTCAGCCCAACAAAAGAGAGATGGGGGAAAAAAACTATTAGATACCTTACAGAGGTAAATACCAAAAGGAAGGACAAGGTGACAGAAGGGCAAGTGGAAATAATTGACCGTAAAGGGGAATATCAGGAGATTTGTAACCATCAGATCTGGCTAACACAGCCTCCTAGTTGGAATAATGAGGCGGAGTGTCCGACAGAGTTAAGATAGATTTATTTACCTTATAATGGGAACTCTGTGACACAGCTTTCTGCCACTCAAATTCAGAGGTCTTTTCTAAGGTCAGGAATGAAGTCTGGGAGGACGAATGGCCAGGAGACACTGAACTCAGAAACTCTTGGCTGCAGTAAATGCCAGTTGGGAGTGACTTGCTGTACAGTTATTTTGGCAATTTGTTGTCCCTACCCTTGGGCATTCTCTTTCAATAGCCAAACCATAGTGAACCTTGTGCGCTGCACGATAGGGCACCCAAGTATCAGGCTAGCAGCAGGGCAATGAAGAAAGCTGTAAGAAAGACAGTGCACTCATTTGAGCTAACAAGGCAGCATTACAGAAGCTTTAAGCACTACCGACATCCCTGCCAGTGAAGGCCTCAGAACAGGAGGTCCCAATTCTTACCTGCTAGCAAGACCTCCACATCCTTTGGGTAGAAATCACAGACTGGTATTTCATCCAGACAGAAATACCACTTTTGTGTGTCTGTCTTCTCTTCTGCCAGTCATAGTGATGATTCTTCCATCATTTGGTGTGTACATGTGTGTATATATTTGTGTACATGTTTGCCTGAGAGCATTTTATTGGGACTTGCTGAGTGCTTCAGGGCCTAAGAATCACAACAGTTGTCTTAGGGTTCATGACTCCACTGACTTGAAATCAAGAATGCAGAAAGCTGTGACCCAAAGAGTATCCACTCCACCTCCTTCGGCATCCGGCTGACAATTGAGCTGACAGCAGAGCTAACGCTCCAGCATGCTGTGTCTAGTGGGCCGAGTCTCCTGCCACAGACTATAAATTACATACGGCCAGTTTTAACACCTCTTAATGTAGTTATGCATAAAAGCTTTCAGTCCTAGTGGCTCTGTAAGTGGCCAGCGCATCTGCCCGTCCAAACAGGTGTCAATAATAAGGAAATAACCCTCCTGGTGAGAGGCATTTTAGAAGCTGTGAGGAGAGCTCGCAGCTGCAGGGAGGACAGCGTGAATGTGGCTGTATGCACCCACTGACACCCCTGGTCACTTGGCTTCAAGGGCAGGAGCTCTCTCTGCAAATAGATCTCCCTGGCAGAGGCCTGTGCCAAACACAACTGCTACAACAACAACAGTACTTGTACTGTGCCTTTTGGCTAAGAACATTTTGCTGGACCATGAAGCCCCAGACTGTTTCCTGAGGAGGAGGGAAACACAGAGCTCTTGCACGATTTGTTTAACACGAGAAACGAGCATTCCTGAGGCAACTACTAGAAATATCTTTCTCGAGACTGTAGGACAAAACACACAAGACCTGACATGACCATTCTCCAGTCCACAGTCCCTTTCAGAGCTACAGAGAGCATCTGGAGTCTCTCTGATTCATTCCTCCATGTGATGAGATGCACCATCAGTGTATCCGTTTCTCCATCAGTGAGATGCACCGACTAATTTGGTTGTGAATCAAAGGACTCTCATTGCCACCATTCAGAAAGGAAATTCATCATGGAAACAGCAGCCAGGAAGCAAAACCAAATAAAAGTCTCTTCATACTCATAAATCATCTTTCCCTCACACTCCAGCATCCCCCAGAGGTGCAGGAGTGCCTTGCTTTGACTAATTTGGATGAAGTGGGAGAAGCAGACACAGGGTGGGGCACTGAGACCAGAGTCCTGCTCTGTCAGCAACGTCACGGCCAGCGCGCTGCTGTCACTTGGCCATTTGCCCCTGACTCCCTGCGAGTACGGGCTGGGCCAACCCCACATTGCCCCGCAGGTTCCCAGCAGACACGTTCCTAATGAAATGATCCAGCAGAGCATCTAGTCCAGCCAGTGCCAGAATCCACCTCCCTTTCACGCTGACTGTTGTTCTCTGTGCATTGTACACCACAGGAAGGTGAACTGGCTCGTGATCAGGGCTGCTGGGTAGCACATGACCTTCAGCATGACCACTAGTAGTCCTGAGAAGATGTCATTCCTGCTCTAGGCTTTTTGTCTCCACTGACACGGCCGTAGCATACTTTCCAGATCACCTATTACAACAGTGTAAGACAGCGTAACTCCATGTTAAAGGTATTTACTTGGCACCGTAGAGGAAGAACTAGACCTGGGAAATTGTGATCCCATCACAGCCTTTCAGAACACTCCATCAAGAGGTCTCTGTTACTCTGCCCCACAGTCTGGGTGGTGAATATCCCCCTTGAACCATCAATTACAACACACAATTAGCTCCACTAAGCAAGAGTGTCACAGCACAGTCCTGGCAAACTGCCCTTTCCTCCCACTTCTCCCTCATTAGGCTGCTCCTCTCTCGCTAGATCTTTAATTAGCTTGTCATCAGCAGCTTGGCCTGGATTGAATACTCCGCATTCTCCCAAATGAAACCATATAAGACAGATGGGACACCAAAAGCAGCAAGAGAGTAGGGTGAGAAGACATGCAAAGCAATCAATATGTGTCCGTGACTTCAGGGCCAGGCTTGTCAGGGGCAGCAGTAAGATTTCAGCTGGCTTGGACAAACTGGGGGTGTTCAAAACGTAGGTTGGCTGAGACCCAGCAACCTCATTGCAGCAAACCCACCGTAAGGCCAGCAGAAGGGAGAGACAACACCCAGCAAAACCAGTAGCCTTGAGGAATAAAGCTATTTACTGTGCCATTAAAGTGAAGAGCCCAACCATGGTCAACCTACCAATTCAGCTTGGAGCAGTTTCACAAGAAAGCTTTGTTTACACCTCGCCTGACTCCCTTGCTTTCACTAATTCAGAAGCCAACACTTGGCCTCAAATCACCTTTTCTCTGAATTCTGTGGCCGGGCTGCATTCCCCGTGTCTGCCACCCACTGAGCTCAGCAGATGCTCCCTGGCGCCGCTGCGAAACTTTGAGCTAATACGTGGAAGGAGTGGGAGGGCAGCAAAAATGCTGGATGGGGAGGGCAGCCCATAAAATATACACCTGTTGTCAATCAGAAGCCAAGGCTTATGTCAGCCTGCTGCAAATATTTTCCCTTCCACCTCGGTGACCTTTTCAATCACACTTCATGAGGGAGACTGCTCCCATTAAGTGCTACTTGATCCTCTGCTAATGCAGCAGTTATGAAAGGACCACAGCACTTGTCATTAGGATAAACACCTTTGCAGAGGGAGAAGGCTGCGGAGAAAGGGCACACACCCCTTCTCCCCTCTGCTTCCTCAGGGCCCTTCCCTTCTGTCTGCCCATCACCGCTGTTACGGCCTCACATTTGGACACGGAAAACTGAGCCTGGCTGAAGCACTAACCACTGTCTCTGCATCTGCTGTCATCTGCCAGCACCTAAACTAGCACACAAAGAAGAGGGTCTGCTTTTCTGATCACTGAAATACTCCACTCCAAGAGAGCGATTCAGGATAAAACTCTAGGTGTAACTGTCCCTTCAACACTCTGGATCACACAGGCTCAATTAACTTTTACAAAGATGGCTCCTACTGCAGCCACCCACTGTCCACTCAGGTCTGAGAGCCCATGTGAGCTTTCAGCTTTATCACACTCAGAAAAAATGTCTCAGGGGAAGCATGAACCCACCTCACCTGCTGTGGCACTCCTTGGCACTGCCCTCAATCTTCATATGTGTGACTGCAGCTTTTGGCAGCCTGTTTGGGTGGCACACAGAGAGTGACCTGAACAGCATCTCCAAGGGGCTGGGACTAATGGGTGGTTGGGGACTACTGCCCTGCAGGACTTGCCCAAAAGAAAAGAAGAGCCTGGAGGTCAGGGCAGCCTCTGCTCCAGGAGCATGCAGAATGATGGCCACCTCTCTGGGTACTGGGAGAGGCGAGATTCTGGAGGACATGGATCCCTGGTTTGATCTGGTGCCATGTTTCTCTGTCCTCTTCAGGGCACAAAGTAGTGCTGCCATTAACGTCCTGCCAGCTGGCTCCTTCCAGCTGCTAGTCACACTCAGATGAGTGACCAGCACCACGGTATTACACTAGCCCTTTGAGGAGGGTGAATAAATTCATTTCTCTGCCCCAGAAGAGGACTGTACACACACAGAATCCAGCTCTTCAGCCCTGTGGAGAGACTTAAGGACCCCCAAAAAGGGACTGACTTTGGAAGAAATAGCACACATAGGCAAATTAATGTGAATTAAATGTACTCAGCATCTGCGCTGAAATATTTATCAAAGGAGAAGAAAATGCAATGAAATTAAGTCCCTTTCTTTTCCAGTTGCTTTATTGCTCCTGCCCTGGCTCTAAAATTGTGGTAGAGGCCTCCTGAGTCTCGGGGAGCAAGAGAACACCTTCAGCCAGCAAAAGCAGCTGGGCTGTCATCGGCAGCTGTGAGGGATGGTGACGTGGTAGCACTGTTTGGGGCCACTTGGGCTGCGTGTTGCCTGGGTCGTGAGTGTTCAAGGTCCACGTGCCTGCCTTACCACGGTCTGTCTGGCATGAGTGGTACGAGGTTGCTTTTGGGCAAACAGGAGCTGAGTCTGCAGAGACACTTCAGTATTAGCTACCTCGGGTTTGAAAGAAATCCCTTCTGGAAAAGACATCTACAGAGTGGTGCTACACTGGTCACTGGTCCCTGAGCAATGCCCTGAATCATGTCAGTGTCATAAAACAGAACCACAGAAGAGAAGGGACTTCTTGAGTCTCTAGTTCAACCCCAAACTTTTCTAGAGCTGCACCTGTGAAGGTATTTTTGGCAAGCTAGAGCTCTGTCATGGGAGCAAGCAGAAAAAATGGCAGTGGTCTATAGGATCGCAGCTCTCTGCACCAGTACGAGCTGGTTATTGTGAACACAAGGTAATCTCTGCCACTGGGACACCCCGCAGACCTGGCCACCACTCCTATGGACTATCTGGCCATCCCTGTGTTACCAGTCATGAGTATTCCCCAACAAGGAAAGAGTCATCAAGACTGGGAAAAGACTGTGAAATCTGCCTGTTGCAGCAAGATCGGTTTTCTGGAGAATTTTCCCTATTTCTGTTGCACTTGAGGTAGGAGACCTACAGAGATCTAAGGGGGTCTCACAGCACACCAGGGGCCTTCCTCCAACAGTCCGGAGGAACCAAGCACTCAACAGCAAGAAGCAAAGGTTCCTGCTGAGCAACTGCACATCACCAGCAGTAGCTTTCTGTAGGTAAAATAAAAGAAGGAATGGAGGGCAATAATGGAGACACTCTCCACTGGCTTTAAATCACCTGGGAGAGATTTCAGCCCATCTCACATGCAGCTGAGTGAGCTTGCCCTCAGTTTGCACTGTGTGCAGAGAAAAAACAAATGGTCCTGTTCTGGAAGAGCAGACTGTTGGAATATAAAGGGAGAGATGTTATCTTAGCCCTTAGAAATTTCCTGGCGTGTGACTGCCCTCCAGGTGGTGATAACTGAGTATAATTTATTCAGGTAGAAATCCCTCTTCCCACTCTAACAACGTTTTGTTTGCTCTGCCCTGAATAACAAGCCCACCAATGCCCTGGGAATGATGATCCACAACACATGTGCAGAGTTCCTAATACCGTGCAATGACAAGAAGTTTCATCAACTCACATAAATCTCCCTGTCTTCTCGGTGACAGTCCTTCATTCTTCAGATGTCTCACTTCCCCTACCTGCCAACATTTGAAATCTATAAATAGGGCCAACTGGGAGAGGGACAGGGGACGTACACTGTCACCCACTCGGTATCTGTTAGGCCAGGGCGTACCTTTGGAGGGAGCTAGTGGTAAGTAAACAACACAGCGCTGGGCAGTAGAGGCCTGACCCTGCACGGCTGGGGCACTCTGGCGGATCACTAATCAATCCAGAGCTCCCTCCAGAGCAGACTGGCTCCGGGTGTTTCTCCAGCTCTCCTTGTCACCTCAGGAGCACAGGTCCCCGCTGCTCCAGTGCCTGCAGCAAGGCTCCAGCAGAGACCCCACATCCCTGCAGCAGACTACACTGAGCTGATGGCGAGGTTCAGGAGATGCTTGGATGCTCGGTGCAGTGCTCACTGACCTTGGTGTTGGCCTTTCCATCACTGCCAGTGTGTCCTGAAGCAGGATACCACTACCTACCTACCAGCACCTTCCAGTAACCTACCAGTATCTTCCAGTGTTGCACCAAACACCTCTGGCACTGCAGCCCCCATCCCTGTCTCTCTGCACAAAGGCTGCTCTCAGTACTTTGCAAGTCCCAGCAGTGCAGATCACCCATGTTTCATTAGAAAGGGCAAGTACCTCCCTCTGCAGATGCTCTTTACTCCTACAGCCAGAGGCTGAACCTTGCTCTGCATTACACACCCCTGTGTCACTGAGCCCAAAAGAGCAATGGAGGGAAACACAATTTTTGGCTCACTCCTACTGCTCATGGGACCATTTGTTACACGGAGTCAGAAGCCCAGAACAATCCAGCACAGGTCTCAGTGACGTGGGAGCGTTCAGTGGTGGCGTGTCACATACGCACAGGCCACTCCTGTCCAAAAATACCACTTAAAAAAATCCTGACCAAGCAGAAAGCCACTGCAGCAGCAGTGCAGAGCAGTTTCTTTGCCCAGGCCCTCTTCTGTCTTCCCTTCCAAGCAGAAGGCTCTTTGTCAAGTATGGAATGGCTCTTTGACAAGCACACAACAACCTGCTTTCCAATCAGTGTCTACTTGCTGGTAAAAGCTGTTAATTCCCTCGTATAGTCTTCTGTCAGCAACATTATCCCCTCCCGTCCTGCTGAGACTGGGACAAGGGATTGTCCTGTTCAGTGGCTGCAGTGGGACATGGAGAGGGGGAAGGTGAAATATAATATGAGAAATAATATCTACGGCAGCAAGCAAGGCTAACCGAAAAGAGGTAAGGGAAGCAGGATTCCAAGGAGAGAGGAATGCTGGGGGAGGAAAAGCATGGAGTTGTCTTGACAAAGGTCCAGGATCATTTTAAAAGGGCCCAAGAAATTATTTTTTAAAGTCTATTTTTAATACAACCTACGCGTGTGATGCGAGCACTGCCTGCCACACCGCTATCTTATTACCTCCAAGATTAGCAACAAAAAGATTAATTTAGACACGATGGAATATTTTCTAACAAAAGTGTCGCTGCCTTCTGGGGAGCAAGTCTGACCTGAAAAGATCACGTACAGGGAAATCCCACACCACAGGCAATCCCTCACAGACAGGAGTCCCCCAGCTGGAAATACAACAGTTTGGGTTAATTTCAGCACAGCTGGGGTGACGGCCGATGTCATCGTGTGTCTGTAATATGTCACTATAATTGATCATAAATATACATACTCCACTGGAGCTGATAACAAAAGCTGCAGAGACAACAGAGGATTAGGCCTACACTCCTGTTCTCTGAGGAAAGTTCATCAAGCAGCTATTAAATACTAAAATGAGCCCATGGTCTTTGGTTCAGGAAGTTCCTAAGACACAGGCAGACCTGCGAGGCAAACCAGGGAGTGAATCCTTGTACAGTAGCACAGCTCTTGTACCCTGCCCTACACATGGCTATGACACAAAGAGAGCAGCAGGCTGTTTGGCTAGATGCTCTGATGTGATGCCCTATAGGTGTACTTATGTGCTTGTATTAAAGTGACTGGTGTAATATGGGGAGCCTTCAGGAGCTTTCCACCTGCAGGTCAGTGCTTGCTTTTCTGGCTTCTGTTTTAATTCCTCCAAGTAATATAGAAATAAAAGGCTTATGATCACTCCCTGTCCCTTTTCCAAGAGCTGCAAAAGCCACTGACAAACCCTCTCAGCCCTCTCTAGTGCTGGTCCACGCAGAAGATGACAAGCTACTGCAGCTGGAGCCTGTCTTGTTTTCCTTGTGGCTCCGCCCTGAAGTGAGAGGTAAAACTCCCATCCACATTGATGGATATGTAGGAGTGGCCCATCTGAGGACTCCCAGATTAAAACCTGATGGCACAGCTGAGAAGGCACAGCATTTGGGTTGTACTGAGGGAACCTGCCCACTTATTAACATTTTTGCCTTCTCTTCTTTGCCAGAGAAGCTGAGCATACACTTTACTTACACTGAAAATGATCTCCTCCAAACGCAACTGAATCACTTCTCCAAGTTGCTACTAACATTTCTGGAGAGCACCCTGCTCCAAGGGAGCCAAATACCGATGGGATCCTATAACCACAGCCCCCTCCCAGTCCCACTCGCCCCTTCGCACATTGGCAATTCATCCTGCCTAGAGCTCTCCACAGAAATCACTTCACCCTTTCCAAAACAGAGCAGCTGTTTAGCAGCAGCTCAGCACGGCAGGTCAGAAGATGACAAATCCCATATCCAGTTGAGACTTGGGAATTTTTAGGGAAACAAAACCCCAATACTGTAAGTTGAAAGAGGGCTGAGACACCTGGTTCAATACTGTTGCTCCAAAACCAGCACCAAGTAACCCTTCCAAACCGCAAGGACTCGACTTTAAACTGCCCCCAAAGCAGTGACCTCTGGCAGGAAAGACTTCTCTGGTCTCATGTGAAGTATTTTCCCCCACTCTGAACCCAAAGGAGGGACCCCTGACTATCAGCCCAGCTCAATAGCTCTTAGCTGATGAAGTTTACAGGGGTAGATCACAACATGAGGTGGGCTGGGATGACTGCAGCCCAGCAGGAGCATGACCTTAGAAGGTAAAACCAGGCCACAGCAGGCCTGATGCCAATAATACACTTAGGCCTAAATGTTCTAGTGTTTCATGCTATTCCATCAAAAATCTTGGAGAAACTTCTTTTTGGCTGAACCAGGTGTCAAAGAAAGGAGTGCCAACATGAGTGTTTCTCTGCCAAGTCAAGAGGAGACTTACAGGGAAGCCCGTGCAGTGCAGAGATGGATGAAAAGCAACTAAACAGCAGAAGACTGTCACCAGAGGCTGCGGCCGCTCAGGCTCACGAACATAATCTATCACACCCAGCCTGATTTTATTCCTTCCCCTCTTCCCCCCCATCACACACCCATTCGTGGAAGGAGAGCAGGAAGGGTGTCACTGACATCTGTACATCCAAATGTGCTGCAAGCGCTGCCTCTGTAGACAGTGCTCTACACCGGTGTCCTAGAAGATTAAAAAAGTTACGGGTCTGGCTCTGCAAGGTCTCTCTGCCCCAACTCCATAAGAGCACATTCCCCTACCCCCTTACATGGCAGCTCCAGCAGATGAGGCTGCTTCTCAAGCTCCTGTGTGGCTCACAGTAAGGCTGCATCACCACACAGGCTCCCAAGCTCCAGGACAGAGCATCAGGTCTTGAAAAATATTTCTGGCCACAGAGAATTCCCTTTTCCCTCTAACAAGGCCTCTGTTCTTTACTTGGGAAAGCACACTGAACTCAAGCAGAGGGAAGCAGTGTGGACCAGTGGCTGAAGCACCGCCCTGTGGTGCAGCAGCTGCCTCTTCTAGTCTTAGCACTGCAGGAGGCCTGGGTGAACTTGGACAAAGCCTCTCTCCTCAGCTGTCCTGTTTGTAAACTGCGAATATTTAGACTGGAAACGGTTTCCAATCTAGGGGCAGAAGGAGCCTATGAAGTGGTTAAATGCAACTAAGGTTGAGAAGCGTAAGTCAAGCCCTTTGGGACATAAGCCATGTCTGGGTTGTTTCCCCCTCGCTGCTCCAGAGATACCCTGCTACCAATGCTACGAGTCTCCTCACTATCACACATCGAGGTGCGAGTGAGCAATTGCTGCACAGCTGTGAGCCAGGAGACCCAACACCAAATTCCACGGTCCAGAGTGATCCTTTCATGGCTGTTATGTTAATGGTTGCTCTCTACCCCATTCATCCCATGGGAGCCTGACAGAGGGTCCTTCACAACACCAGCCTGTCTGTGCATGACCAAAGGACACATACTGACACTGTATCTCCTGGGTTATGAGAGTCCAGCATGCTGGGAAAGCCACATCTTCTGTCAACCCCCACGCACACACCAGCTGCTCCTGCCTGTGTCTGACAATGTTCGTTCATTAACATATGCTCAGAAATCTCTATGAGGCTTCTACACATCTTTTTAAGATCGCCAGGTCTTTCATGTTGAGATCTTAATGCACCCTCACAAGCAGTTCTTGTGATCCTCACAAGTTCTTCAGTCACTCTCACAGAAACCCTACAGCACTGCTGTGTACCATTTGATTGAGGAAACTGAGGCACGTCACCAGAAGCCACTTCCTTGGAGTTGTAAGGGAGCTGACAGCAAAAGAGAGAGGAATTGCTATGCCTTGGTCTAACCAACCATCCCACACAAGGAACAGAGCTCAAGGAGGTTGGCCCAATGCCCAGGCATGCTTGCATCCTCTCTTGGCACTTCACAATTCTGAAAGCATTTTGCAAGCAAATTTCATTTCATGCTTAATACAAAGACCAGATCATTTTGTTGCAGGTGAAGAATGAAGTGTCTTTTTCCTGAATTATAGGATGCCTTTTATAATGGTAGGACATATCTCCAGGCTATTTACAAGCCAATCTGTTCATTTACAATTTAAAATAAATTGCCCTTTAAATATCTGGCAGCTGATGTGACCCCATCGTTGTGCCGGAAGGAGGTTTACAGTGTAGTCGCTAACACCGGTTTCGAACAAGGACAAGCTGTTCTTGTGTGTCCTTTAACAAAAATGCCACCTGTCCTTCAAAAGCTGACACCATGAATACCAGTAAGGACTAATTACATCAGTAAGGGGAGAGTTCAAGGCGTTAACAGCGACATCTGATATATTTCCCCTCTTTTACATGGTTGTGTTTCTTTGTTTCTTATGCTGATCTCCGATCCCCTCTCCTTCCATGCCAAATAAACTGTTTGGCCTCTGTTCCCACGACACTGCCTATGGAAGGCTCCTCTGAGGCACCTCTCAGCTCTCTGCTGCCAACAAAGTGAGAGGCAGAAATCGGGAATGAACAGCCCTACAAAGTCATTGCTAATCCTGCGGTCTCCAAAGTACGACAAAGCCTCTTGCCAGATCACTGTGCGAGTCACAGATCTCTGCAGGCCAGTTTCAGTGGCTAACATCAACCCAAATTACTCAGAGCAAGATCTCCAGGGGTTCAGGACTCACTACAGGAGCTAGATTTTTGCAGGGACCTGCATTCAGCAGACCAAGAAACTCAGGAAATGTGACCATATCTGTTGGATCTGTATAGTGGTGCACATAGGAATGAGGACAAGGCTGAGCAACAGGTAGGGAGAAATAAAGCAGCAAATCCTACTCCCTCCAGCCAAACTCTCTCTTTGTTCCACTGCTGCTGGGCTTTAAACACAGCACCAGGGATGACTCCAGAAGATAACTGAGCCCACTGCGTCTGAGTTACCTGGGACAGACAAAAAGGCTGCTGGGCAGGGGGAAAGCCAGCAAGAAAGGGAACAGCAAATGGTCTCCTGGAGGTGTTGTGTGTGAGATCTCCCTCCCGTCACTATGAAGGAAATGCACACACAGCTAACCCTCCCTTCCAAGGAATCGGAAACCAGTCTCTTGAAAAAGGAACTTGAAACTGAAATGCAGCTTCCAAGATCATCTTGTATTTGGTGGGTCTGTCTTTGAGGCACTTACCTAAAAAAACTGATCCCTTCATTCAGTGTCTCAGCTGCCCAGGCCATTCCTTTACCTGTTCCTGGGGGATTGCTCAGTGCTTGTCACCAGTTCAGGCTGCTTCCTCCAGGTGTCCATCCAGCTTACTCCAGTCCCACAAGAAGCAGGGATTTGTACCTTTGGGCTGCAAAAGAACACAGAAAAAGATTGCTGTGACAACAGGCACGTCAGAGGAGATAAAAATACCTCCTCGCCAATCATGCTGGGAAAGTTAATAACACAAAATCCCTGTGGTCATCTGGCTTTTAAACCTATAAAAACTCGGTCATTTCACATTGACAGCATCCCACAGCCAGGCCTAAGGTCCTGCTCTGAAGTGAGAGCGGCAAGGTAGCACCAAAGAGGTTCTTCCTCTCAGCAACGCTGGAGTAGGAGGAAGGAATCAGAAGTCCCTTATGCATCTAATACCCAGGCTTATTCTCATGGAATATTTCCTTGGATCAGTCTGGCTTACATAGACCGCAGTCCTGTAACAGACTCCAGCTGAGTGTGGGGTGAACGCAGCCACAGCAGGATCGGGATTTTACACATTACCACAATGGGGTGAGAAAATGCTTTTATATCAGTAATTCCCATACCTGGGTACATGGAGCAGTGTGGGACATTTTAAAGGCTGGTAGTCTCCACAGACTATACATTGTACAAACCCTAAAACAGGCAGTCCCAATCAATTCACTCCTTCTAAAAAGTTAAAACTAACTATGCCAGACAGATACTCCCCTCTGATTTACAGCTATTTCTGGCTGAATATATCTCACCTTAGTCTTGTCATTTTTATTTTCATCAAAGAAGTGAACTCTGTCAGGACTGGAAACACCCCTCCCACGACGGGCCATGGCTCCAAACGGCATTTATCACAACAGGTTCCTGTCACCGTGGTGGGATGGGGCTGCAGTGCTGCACAGTGGCCCCATCACTAGGCAGAGACACGGCCCAGAAAGGCCTCCCCATGCCCAGGCCAACCCCAGGCGAGGCACAGCTGCTCCAGCCACCAGCCGCAAGGTTTCAAGAAGTTAAACCAAAGGTTTGGGTCTCGGTTTTATTTTCCCTTCCATCAATGGAAGCTTTTTACCTGAAAGAGAATTAGATCCTGACTTTATCCAGCACCACAGACATAGAGCTCAGGTAAATTGACAAAACGATGGAGCAAGAGGAGAAGCAAATCGACCCACCCAGCTGCAGAGCGAAGCTTCGCAAGGAGATGCTACAGGGGCAAAGCCAAGGCCAAGGTTATTTGCACACCTGAAGTTGAGTGCGGCCACGGAAAATGGGGCAAAACCAAGATACTTCTAGAGCCACATCTTAGAAACGGTCTCTTTGGGCAAACACAAGTCCTCGTGGCCTTGGAAAGGCAGAACATCCTTCCCAGCACAACGATGGAGTAAAAAAGGGTTGCGGTGTCTAATACAAGAGCTTGATTGCAGACCCACAGCCTTTGAGCCTAGAGGATCAGGAATATAATTTATAACTGCACAATGGCCAAAAACCAGATAACCAAGGGCACCACTACAGCCCGGGTTTTTCCCTTTGATGGGCACAGCAATACCTTTGGTGTGAACGGCGCAAGGACAGCCGAGGGCAGCAGGTCCGGCAGGCAGAGCCCGCTGCTCTGAGGGAGAACGGGGCACTCTCGGGGCTCAGCCCCAGGACGGAGCCTCCTGCCCTGCCCGACGAGGGGGCAGCCAGGCGGGAGCTGCCCCAGGCCAGGTCCGCGTAACACTGCCTGGCCATAGCGATCCCGCCCGGGCGCTCGGGGCCGACTACCGCCCGCCCGGGCGCTCGGGGCCGACCACCGCCCACCGCCATCCCGTCCCCTCAGCTCTGAGGGCGGGAACGCGCTGCGCACCTTCTCCTCAGGGCCCGCCGGGACTACCTGCCTTCTGACTGGCCGCGGGTACTGCCCGTCACTAGGTGTCACCCTCCGCAACCAATGGGCGCGCAGGGATCGGGGCGGGGGCGGGACTTGCAGGGGCCGGGGCCGGCGGGCGTCTCTCGCCGGCGTCGCGCCGCAGGTAGGGCCGGGGGGGGCTGCGCTGGGGGCGGCCTGATGGGAGGCCGGCGGGGCCGGGACCGTTCCCTTCCCTCCTCCGCGCCCCCGCCGCTTCCCGCCCCCCGGGGCCGTGGCTGTGGGGGGCGGGGGGGAAGGCAGTGGTCGGTTGCTCAGTGGGTGGGGGCGCTCCGGTGATGGCGGCGGCCTGGATTGCCGGAGGCATCCCGGGAGGCCGGGCCCCTGCAGCGGGGTGCGGGGGCTGGGTTGTGGAGACGCCCCGCAGGGCCGAGCATCCGCCGCCCTTCAGGGGGAACGGAGGGGTGGCCGCCGGGGGAAGCCCCGCTCCTTGCCCAGGGGCCTGCTGCTGGCGTGGGCCCGGGGGTACGAGTGGGTTGGTTCGGTGTCGGGGTGGTTAGAGCCCAGATCCCGGGTGGGGAGGGGGTGGGCGACGTGTCGGAGCCGTCAGAGGTTTAGTCTTAGAAGGGCTTCAGGTGATGTTGAAGGTGAAGAGCGTTTTGGGGATGCTCCCGGGGGGGAAGGGGCATGGAGTGGGTGCACACAGTTGTGCTGTGGGCCTCCTCTTTTGGGGGGTTTCATGCCTGGGAGCTGCCACGCTCCTCAGTCACGACCTCCAAGACCTTAACCACACCTGAGTCCCTCTTCTCCACGGGCATTCAGGGCGCTGGTGGGTTTTGGTCCAGATACAGATGCTTTTAGACAGACGGCTGCTGTAAGCTTGGCTGATTGTCTGGAAAACAAAAGCTTTAAGGCACGTGTGCAAGTGCCCCTTTGAAAGTCTGCTGTCAGACTGGGGAAGAACCAGGTCAGCTGGCCTTTGTGTGGCCGGTGTTTGATGGTTCATGATGTGTGGACTCTGTCTAGGTGTCATTCCAAGTTTTCATTTTGTTGCTGGTAAGCATGGTATAATAGATCGCATGTTTTCCCCCTGCTTTTATTAAAAATGACAGTAATGGATTGTTCGCATGATCGGAATTTAGTTGAGCTGAGTTCAATTCCAGACACGCGCTCCGTTATTGAGTTAAAAATTCAAACAAGTAGTAGTCCAAAAACACTGACAACAGGGAACGCGTACTGTGCAGCTCAGATAAGTCACACGTTAACCAGCATTTCTGATTAACACCTAAAACCCTGATGTGCAAGGGTGCCTCCAGAGAAAGAACCATTGTTTGAGGAGGTTTCTGCTAACTGGGGTGCAAAGGGTTAAGAAATCCTGCGATAAGCTGATAGGAGTGGAATGCATTTTGATTGTTTTTGGCAGGTCAGCTCGTTAGAAGTGGCTGCTGTTTTGTTTAGATAAAGAAGAGGGGAACTTGGTGTTTGTAATCCATAAAATTGAGGAAGAATTAGTTACATTAATTTTTAACGTGTTGACAAAAGATAAAGCAAATAGTGATAGAATGTGATGTAAATACTAATGGAATTATGTCAGGTAACAGAATACAAGTACCTGGAGGTAGCTGTGGGATTATGTGTGCCGTACGGAGCTGATTAATGAAGCTGTAAATTACCTTCCCTGAATAAAGCTGTGCTGAAGTGGCTTTTCAGAGCTGTCCCCAAGGTGGCACCAGGAGGTTTGCTGTGCCTCTTGGCTCCAAGCGTGCTGCCGTTGCAATGTGCGTGCCAGCCTGCTTAAGACTGACTTTGCTTTTTGTGGCAAAGAAAATGGGCTCGGATTCTTTTGGATTTGTGCAAACACACAGCTCTAGAACAACCTTATCTCTACATATGTAGCAAAAGGCATATAGTGACACCACCAAGCCAGCAACTTGAAATAATTTTTAAAAATTAGGATTTTACTGAACAGGTGTCTTGGCGTAAAGGAGGTTTAGGAATTAGTAAATATTCCACCCCCTTTCCATAGTTCATGGCTCGTGAGAGAGGAAAATATGCTGACCCCTTCAGAAGCAAAACTTTGAGTATCAGAAGATGAATGGTTTAACATTTATTACACAGTACAGCAATGAGGCTCCGTGTCCTTCTTTAGGTCACTCTTGGCCCCTGGTTTTCCTGATTCTGTCTCCCTTACTGGGCAAAACTATCAGCAGCAAAATACCTGTTGCAGAGCTCCACAATAGTAAGAGAGTGACAGGAGGTTATGTGGAGTTGCAGGAGTCAGATTGTAAAGAAGTCAGCAATATTTTTTGCAGGACTGTGGTAGTTTGGATGTGTGGCTCTAGATGGTGGAAGCTTTTTTGAGAGGATTGTTTCTTGGGATCTGTACAGAGTGTTTCCAGGAGTTTCTGACTGGCATCACCCTTGATTCAGGGATAAATTTCTACGTCCTGGGCAAAATAGCGGCAAGTAGACCAAAAAGGGCTGCGTTCAGCTGAAATCCTCTATCCTGGATGTGATGTTTTGTTTCCTCAGGCTTCCATGATGTTTGCCCAGTGCACCCGTAAGCGTTCAAGCTCCGTGCTGCTTATTGCGCTGCTGTGCTGCATCCTTTCTCCTCCAGCACAAGGCAGCAAGGTGAGTGAACAGCTTCAGACACAAGCACTGAACCGTGTGTACAGTCCAACAGCAACAAAAATGGCAGAGAAGCCACTGTTTTTCTGTGGAAGTTTGCAAAGATAAGGAGTGCTATAGCAGATGTGTATTATCATATGTAAAGCTGTGAATGTACGTGGCAGTGGCCTCTGCCCTGCCTTCTGCTGTGTTTTGGAGTGTGCATTTTAAAATTTCTTTGAAAAGTACCTGGTGTCTGGAGCAGAGGTGCTCAAGACATTTTAAAACTGTGAAGTTATTGATTGAAGTGAAAGAAGTAGCAGAGGAAGAAGAGACACGGTGTGAGGTCCTCTCTCAACGAACATTTTGCCTTTTCCTACACCTCTGGATGGCGACGCAGCAGAACTGTACCCACACGTTCACTCACTAATGCCATCTCCTCTTGCTTCTGCAGAGCTCAGAGGACATCCGCTGCAAGTGCATCTGTCCCCCGTACCGGAACATCAGTGGGCACATTTACAACAAGAATGTGTCGCAGAAGGACTGGTGAGTTGTGGGTTGAAGCCTGAGGGGTCGGCCCATGAAAGCCAACGCTCTGGAGTTCCTAGCTGGTGCTAAGGAAGTAATTCCCTGCCTGTGCATTTGCAGAGGTCGTTTTGGTAGGTGATGTTCAACCCAGGCAAGGGGCATTTTTTGAACAGAGATTGAGGAATCTGGGAGGCATGATTTCTTAAGCCATGGCTCTTAGCAGATGTAGTGTGTACCCTCCAGTCCCTTTCACCCGGACCAGATCCCTACAGAAGGTGCTTGGACAGTCTACCCCAGGAATTTTGGGCTAGCTGAGCTGTGAGGGGAACTCTTAAAACCAGCTCAGCATTATCAGCCTGACGGGAAAGCTGGGACACAGAAAAAGTGTCCTTCCAGAGGTTTCACCTTGTCCTGTTGCTGATTTTGGTTCCTTTGTGTTGCAGCAACTGCCTGCATGTTGTGGAGCCGATGCCGGTGCCGGGGAATGACGTGGAGGCCTACTGCCTGCTGTGTGAATGCAAGTACGAGGAGCGCAGCACCACCACCATCAAGGTAACTGTGGGTCTGTTCCCTGTGGCTGGCTCCTTCTCCTTGCCATGCCACGCCATCCCAGGCACTGCTGGACTGGTGGGTTCCTGGAGAAGTGCCCAGAAAGGGAAAATAAAACTATCGCAGCTTGTACACAGTGGTAGTGCCAGAGGCACCGTGACTGAGTCAGGAGGGCTCCTGGCAGCGAGGAGCAGGCTGCACAGGAGCCCAGTCTCCTTGCTGAGGATGTGTGACAGTGCCAAGCACGTCTGACTAGGGACCCACCTTGTTGGTCTCCTTTCACATGCAGCACGTGTCCTAAATTGGCACGGTGCGGAGAAGATCAGCACGGTTCATGCCGTGATGGCACTTACATCTCATCAGCCTTCCTGCAAGAGACTTTTTACTGAGCAAAATTAGAATGAGGGAAGAGATCAGACATCAGAGGCAGCTGAGAAGGGAGCTTCTGGCCTCTGTGGTGGTGCTTATCTACACTACTGATCCTTTTCCACTGTGCTATGCTTAACTGCAGGTGATCATCATCATTTACTTGTCTGTGGTGGGGGCACTGCTGCTTTACATGGCTTTCCTCGTGCTGGTGGACCCTCTGATCCGGAAGCCAGATGCTTATACCCAGCCCCTGCACAATGAGGAGGAAAATGAGGTGAGGCTATGCTGCTGGTGCATGCAGGGTGCACGTGGGTGGCTGCGGTCACGGTGGAGACAGGGTGGTAGGGTGACAAGAGAATGGCTGACAGGGGAAGAGTGACCTCATGCTTGTCCCCTTTGGTCCAGTGTGGGACCAGCGCTGTTGCTCTTTGGGCCCTTAGCACAGGTAAACATTTAGACTCAAATCTGTGCAGATCATGCTGAAGCACAAGGAAATATTCCAAGTTAAAGTTCTGTATTATGAGCACAAGATGAGACGTGTCCTCTGGGACAGGGGGTGGCTTTTCACCAAGTGGCCTGAACTTGGTATGTCAGTCTGGATGAAACCCAAAGTTAAACGGTTCCTGTTTGTGCAGTGTCCTAGGTGTAGTGACTTGGTGAGCTTCCAGGGAAGGATGGGTTTATTTGCTGAAATATGGGGCTGGCCTCTCTTCTAGACGCTTAAAAGAGCAGCCTCTGAGGTGCTGCAGCTGTTGTTTGACTGTGCTCTGGGGCTGAGCCCTGTTGTGTCCAGGTCCTTGTTCCTTGTGCTTCTTCCCAGAGCAGAATTTCACTCAGATCCCATCTTTTTGGGCAACATTGGCATATGATATCTTGGGCAAGAGATTAGGACCCAGCAGCAAAGAGAGAGCCTGTTTCTCTCACAGATTTTGGGGGAGGACAGACTTCTTGCTGCATGAAATTCATGCAATTTCAGCATCCAGCATACAACATCCTTCCCCTTGGGAGAGAGACAGCGCTTTAGGGGGAGTGATCGGGCCCAGTTCCAAGCGGGATTTCAGAACAAGAGCACCCTGACTTGTAAATCTTTTCTTCTCCCCATGAGGCTTCCCTTCTCTTGGAAGGAGATACAGGAGGCTGAGATGGTGATGGTCAGCAGAGCTGATGGCTGGCATGCAGAAGTGGTGGAGGAGCGGAGCGGCTGCACGCACAGCAATTAGCTCTCAGGCTTGATTGCATCTACGGCTCATGCTCTGTGGGATGCAAGAGCTCTCCAAGCCTTGCTGCCTGTTAGTGCAGCGTGTGGCTCTGCGACACAGCTTTCCCTGTGGCTTTCTCAGCTCAGATGTGCAGTTTGGTGGGGTGCAGCGCTAGGCAGAGCTCTCTCCTGGAGCTGAGCTCCTTCCCGTGGTGGAGCCCCAGGGCTGTGCTCAGCATCGCCCTGGCCGCTGCTCCAGGCCCCCCAGCTGCTGGGAGGAGGCTCCTGAGGAGGCTTCCCTAGCAATTGCTGACTTTGGCTGCTAGTGATTAGCTCAGTCACTCTTTGAGAAGGGCAGCTGCTATGTTTGAAGACACTCTCCTTTCCTAGTCTCTGAGAAAACCACTGGATCAGACTGTCCTGTTTATACTTTGTTGCAAGTATAAACTGTTTGGCCCAATTCTTTCCTACGCTGATGTACGTGAGGAGAAGCTGCTCTGGCGTGCACGGTCTATCAGTTACCTCCCTCTGCTGAAAAAAGGGAGGTTCTGCAGGAGGAGATGAATTGTATCCTGAGAGTGTGCTTTGGCTCCACTGCTCCACAGGAATAATGGAGATTTAGATCTAGGTGTGTGCTGCAGATGCCCTGTATTAGGTGAGGTTTATCTTACTCCAGTGTGCTGGACTGTAAACTCTTTGGGATAGGCCTTGTGATTGCCTTGGTGTTTGTGTGCCACGATGGATCCTGATCTAAGGAGCCTTCTGACATGACTGCAGTGTAAACGTGGTGGTTTGGAGCAGTCTGAACAACAGGGCTGGACAAAAGTCCTGCAGCACTGTCTGAGAAATGGATGAGCAGCTCCTGTGTAAGCTGGTGTGCTGAGGACAGTGGAAATTACTGGCCCAGTTTCAGCGGGGTGATGCAGTTTGCTTTAGCAGTGTGGCTCCTTGCAGACTCCTAGCAGTGGATTTCCAGCAGAGGTTTAGACTTGGTGCAGTTCCTCTCCTGGGGACTTTTTACTTGGGGCCTGTGACTTGACCACGGGTGGTCCCCAAAAGCAACCTTTCCAGCTGGAGCTGGGGGGCTGGTGTGGAGGAGCTCTGACAAGGAGGTTCTTCGTCAGGACAACTCAAGCCTTGAATTGCTCCTTCAGTTGAAGTTCCGAGCTGCCACTTTCTGTGTTCAGGCTGGACATGCCTTAATCTCTTTCACCCTTTCCTTCCATTGCAGGACGCTCGCTCCTTGGCCGCAGCCCCCACCCCATCTGGCGCTAGAGCCAACACGGTGCTGGAGAGGGTGGAGGGGGCCCAGCAGCGCTGGAAGCGCCAGGTGCAGGAGCAGAGGAAGACAGTTTTCGATCGCCACAAGATGCTGAGCTAGATCTCTGCTGAGCTGTGCGGCACCACTGCCCAAGAGACAGGGTAGCTCCGCTGGTGGAGACGGACAGCAAGTCACCCTCGGACATCCGTGGTGTTTGAGTGAAAGCTCTAACCCTCTCTGATTTACCGTCTTCGGAGAGAGAAGCAGACCAAAATGCTTGCCTCTGGTTTTGTCCCCTTGCCCTTGACCTCTCAGCCCAGAGGCTCCTTAACCCTTTCCCAGCTGAGATCTGCGCTGATCGTTAGCCCCGTGGCTGCATGTAAACGGTCGGTCGTATGCGGTGAGGGGCTGACTCGAGCAGGGGCTGCAGCCCCGGTGCGCTGTGCTCGGCTGGACCCCGCGGGCACCCACTCGCTGGGACTGAAGTCTCCGTCAGCCCACCCCCGCATCAGAGACAGGGGTCTCGGTACGGAGTGTTGGGAGCTGCCTGAGTCTTCCTGGGATAAAGAGTGGGATCATTTTTATGTGGGATAAATTATGTGGCGCTTCTCCAGGACGAAGAGGCCTCCTTCTCCTCTGGTTTGCACCGATGTTAATTGGGCATCGTGGTGCTGAGACAAGTGTGTTGCCCTGGAAGGAGGAGGAGGGGGTTCCCTGCCAGCATCAGCTGCTGCTCACACTTACCTGGTGTAAACTGAGCAGATTTCCACTCTCTTCAGCAGAGTCTGTCCAGATTTACACCAGCATAACTGAGATGGCAGCTGGTTTCTGTCTAGGTTAGTATCACAGAACCGATTAGTACATTCACAAGCAAGAGACCAACAGGTAAAAGGTTGATTTACATTTATAGCTTTTCCTGCTTTAGCAATGGATAAAAACACACTGGGGAGAAAGCTTTCCCTTTGTACCCCCATCGGTAACCCTTGAGGCTCTCACAGTGCGGTCAGGGGCATTTGTCCAAGAGAACTGGGGCAAAGGCTTTACTGGAGCACTGTAAACACTTGTCTGGGTCTTGGGGCCCTGGAAAGGGGACACTTGTGCTCCTCGGGACACTCCGAGAGCTCTGACTGTGCTTGGGCTGCGTGGAGGAAACAGAAGCGATTCTGCAAGGTGTATATTGATCCCACTGAGAACATCGATAACGTCAGGAAGGTGCTGGAGTTTATCATGTAGCATCTCTATTAAATGCAGACAAAGATCTATTACAAGGCTGGGGTTTTTTTCAGAGGAAAGTCCCATCGCACCAGGTCTGGGGCTCCCAGCACTGAGCGGCTTCTCTCCAGGCTGCCTTCCAGTGCCCAGCGGGCAACTAGTGATAGGACAAGAGGACACAGCCTCAAGCTTCGCCAGGGGAGGTTCAGGTTGGACATTAGGAAGCATTTCTTCTCAGCAAGGGTCATTAGCCATTGGAAGGGGCTGCCCAGGGAGGTGGTGGAGTCACCATCTCTTGAGGGGTTTAAGAAAAGCCTGGACACTGGACATGGCACTTAGTGCCCTGGTCTAGTTGCCATGGTGGTGTCAGGGCAACGGTTGAACTCGATGATCCCAGAGGGCTCTTCCAACCTGGTTGATTCTGTGATGCAAGACCTCGAGACCGAGCTGTGGTTATGGCACTGGAGGTGAGTCCCCTGGCACTGGTTCGTGCCTGTCTGTGCTTGGAGGGTGACTGTCTTGCTCCAGGACAGTGACTGTCTTGCTCCAGGAGAGCTGGGCTTAAAACACTGGCAAACCAGAGCAGTCCCGCTCGGCACGAGTTAGAGACAAACTGCTCCGAGCTGTCTCACAGGAAGGCCGAGCAGATCAGAATTCCTCCCTGTTTGTTGAAGGCTGAGCTATTTTGTTGCTAAAAGCCTTGTGGGGAGAGGCGCCGGTCGCTGCCCCACGTGCTAGTGCCAACAGCTTTTGGTGGAGCTGCCCAGCAGGATCCAGCCCTCCAAGCTGATCCTGCCAGACAATTCCAACAGAAGCTTTTTGGGGGCTGTGAGTACCCCAGTCACCCCTCAGCACCTCGCCGGGCTAAAAAGTACCCAGAGCTTCGCGTTATACCCAGGTCCCATTTTCTGTTACCCATCCTTCTGTGGTTCTCAGTCATTGGACCTTTCTCTCCCTTTTAGAAACCACGTCTTCCCCGTCCTTCCCCTCGCTGTGAATCCCTCTTGGACACGAGGTGTGGTCCCTGGGACCTGCAGCCCCCCCGAGACGGGGGAAAATCTGCTTGAAGGGTCTGAACGCAAGCGGTGGCTGGATGAGAGCTGCCACGCAGGGACGGAGCCGGTGCGATGGGTCCATCTGGTGGCTGGTGCCCCTCTGATCAGCACCAAGACATCGGTGATCACCAGTGGTGGGGGTCCTGCTCCCAGTGACTGGACCCTGGTGTCCTTGATCCTGGAGGGTAGGGGGGGTTGGTGAGCAGCACCCCCATACCCTCCCCTGGCTTGAAAATGGGATGGGAGAGGGAAAAAACTGTGGGTTAGAAATCCGGAGTCGGTGGGTTCAGAAACTCGGGTGGGGAAGGGACGGTGTGGAGAGGTTGCAAAAAATGCCACTGTCTGGTTAATTATTTGATTAGTTAATTAGCTCTGTCCTGTGCACCATCCTCCCTGGGAGGAAACGTTTGCTGCTGCCCAGGCTGAAATTCCCAAGCTTATGCTCCTCCTGGAGCTTCACGCAAGCAGGCCCAGCCTGGTGGGCCCCGCTCCTGGCCCCATCCCCGTCCCACCCTGCCGACCTTCGGAGCCAGGCAGCAGCGCCAGCTGGAGTCAATAATTTAATTCCTTATCAAAAAAAAGGAGTGAGAAAAATAAAAGACCTCTTAGTACAAAATACAGCGCTTTGGCGACCCGCCATGTCCCCGGTCAGGTGCCTGCCGCGGTCCAGACGTCGATGCTCTGGATGATGAGCCACTCGCTCTGGTCCCGGGTCACCCGGATCCTCACGCACTCCACGGGGCCAGGCACGCCCCGCTCCAGCCCTCGCCCCTCGAACGTCCCCTTCTCGAAGGTGCCCACGGTGGTGTAGGCAGAGCAGTCCCGGCCGTTGGCCCGTCGCCGCCGGCCCAGCTCCAGCACCCCTGCGTGCAGGATATCGCCCCGGCGCTCCTCGGAGCCTGTGCGCACCCGGACGCGGGTGACGCGGGCCGGCTGCTGGAAGACCACGCAGAAGATACTGCCGGCTGCTGGGTTCTTCCCCCAAAAATACCCCTCTGCTGTGCTGTAAGCCTTGAGGGGCTCATAGTTCTCGAAGGTGGCCATGCTGGTGAACAAGGCCGCTGGTGGGTTGTCCGGAAGGTCCAAGGCATCCGCTTGGAACTCATCATCCTCCAGCCGGTTGACAGTGCCCTGGAAGGAGGAGTAGAGGCCCATGTGCTGGAAGAGGGAGGGCTTGAAGCGGATGACGTCCTTCTGGGTGAGCAGGAGGCGGAAGTGGACCAGCAGCCAGTCGCAGGGCATCTCCTGGTAGAAGAGGAGGAGGAAACGAGCCAGGCGAGGAAGGTCGCTGGAGTGGTAGAGCTTACCGATGTAGCCCAGCTTGGAGAACTCAAGGGTGGCCCAGTTGGAGCCTTCCCGGGAAGCCAGTGCCTTGCGGATGGCCGTCAAGAAGGACTTGGCACTCCACACGTCATCCTCGATCATCAGGTAGTAGGAGGAGAGGTTGGCAGCGAAGGCGAGGAGGAAGGCGTAGTCCACGTTCTGCTTGGACCTGAACCTCACCCGCTCCTCTGGGTCGTTGTAGTTTCTCTTGAGGCCCTCCAGGGTGGGGTAAAACTCATGGGGAGCATGGATAAGCAGGAGCCGGCCCAGGAGGATGTGGTGAGCAAACTTGCGGGCGATGTCGACGGCCACACGTACGTTCCATCCGGGGTCTGCGTCAGCCAGGTGCACCACCACCACCATCTCCTGCAGCTCCTCCTCCGATGACTGCTTAAAGAGGGACTGGAGCGTGGCAGGGAGGTAGTAGCCACGCGGCCGCTGCACCGATGCCAATCCCACTGCCAAGAATTCTGCGAGGCAAAGGAAAGGCATTAGCAGGCTGGGGGGTGACCTGGGATGCACCACAGTGAGGTTTTTCCCTGCAAGCCACAAGGAGGGGGCTCCAAAAAGTTCTCCACATGGCCAGCCCACGTGGTTAATGCTATTTATGGCCCCATGTCCAAGGCTGGCAGGTCCTTTCTGAAGCCCCCAGCATCTCAGGAGGTGCCCAAAACTGGACCAAATGGCAAGGAGAGGACAGGGGTCCCAAAGCCACTCACTTTTGTGGGGTGACAAGGAGCCAGCGAGGAGGTTGTAGGAGACATTGTGGAGTATGGAGAGGTCATCCATGTCCCTGAGCACACGCAGGGCTCCTTCTGGCTGCAGCATCTGCAGGACCGTGTCTGGGGCCAAGCCCCTGAGCTCCACCTGGATGGGAGCCAGACGCAGCCAGGTCAGACCCCAGAGCACCATGGACCCATGTGAGCAAGGGGGGAGGAGAAGGGGGGGACCCAGAAATGAGGGGGAGCCCCTGTCCTGCCCTCCCGGCTCCTGGATCAGGGGAGGCCCGAGGTGCACAGGGCAACCCCAAGGAGAGAAGACAGAGCTGGGGTTTGGGGGTGATACGGGGCAGGGAAGGGAGCAGAGCTGGGGTTGGGGTCCGTGCGGGGCAGGCAGGGAGGGAGGATGCTTCAGTGGGGACATCACTGGTGGGGGACTCACCTCCAGGGGATCCTGCTCTTGCCGGCTGCCCCCATGGAGGAGGAGGAGGAGGAGGAGGAAGGAGGCTGCGAGCGCAGCTGTGAGGGAGCGCTTCAGGGAGCATCGCATAGCACGGGGCCGGCACGCCGAGGCCTGAGGGAGGAAGGGACACATCAGGTCAGGGCACAGCCCGGGGAAAACCACCATCCCCAGGACAGGATCGTGGGGTGGCACCTGGATGCACCCCTGGGGCTGACCCCTCTGCCCAGAGCACCCAGGGGTGGCCACGGGGCACCCACACACCATCCCCTTTGGGCAGGCAGGGGCAGGACCCCAACCAGGGCGGGGAAAAAGATCAACCAGGAACAAAATCCACCCCCCCAGCCCTGCCAACACCCCACGCAGCAGCCCCAGAGCTGGAGGTGGAAGAAACGCTGGTGACACACACCTCAGGGAAGGCTTTCGGGTCAGGGTGGCACCCCAGGAGCTGTCACCGAGCCCTCGGGACTTGGCACCAAGCCCTGGGAAACACTCAGGTCTCAACAGAGCCCGGGCTGCTCTTCCAGCATCGCAAGGACGAAGGAGCCTCCCCAGCCCCTCCTGCTCCCCTCTGCCACCGGGCAGCTGCGCTCGCCCCGTCCCAGCCCCGTCCCTTGCTTGGTAGGACAAGAAAGCTGTCCCCAAGGTGGGGAGCGTCACCTTCAAGGAATTCATACTGCCCTTGAGATGTTTTACCTTGAAGCAGAGGCGTGGCAGGAGGCTACAAGGCTCCTGTGTTCGCCCGGGGTTTTTCCATTATAAATATGACCGGGGCTGCCCTGGACGAGGGGAAAGCGCAGAGCGAGCAAGTCCCAGCCCGGCGGGGCAGACACAGCCCCATCCAAACCGCTCGCGGCTTCAGCTCGTTCGGGTCAAAGCCTCTTTGAATGCAATCATGTGGAGGAAAAGCTCTCCTAAGCTGTCTAATAAAGCAGCCAGCAAGCTGCCAGCCTTCCTGAGCAAAGGCTGGCCTTTACCCGGGATTTCTCCTTAAATCCATCACTGCATCAACTGCCGCTGCACAGTGGCTGCTCCCGGCCCACCTGCGGTCCCCAAATGGCAAAGGCCGGTGCAGCACCTCCATGGCTGCTGCTCTGGAGTGTGTGTTGGGCTTATTTTAAGGAGAAACCCCCCGTTTTCCTGCCCAGAGTCCTTTGGGGGGTTGGCAGCATCTCAACAGGCGGGCGCAGAGCAGGTCCCCCTGCCGCGGCCGCCAGCACCGTCCTCGCCGCGCTGACCTCAGCCAGGAACTTTGCTCGTTCCTCAGAGATAAGCGTTTAAACCAGAGCGAGCTGTGAGCTTCCGGGGAGGGTTGGGCTGAGCCTTAGACCCAGCTCAGCCAAGGAGAGCAGAGGAGCCGCCTCCCTCAAGCTTGAACCCAGAACTGGTTATCGGTGGTTCTTCGAAGTGCTCAGGAGGGACAACAAACTCCTGGAGCTGCTTAAATTCTCTGTCCAGGTCACAGCAGAGAGTGGGGAGAGCTGGGGGTGCTCCCTGCCCTGGGCCAGCTCTTCCCAAAGCCCCCCCGGCCTCTCCTTCCCCTGCGGCGATGGGGGCACATGCCGGCTTAGGGGGGAGCAGCTTTAGGGACCCATCCCAGGCCACGGGGACATCACGCCACCCTGAAGCCACCCTGGAGGTGGATTTCCAAGCCCAGACCTCCACGATCTGTGGTGCAGCACCAAGGCCACGGGGTGAGCTGGGAACGGCGAGGCTTGGCAGCCGACCACACGCCGGGGTGGGCGTATTTATACTCACGGTGGCCAAAGGTTTTTCTGGCTGCTGGGAGGGCGTCCGGCTGCCAACGGCCCATCCTGGATGGACACCAAGGTGCTGCTCAGCACCCCCAGCTCCCACAGGCAGCGGTTTTGTCCATGGAGCGGGAGCAGGGAGCCCGTGGGGAGCAGGGGGTTGCATGCGCCGCACCTCTTGGGCATCGCTCTGCATCGCAGGCTTAACATAGCAGAAGGTAACGAACGCTGCCCCATAATTAGCCGCCTAATTATGCTTTTGATTTTTGCCTCCATGGAGAAAGAAAGCAGCCCCAGCTAGACGGGCACAACCAGGGGCCACGCCACCATCGGCACGTCACCGGGATCCCAGCTGCCACTCCAGGTTCACCCCTGTCCCCACTCCTGCCCCAGTGCCTCGTGCACCTTCTCCACAGCTCAGCGCCCTGCTGGGGATGTCCCCAAAAGCCACCCCTCCATGGGGACACTGGGCTGGTGGCCAGGAGCAGCTGGCTGCTGAGAGCCGCTAGCCCGGAGCCAGACGAACTCCTCCGCTTCATTAGGAGACTCCCGGCCAAACGGGCTGCGTGACGCGGCAGCCGTGACTCAGTCCAGCGGAGGGGAAGGAGAACGAGTAAATACATGGCCTCGGTCCCACGAGGGCTGTGAGGAAGGGCCGGACGCTCCCCGTGCGCAGGCGGCTCCAGCTGCTTCCTCCGGCACCGGGGAGTGCAGTGTTGTTTGCTCAGGGAGAAGGGGAACAAGCAGGGCTCACCCTCCCTCCGCCAGCAACGCCTGTCCATGCTGGGGGAAACTGAGGCACGGCAAAAGGCTGTGTGTCACCCAGTGGGGGAAGCGCCAGGTCTCCTGCATCCCAGGTCGGTGCCCCTCAGCACCTCCCGCTGGCGGTCCCCAGGATGGAGAGGGGCAGGGTGGAACCCAGCGCCAGAAATCGCCGCTCGCTCGAGCCAAAGATGTGACGAATTGTTGCAGCACGATGTCCCCGTGGGTAAATCATGGGTGTTGGGGGCTGTGTGGGGCGGGGTGCTCCTGGGCCCCTGCGGAGCCAGCCCGGGGCCCAGCCCCACGCTCTGTGGGGGTCTCTGCTCCAAGGGTCATCCCGCAGGGAGGAAGGAGGGGAAAAGCTCGTTTCAGTAGCGCACGACTCGGGGACCCAAAGCTTTAGGTCAGCGCAGGTGTCCTACAGCCCCACAGCACAGGGGTGGCTCCTTGGTGAGGGGACACTTGGGTCTGATCCCAGCATGGGGACCCCCAGCCCACCACCCTGCCCTCATTTCCCCCCCAGGTTCCCAGGTGACCCTGGCCTGCGGCACCCCTTTCCCGTGCAGCCCCGTCCCGTGACACCAGCGAGATGGCTCGTGCCCAGCACCACTCCGGATGCACCCACCCAGGCAGCAGAGACTTACGGGGTGCACGGCAGCCCAGAGTGTGGGTGCACAGCGGCGGCAGCCAGGCAGCCTCGCCGTCTCGCCGGGGTGCTCGGCCCTGGCAGCTTCCCCAGGGCTGGCTGGACTCTGGTTTCTCGCTCAGCAAAGCCCCACCCCGAGTCCTCGCCTGCCTCCCGCAGAGGAGGAGCGTGCGCCGGAGTCCTCTGCCCCACACCGTGAGCGCTCGGTGAACCGGCCGCGCTGGCCGGGACCCCAGGTGGGACGGGGCGAAGGGTCCCCAGCCCCGCTGCAGGGGTTAGGGCAGCCCACGATGGCACCGGCTGTCTCGCACCCGTCCACCGCCTCCGATGGCAGCCCCAGGCTCCAGGCAGGATCAGACCCCCCCGAGGGCTCTTGCCAGGCCCCAGCACCCCAAACTCCCACGCAAACCTGCCACTTTGGTGGCACTGGGGTGAAAACACGCCGTGTGCTGAGCCAGGAGCCTGGGGACACAGAGCCATCATGTTTTTTCGCCCCCCAGTTATTTTCCAGCCCTGGTACCGAGATGGCAGAAACCTCCGGGGCTGCCGAGCCAGAACCGCACCCCCCCCGGCACCCCGGGCCAGGGCAGAGCTGGCTGCCAGGATCCCACCCGGGACAGACCCCACGGGGGCACCACAGTTTCCCCGCACGCCCCAGCTCCTTGCTGGAGCGTTGGGCACCGCAGCCCCGGCTGGGAACGAAGCCCCTTCCATCCCCGTGAGCCAACATGGGCCGTGCAGGGCCCTTCCCATGGCCCAGTTTGACCCCAGCTCCTCCACCCTCCAAGCCTTGTTTCTCTCCCACTGCTTCCCTCCTCCAGACCCACAGCAGGAACATGGCCCCGGAGCACCCACGAGTCACCCAAGAGCATCGCTTGCACCCAGCTCAGAGCCAGGCGCTCCTCATCTCCTTCCGACACAGCAACTCACCCACAGCATCCCAACGGAGAGGAAGACTCTTCCCTTCCCCTCCGTCCCATCCTCCCCATTTATCTGCACCGAAGCCTTGGTCCCACTTCCCTCCTCTCCCTGCTGGCCTGGGCCTCTCCTACCTTCGGAAAGGCCCCGTCGTCTCTTCCCACGCTCCGTCTTCTACAAATCCCCTGCGCTGCCTTCCAGCCCCAGCTGCTCACTGTGGGTTCAGGTGGAACCGCCGGCCTCGGTCATCTGTGAGGACAAAGGTGGCCACGGAGAGATAAGGTAGAGCAGGAAGCAGGTGATGGCGCTGGGAAGGAGAGGAAGAGACGTCCACAGGCACCCGGATCCGCTGGCTTTCGCTTTTCCCACACCATTTGATTTTTAAATCCTTAAATTCCCATCATGGGATGCCAGTGGCTCTGTCCCCGCGGGGTCCCGGGGGGCTCTGGGGATACCCCGCCTGCAGCGGGGCAGGGGCAGTCGGTACCTGCACGTGGGCAGGGCTGGAAGACGCCAGGAGGGCCAATGGAGCCAGGCTGGTGCAGCCCAGCAGAGATTTGCTGTTTAATCGCACGTGGTAAGGATGGGATGTGGGGCTCGGTGGATGTCGAAACGACCAGCAGCAGCTGCAGGATGGGGAGGGTTTTTCTCGCTGCAGATGCCCCGTGACTCCCATCCCTGCGCCGGAAGGAACCGGGGCTTGGTCCTTCCTGCCCTCGCGGGAAGGAAGGGGAGGGTGGGGGGCCACTGCGCCCAGCGCAGCCCTGGGGCCCTCAATGCTTGTGGGTGCACCAGGCAGCCCCACCACAGAAACGTGCCTTTTGGGGAACACACGGGGTGCGGCAGAGCCACCAGGATCCCTCTTTGGTCCCCACATGCCATCCCAGGGTGCAGAGCTAGGGCAGGATTTGACCGTCTCCAGGCACATCCATGAGCCTGCCCAGAGTGGGAGAGGAATCCACAGCCAGGACACCACCACCACGATGTGGTCCTGGGTCCTTTTGTCCTCCAAGCAGGTCCCACAAGCGCAGCCTGAGCCAGCCCAGCCCATCCCCTCCTTGCACTATGGGGCAAACCCCAAATGCCTGTCGGGGTGCTGGAGAAGGGCCCCTCCACCCGTCCCCCCCTGCGAGGGCCACGGCACAGCCCCAGCACCCAGGCACAACCGGGGCCCTGGCACCCAGAGCTGCTCACAAACCTCCTTCTGGCCCAAAAACTGGTGCTCACACTCTGCTCGCTGAATTATTTCGCCTGGGGAATAGAGAGGTGGCTGAAATGAGGCTAAAAGGCACATGTTTGCTTGTTCTTGGAATAAACTGGAGAAGAGAGAGAAGCCCCAGGTGCAAAGGCTGTTTTGAGAGGGGCACACGGCTGCACGGGCACAGAGCCAGCCTGGGGAGGACCCGTCCCCTCAGCTGGCACCGGATCAGAGCACTGGGGTGGGACAGGCACAAAGGGACCCACCGCAGGTACTGGCCACCCTCCCCGCAGCACCCAGCCCTCACCCTGCCCCGGCTCAGCTCCCATCTGCCACCTGATCCCCAGCAAGGAGAGGGGCAGGGTGAGGCCAGGGTGGTGGCCGAGCCTCCACGTTTCCCTTGGGGAAACCCGAGAGCCGGGCCAGCTCCGCTTACAGCCCTTCTATTATTCAGGAGCCCGAGCGGGACAAAGCAGAGGTAAAACAGGGCCCCCCGCAGCAGGGAGAGCAACGGGGCTCCGGCCGTCGCGTTGCTGACCTGGGGCTCCATTTCCACACCACTGGGGACCCTTTTGAGTCACGTCCTATGGGAAAGGGATTATCTTACACCAAACTGCAGCCTCTCCTCTCCGGAGCCCTGGCAGTGACTACGGAGACCAGTTGTGTCGTAGCATCATCACATCCCACCCCTGGAGAACATGGAGAAGGATTTTTTTCAGCAAGCAGCCTTCAAAATGCTGGGCTTGGGGGGACAGGGCCTGGAAACCCCTCTGCTTGGGGCTGAGGTCTGGCCAGGAGTCACTCAGGTCACCGAGCAAACCTCACACGGGGCTCCCGTGCTCCGGGCAAGGGAGTAAAGGGAAAATACGGTGTCCTGCAGCTCTACACCTGGGCAAGCAGAGCCCAACATCTCGCTGGCCTCCCCGCATGGACTGCAGCAAGTCCCTGATCCCTGCCAGCGCTGCCCCTCAGCACGGCTCCGTCACTAGAGTCACCACAAAGGTTTGCTGCTTGCAAAGGAAAAGATTGAAAATTGCTCTTCTACATTTTATACATTTCAGCCTTGAAAAAGGCTGGCATGGGAGAGGCACCTCTTTGGGTTAGGGGCATCTGTCCATATCTAAATATCCTTATTTCACACTGCAAGTCTTTTGGTAGCAGGAAACATCCCCTTCACCTGCTTCCTGCCGTTACAGCCTGTGCCACTCACACGACTCGAGATCAGCAGCCCAGGGAGAGCTCTGGGGCTGAAAGCCATCCGCCCTCGGGAGCGGGTGCTGCTGGAGGACCTCTGCCCCAGAACATTAAGCATATCCTGGACACGCCACACGCCCCATTAGAACATATTCCTGCTGTCACAGATGCCAGAAACATGCAGCCCTGAGGTTTGTTCTGTATTTAGCAGAAGCAAGAGCGAGGCAGCGGCTGCTCTTCCTGTCCCTGCTCAGCCAGAGTGGCTCTCTAGGCTGAGCTTTAGACAGACACCAGCCGGCTCCGTCCTCCTGCACCCAGCCCCGAGCCGGGAACCAAACGTCTCTGCCCTCACCCTCCGTGTCCATATCTTGTGCACGGCACAAGCAGCAGCCAGCAGGCACCAGCGCTGGCACCCTCAGTGTAAAACGGGAGTTTTCAGGGTACATAGTGGAAACGCCTTGAAGCGTGCACAGCACCTCGGACCCTGCAGAAAACGGGCTGGGATTGAACAGACACCTCCCGAGGAGAGCGTCCACCAGCCAAGAGCTCCCGCCCAGGAGAGCAGGTAACTGGGCAAGCTGGCGATGTTCCACTAAACTCCAGTGGAGAAAAACCAGCACATGACCACCGAGGACTTGTCAGAGTTCAGCAGTATTTAACCCCACTGCAAAAGGAACGTTGTTGTTCACCTGTTGCCCTGGAGCAGCTTCCCTCTGCGTGTTGTGTGTCACTCGGAGGGCTGCGGCTGCAGCCTTCACACACAGCTCCAGCACTAACTTGCTGCCCTTCCTCTCCGGCACCACAAAGGCAACCACAACCCAGACCAGGCTCCACTGTTCTGGGAACCAGCTTCGTTATCACAGTTATAGCACATTTTTCTTGCCCCGTATCTCTACTTTGACTAATCTAGTTTTAAAACTTACCTGTCAGCATCAACACATGTTCAGCAGCAGTGAAAAGGGGAATTGTGAGCCAGGAGTTTTTCCCAAATATGTTTGTTTGAAGTCAACATCACAGAGCCTCTAAGGCAGATCCAGGTTGGGGGTAGATGTCCTTGGTGGTGATTTACAGAGCGGCAGAGGCGCATGCAAGAAGCTCCTGGCAGGCAGCTACACAGGGACCGTGGGGTATTTGCATATTAAATTTAAACTGAGAAGGCAGAAGTCCCTCTCTCCTTCCAGGAGCTTCACTAAACATTATAAATGGAAAAGAAATGCTGTTACTCCTGCTTGAGACAAGACCTGATGTGAAATAGGGCTGAGGAGCTCATCATCGCTAGGCAGCAAAGCTCAGTCCAGGGTTAGTATTTCCACTGTCGCTCGCCTGCACTCCCAGTACCCCCTCAGCCTGCCACCACTCCTCCACGAAACCCCCGTCTGTCAGCAGCAGGATGTTCACCCACCAGATTAAATCTCCAGCCCGATTCATGCCGGACACGACACACTGTGCCCCTGCCAGGCCCAGCCTCTGTGCCCCTCTCCCTTCTCAGTCAACCCAGAGCCACAGAAAGTCTCAAGGCTGCTTCTTCCTCACAGAAATTGGTTTGTTCAGTCAAAAGCCAGAGCACCGATCGCTTCCAGGCTTTCCAGTGCCAACAGGCCAACACTGCTCCACTAGAAAAGACAGAGTCAAGTCCTTCACCACGGCTTCAGTTAGTTTAGTTTATCCCCTCTAGCTCCTCTCCCTCCGTTTGTCTTCTCTGAAAAGCACCTTCTGGTTTTAAAGGTTTAGATCTTCCTTTCAGAGAGGAAACATCAGTGTGAGAACTTGGGAGTATCTTTACATTCAAGACAGACTTTTGCCTTACAAATCCTCTTTGAAATAATTCCTTTGTTTGATCATTTATGCTTTTTTCTTTCCTTAAACTCGTATCTGTTGGACTGTGAATTAGCACAGTTGTTGATCACTGCTGCTTCGCAGACACTGAAATCTCACCCTGTGTCTGAATGCAATCGTGCTGCAGTAAAACCAACATGGATTTTGTTTGTAAATTGTTTCTGGTCGCGTTAAAGCTGGAAAGCAAAACCTCCTGCTTCTTCCCGAACAACAGAAAACAGGACCACTTTCATTAGCACCAAAAGGATTTTAAATGAACAGTTCCAGGGAGCTCCTTTCAAATCATAAAATGTGAATTTTACATAAAAGTGTGTTTACAAATAGTTTCTGCTTTACACTCAGCTCTGCCCATCACTGACCAGAAGTTATATACATACAGACTAGCTCAGCAGCTTCAACCACTTGCAAGGAGACTGCAAAATTTATTTAAGAAATAAAAATAGGATTTCCTGGTTCCTAAGAAATTCTCTTCAGCCTGTCAGATCCAGCCACCTGCCGGCTGCTGCAGCCTCAGGAGAGCACTAAGCTTTTGGAGAGAAGGGGTACTGCGGGTGCCACCAATCCAGGAGCCGCACGCTATGCACAGGGTCCAGCACAACCTGCACTCCTTGGTCAAGGCGAGGTTTCTTGCCGTTGCGAACCGGGGCATCCTGGAACACCAGGCGCACGCGATGATGCCTCATGTCTGTGCTCACGTTGATGGTGAACTGCAAGGAGAGAGTCAAAGAGGTGCTTCAGAAAATCAAAGTGATGAATAAACACAGTTCTTAACAGTTCACTTTTGGATTTTTTTTTTAAATTCTTCTAAATTGTACAAGTCTAAGGTCAGGTGCTGGCAGTTACACTCTGAATCTACCCCACTGGATTCAAACCAGTTCTCTTTGGCTGGCAACCCCAAATAATAATGCCCAAAGGGAACCTGAAAGCAAGTGGCTGTCAGAGGAAGTCTGGAACTCGCTGCCCTACTCTTGAGTGAGGCCAGACTGAACCTCTCCTGGGCACTGGCCGCTTCTGAAACCCAAGTGTGGCCACATGTGCTGCCCCATGCTTTACTACTGCTCTTGCCTAAGCACACCTCTCTGCTGCTGTCTGGAGCTGAGTTTGTGGAAGTTGGTTTAAAAGCTGCTCTTTCTCCCAGCAGTCAGCAGGCAGGGACCATACACACATCGAAGGAGCTGGCTCATATAGGTTTTTGCTCTCAGAATTTAGTGCCATAAGGTAAGGAGATATTTGAGGAGGCAAGACCTCCTCTTCTGCATCCCTACCTCTTGTACCCTACAGACAACTAATCTGCCCCCAGATGCTGCACAACCCCAGCTCCTTGCAGATCCACTACATCATCTGTATTTGCTGCACCAAATAGGGAAGAGCTGATGGAAATGCAGAAGTTAAACTGAGGAGATCCTCAGTATTTCCTCTGATCATTAACCTTAACATTTCCAGAATGGGTTTGTTGATGCAGCAGTGATTCACACAAACCTGAAGAGGTGTCGTCTTCATCTACTCACAGAAACTGCACACCCAAAGTTTGCCTGGCAGACTTCTCAAACACTTACCAAGGTAAACGTCATACCCATGACTATTGGCACGAATATGAAGTTAAAGGTGGTGATCTGCAGCAGGCAGCAATCCTGATCCGGATTTGTATGGACTTCTTCATACTGAATCGGTGGCTGAAGACCTTTGCAACACTTGCTCTTGAATCTGGGAGACTTGAAAGAAAGAGAAACTTATTTAGCTGAGCAGGAACCTACGAGGAGTGTTTGGCTGCTTCTCACTGGCGCTGACTAGCACGTTCTCACTGTTTGGGCAGAGCCTTACATAAACAACAAAAAGCCCTCACTCAGGACAGGCAACTTGCAGGACCATTTCTTTAGAGGGGAAAGCTGCAGAATTCCCCAGGTTGCCTGAAACTCCTTGCTGCTTCTGAGGTTTTCACGGGCAGTGTTGGCTTTCTTCACTTCTCTGCGAAATCTTTCCAATGGTAAAACAAGAAGTTTCAGGTTTTGGTCTATATTTTGACCACTGAAGTCAAACAGTCTGTTTTTTGGTAGTAATCAGTAGTGATGACCCAAAGATTACATTATTTGGGGTAACAAATGATCCATATCTTACAGTGGGGAAAGAATATCAAATGAGGAAATAAAAACGTAAGATTCTAAAAGTCTTGGTAATACAGACTGAAAACTGAGTGTAGTTTCAGAATGTGCTTTAGTTAATCGTGGGAGTCATTGTCTGAATGCATAAAAAGTTCCCACCTTCCTTTCTACCACCCAGAAAAATCATTACTGCTTCAAAAAAAAAGTCACAGCCATTCTGGTTCTCCTTTCGTACCTGCTTTTTGAACTTGAAGTTGAATTCCCACATTGCTTCTTGTCTGTTCCCTTCAATCTTTCTGCACCAGAAAAGCAGACACTGGGGTGGGGGGGGAAAAAAAGAAACACAAAATTATGAAACCCTTAGAGGCACCACTTTAAATAAGTTTTAGCAGAGCATAAAGGCTTCCAATTACAAACACAATTACATAGGAGCAGTTAGGAGCCATTTATTCAAATTAATTATGTTCAAAGAACACACTCAGCAGTTTAGGTCTCCCAGTTTCAAGTTGGCCAACTCATCATGCAACTGGATGATACAACACGTAGCCACTGATGTGCTAAACAGATAAACCTTGCTGCACAGTTCGTCCCTCTCATAAGGCAGAGATGACTGGTATGGATTCACTCATTTCCCCCACCCACCAAGAACTCCCACTAAACTGGACTCCAAGACTAAAGCGAGGAACAACTGAAAGCAGAATAAGGATCAAGAAGGACAGAATCCAGAGGGAAACGTAAAGACCAATACGTGAGCTACGAGGCGACAGAGGAGTTCCTAGGCCACTGTGGTGGCAAAAGAAGGTCTTGACATCACTAGGCACTGACTGTCATACTTCAGAGTATAAAAACACTGCCAGGATAGCACAGTCTGATCAACCTACTGCCCCTTTTCAAAAGAAAATGGGAAAAGGGCCTCAAACAGCATCAGAGGTAACCAGCACTGCCCTCCCATGCAGACATACACCACGAGTCCTCCAGTTTAATCTGCTTATTACTGTGTGGTCCACAGGATCCATCCCAGCATGCAGCTCTTGTTCTAGAGCTGGAGTCTCAGCAGAACTCCTGTATTAAACTGAGCAGGAGGGAAATTCCCTGCCTACCAGTGAGCAGAAGCAACTAGCCTTCAACAGCCGAGAAAAGAAGCTGGCAAGACAGTGCAGCCATCACTGAACGTGTTTCCACACCACAGATGCCAGCCCACCACAGCTGGTCTTATCTTTTAACAGTGTCAGCAGGAAAAGGAAGAATAATAGGGGTAAAGACAACTCCCCATGACCCATACACAGTCCCTCCGATGCCAAGAGAAGGCCTGACTGGGTTGCAGGGCGAAGCACACATTTAATTTCATTCCAGGATAGCACGACCCCAAACGAAACAAAGCCAAAGCCAGCCTCCACCATGGGGGCCCTGTAATTAGAGACTACAGCTGATACAAGACCCTTTACTTCAGCTCTGAGTCATGTCCATAAACAAGAGTCCTTAAAGGACCTTTATCTTGACAATCTTCACGAGGCAAACAACAAAGCTATGTGGAGTCAAGCTCAGAAACATGCATCAAGTAACCTCCACCTGGGAGGTGGCCCTCAGTTTTTTCCCTGATAAAAACGTTCTCCAGATCTTTCTTAACTCAGGTGAGCAGCAGATGCTGCTGAGTTTAATTCCACCATCAGCAGCATTTGTAGTTCACCTGCAGAGACAGCCTGGACTAGCAACTTGTTTGGTCATGGCAAGTAGTGAAGCACAAAATGGTCAGTACCTCCTAAGGGGCAGAGGATGTCATCCACGGGTCAGCCGTCGTGCCCTTCAGACGCGCCGTACGGCCTGCCGCTCCACCAAAAATAAGGGGGGTGTCTTTAAAGGGCAAACACTTCTGCTGACACCATAACGGCTCCAGTGTCCCACACAAGCTAGGCTAGGGAAAGAAAAAAGGAAATTAAAGAGGAAAAGCTAGATTCGGTAACACCCGGGTCTGGGGGCTCCTCTTGCCACATGCAGTTTACGTAGGCATTTGCCATTAGTTTCAACGACCCGTAAAGGTATAACCAAAGCCCAGGAAAGCAAGAACGTGGGGAGGCAATGTCAGATCCTCCTCCGTACCCGCTGTGCCGAGGCACTTCTGGGCACAGTAACACAGGTGGAGCTCAGAGTCTTGCAAGGCAGTAGTACAGCAAGACCAGACTCAGCATGGCTCTTTTATGCTCCAAGGGGTTAGGTCAAACCTCTACTGTTCTAACAAAGCCTCGTCACCATTTAATTTCCTTTTTTAAAAGCTGAAAAATAAGAGACTGCACTTCCAGAATCTTCCTCAAACCGTTAGTACAGTAGAAGCACTAGCAGTGGGCACCAAAGCCGTTATGATGTCAACGTGAATGCTTCCAAAATGCCAACCCTGCCAGCACCATCTCAGGGTTTCTAGCTCTTACAGCCACGCTACCGTGTACGAGCAGTGGTAGGATGTTAGACTCAGAAGGACTAAGGTTAAGTTGGAATTTCCTAGAATTGTGTTGCTTTTTATTTTTTTTAAGAAAAACGATACCCAAACTGGGGAATCAGGCAGAAAATGAAGAGTTCTGGATGCAGGGATAAGACCACGCACAGAACTGTGTGCTTTTCTCCTGCTCTGCAGCACCACCTGCTTGTGTTACGGCTGGATGCTCCCTAAGTGGTACATTTTTTTCCACTATCCACTCAGGGAAAGGAAGGAAGAGAGGAGGGATGTCACAGATAGATGAGGTTGCTCTACTTTGCATGGAAAAGAAAGCACAACTCTTGAACCAAAACCACTTCAGTTTGCCTCCAAAAACCTTCAAGTGGTTTTTGACTTTGGATTTGGAGGGTGGAGAATTCACATTGTTGCTTAAGCTGCTCACAGAATATCAGCCAGTTGCAAGTTAAAACCAAACAAGAGACACGGAGGCATTTCAGAGTTAATCATCAACAGCAATTAAAGAGGAATGGATATGCAAGTGCTCCAAGCTCGGACAGCAAAGGGAATTGCCTGCTCACACCAGAGATAAACCCTTTACAGCCCAACACAACTGCAGCCCCAGGCCCAAAGCAGACATTTGCCATGCTCACAACCTCACTACCCTCCCTCGCCCAGACACCAAAGACGATGGATGACCTACAGGAACGTAGTACGAAATGACTCCCTTTCAGGGGCTATCAGCGCCACTTCTGATCTCTCCAGCTGCCTGCTATGGAGAAAAGATGTATTCTGGCAGACAGTGTCAGAATAAAGCAGAAGATACAAAAGCTGATCCTACAGCAACCTCCTTTCAGCAACAAATTTGCAACAGAGGAGGGGAGAGCTGCAAATAGCCCTAGCAGTTCTGACATTGAGTGAAGCAAGTGCCTTTTTGCTGATTACAAAGATGTTATGGTAGGACTTAGGCAGAAGTTACCCAGAGGAGCAACTAGAATCCTCTGCAGCAGCAACTACACAGATAACCAGCACACTTTTAAAAATCACTACTCAGAGTCAGTAATCATCCTACACCCAAGCTTCACTGGTGACCATCATCTATTTTTCTTCTAGAAAGGGAACAAAAAACCACGAAGAGCAACATCTCAGACATATCCCACTTCCTTAGTGATTCCACTTACTCTGGAATTTTTTAAAGTGCTAGGAGTACTGTCTGGAATAGCTGGATTCCTGGAGACTCGAGATGCAAAAGGCTCGTACATGTGGTACAGCGACCGGATGACACACGCACGGAGACAGTGCAGCTTCTCCATGGACTCCGGCCGCAAGCGGAGAGGCAGGTACGCATCCAGACTGTAGTGCCTGAAAAGCCAACGACAAACCCACCACATGCTGAAGGCTCAGAATGCCAGAGACGTGTAGAAGAGAGCTAGGAAGAGATCAATGTTGAGAGAAAACTGAACACCTGATTGATCGGAGGACCTCTTGTCAACTCCGAGTGCTTCCAGGGGGGTGGTGTACTGCTCTACGTGAAATCATGTGACAGCCTCAAAGGCTTTACCTGCAGCAGACAGGTCTCCAGCACACACATATCACGCTACAATTCCCCAATAATCCCTCGCAGACAGTTTGCCCAGAGACACCAGGTGATGTTTTAGCTGTAGGATGCGCAAAGGCCTGCAAAATCCTGCAGGTTCTCCAGGACTTACTTTAGCTGAGCTTGACTGCGTGCCTGCAGACGACTGCCTGAGCAGTCTGAATGCCTGCGCTCGAGGGTCATTCTTTGATCTGATGCCAAAGGAGCCTTTGCTGGGGAACTTCACACTAAAAAACAGGGGAGAGGGTGACCACAGCTGCTATTGGCTCTGTACTCCTGCTGCTTGTGCTTCCTGGGCAACAGATATAGAAATGTAAAGAAAATGTTCTGTCCTGAAGGAAAGTCCAAGTGACACGCACCAGGACAGAAGGGGTTGTTTCAAGTTTTGACCACCTCTTTGCTCTTCTTCTCTTACTTTGTAACTTACTCCTGCCACCGAGACAGCTCCAAAATGCCTTAGTTTCTCTCAGGCCACCCTAATTACAGGAAGGTGGCCACGATAACAGCTTGAGGCAGGGCAAGTTCTCTCTCAGTGATGTTTGCCTGTCTTTCAGTAAGGTAGTGGCACTGACCTCACCGTAAGCGCTTTGAGTGCTTTACACACAAGCACAGTGTTACAAACAGGAGTGGGAAGGCCATGGCAAGCAGAAAAGCACAGAATGCTTTGAGATTTTATATGCAGCATACAGGAATGTGCCACACAGATCCCTTTCCAGATCCAAAGCAGATGTAATATACCCCAACCCCTTGCCAAAAGAGGCCTGCATCACCATGTCAATATGCAAACATCATAGGACCCTAGCCTATAGGGAATTATTCCCTTATTTACAGCTCTGCAGAGAGCTGGTCACTGCTGAAGCCTCCTACAAATAGTTTAAAAGTTCTCTAGAGTCTCACCTTCTGTAGAGCCTGGTCCAAAAGGCAGCAGTGCAAGTGACAGTCCAGGCTTTCTTGCAAATCAGAGAAAACCGGACAATGTCTTCGGGGCGAATGTAGGAAGCCAACAACAGCCAGATATCAATGGGGTATTCTTCTCCGCCACCCCCATCAGGATTTTCTAAATGCAATGAAGGTACGTTAGTGTAGTAAATAACCTCTTTATCAAGTCGCATCTAGAGGTGTGTGCTTTACTACTGGTAACGCAGGGTAAGCAGCTGAAATATGTCTATACACACAGTCAAGCCAAACGAGCCCAAGTTAGTAGAGCTTCATTATCACCGCTGCAGGTTTTCATCAGCATACACTTGCCTGTCCACACAACCATTACACTTTCCCTTTTGCTGGGTATGTGACATCATTTATCCCTGCTGCACTGTTTGCACAAGTACACAAAGTGGCAGATTCAAAGAATAATTCAGGCTGAAAGGGTTCTCTGGAAGCCTCTAGTTCAAACAGCCCAGCTTAAAGCAGGCTGAATTAGCTCATTTTGTTCAGGATCTTGTCCAACCGAGTTCTGACTGTATCCAAGGATGGAAACCCCACAGCCTTTCTGGACCCTGTTTCAATGCTTGACCCTTTCACATCTGAAGAATAACACTTAAGTGGAGAAATAAAAATTAGATGGCAAATACAGAGGCAACTTTATGTAAAGGAGGGCCAAGCTCATGCATTTTTATCAAAACTGCTCATTTAATAGGTCATAAAAATGCTTTACACTAGGAGTCCCTGAACATTAAGACATTGCCAAGCTTGTCAATTCTTTGCTCAAATGGTCACAATATTTTTGTAGGAGCTCTGCTAGGGAGGGCAAGCAATTCTCTTTTGCACTGGCTCATCAGCTACTTTTCTTAAATCTGTAATTTCATTAAAGCTTCTTGGATGGGAAACTTCTAATGCAATTCAGATGAACAGAATGGCCTGTTCCTCTCAGAGGTGTCAGAACTGCTCGAGCAGAACGGACGGTTCAGAAACTTCTTTCATTCCTGCAGTATTTTTAAGTTAACACCACACGTTTTCCCACAGACATTGCTCCAACTTTAGGAGAAAAAATACTTTTAAAGAACATAAATAGCTAAACAATACCGAGCGTTAGGAACATTTAAGAGAAAGAAAACATACAACTTGTACACAGTGCTAACAGAAAAAACCTGCTATGAGGTTTGTGAACAAGGGGCATGAAGGAGGTGTTTAGGAACTTGAGGGGGCCAGATCTAATCCTGAGACAGCAGGTTAATAACAAAGGGCAGTACTTTATCCTCATGTGATAATTGCTACGTTTATTGCCAAGGAAAGCTCTGGATGTGATCTCTTCCCTACACCACTACACATTTATGGCAGGCACACCCACAACGGGCTGTAACATCCACTCCGCTGTTTCAGCTCCAACTCAAAAAAACATCAAACTACACAACTGCTGAACCACAGAGTGCAGCTAGAAGCGTCATTGGTCTATCACCATTTTTTCTTCCCTAAACATGTAGCAGAAATAAGTCAGACAAGGTTGTGGTAGAACAGCACACTGTCTTGCCAGACTCATAACTCCATAACTTTAGCCACTCAGATATTCCTATTTTCCCAGGATTCTGAAGAATGTCTTTATAAAAGAGATTAAACTCCTATCTCAGAGGAGTGCTGTGCACCTACAGTCCGTGGTGGATGTTGATGTGTTACATAGATTTATTAATGCTGATACTAATTTAAGTTTTTCTTAAGCTCAAGAAATCAAGTTAAAATTGGTTTCTTGACCTGAAAGCAACCCATCATTAGAAACTCCTGCAGGATTCCACAGTGCAGCAGAACAGTTTGTTGCTCACGCTGCATTACAAATTGCTTTCTATAGAGTTACACAAAGTGTAAATGCTGAAGGATACACCTCCCTGGAATTAACTTACTAGGATGCCACTGGGGCCAAATTCACTTGCTTGCTGGAACAAGAGCCCTCTGAACTCATTTGTAACAAACCACAGCCTTGGAAATATCCTGAAGACAGAGAGTGGATTTTGCCAACAAATGCATCGTGGACAGCAGCAGTTTTTTCCCCAAAGCAAACCCTGCTTTTACCAACATGTGTTCAGTGAAGTAACACACCCAGTGGCAAGATTTCACAACTCTTTAGAAAAGCAGCAGTTGTTTTACAAGGTCAAGAGAAGTTTACTGAAAGCAACAAGGTATCAGGCTTTGATTTCACGCCCAAGGCTCTGCCTTTGCGAAAAGACACCACCTCTGACCCAGTGCCAGCAGGTTTAAAAGCCAAAGTGCACGTACAAGTTACAGAATGGCCCCAAGAGCCCCGCGACACGCCTGTAAATAGCAATAATTAACATCACACACGCAGAAGATGCAGAAGCAGCCCACGCAGAGCCCCCCAGGAGAGGCTGACGACCATACCTTTGTGCCTCTTGCTCTTCTTTTTTCTAGAGGCAGTTCGCCCGTTGGCGTTTTCCTTTGTATCCATCTCATCGCTGCTGTCACAAGACTCTCCTGACACGGAGAGAACTTCCTCAGCAGGGACACAAGAAGCTTCCAAACCACAGAGGGATTTTACTAGAATGACAAGCAACGACACATTAAGCATACTGGCAGAGAGAAAATGGTGATCCAAGTTCAGGAGATACTTCAGTGGAACCACTGCTAAGAAACACCACACTAACTGCATTAAAGCTTTCTGGTGAGTGACACAAGCAAGTAAATCCTGGCCCTGAGGATTACCTCGTTGGGATGACTGAATTGGAAACATAATTACTCAGCTTCTTGTTTTAAAGAATGAACAACGAGGATGATTACCAGCACATTATGCAGATGATCCCATTGGTTTAGCTGAAGCTGTTTACAATTCTGAATAAAACAACAGGCTCTTTTTCTACAGTGCTCACTGCATGCCAGAGCTTCCTTGCATGACCACCGGTCAGCCTGTGCAGAGCCAGCACCTACTCTGTGATTGTTCTATGAACACAGAAAAGATGTGCTCCCTTCCCAGCAGGACAAAGAGATCCTGTGGCTGAGGACACACAGTCCATCAGGGATATAACCCAGTGCCAAGCATACAGGAGCTCCACTTATCCTAGAATTTAGTGAAGGGAAAGACTCTGGCCTGATGAGGGAAACAGCAAGTCGAGTCAGTCGAGTTTGGGGTTTTTTTTTTGCTGCCTCTGGGGAAAGGTTTAGACCCATCCCTGTTAGGAAATATTATTTTTCAAACTTGATCTGTAAACTGAGGGCTCCTTAGAGCAGAAAAATCCACGTGTGAGGTGGTAATGACAGTCTTGAAAAAGAAAGGTGGGGTCCTACATGACAGCTGTGTGAGGCACTGCCAGAGAGAGACCAGCGTTGGTACAGCATTACAAACGCTTTGCAAATAGTCTGTAAAATTCATTCAAGAAACTTGAATTTCAACCTAACATGCTGGGTGAAGAAAAGGACTCCTACCAAGAGGCACCTGACCATGCCAGAGGAGGACTGCACTGCTCGAGCTTCTCTAACCCAGCACAAATTGAAGCCCAGGAAGGTTTTATACATCACAGCTACAGTCAGCAGAGCCACTGGAGAGCAAGACGTGCTATTTGAATTAAAGGGACAGAGTAGCAGGGGAAAAAAAAAAAAGATCAGGAACTGACCATAAATAAATTCAGGCAAGAGATATTCTCATTTCTAACCACAGAACAAGGGTTTGAACCAGTAAGACAGCAGATGGAAAGACAGTCTTAAGATACAGCTTAACTGTACCCACTGACAAGAGACACTTTCAGTGCTTTGCTAAACCAGTTCTACTTCACTTTGTCCAGTTTACTCTGTAAGCTGTTTGCATTCAGGACAGTGGTATCCCTCACTCTCAAATCTGCCTCCTCTACATGACCTTTTATAGGCAAAAAGAGAAAAAGATGGCAACACGAATGGCAGTAAGTTATGACATCAAATACAGCCAAGCAAGAGAGGACAAAAACTGACAGAGACGACAACAACTGACAGAGACGACAACAACTGACAGAGACTCAGAGAGAGGTTTAGAAAAAGAAACTGTCAAACTCTGCAAAGGAAAGATCAACATCTGAGTCAACAACACAAGTCCATCCACACACTGAATCACGTTGCGTTGCAATCTTGCAGAGAGGCATCCTCTCTTCATCTCACAGTCGTAATCCCCACCCCATCCCTGGGGGTTAGGATGGGGAGAAAGCAAGCTCAGGAAAATTCCACCTGGCCTTTGCTCCCCTCCCCGTGGAGCTCCCCGCTTGCTGGCAGTCACACGCAGAGCGATGTTTACTCGGAGCCAAGAGACAGGAGGTGAGCGAGGCCAAAGGCTGAAGCTCCCTGGGCAGAGGCTGCTGTCTCCTCCCGGCTGCCTGCTGTCCCCATGCCGTGGCACGCTGCACCAGATAAGGCTGTAACATGCGTCAGGACTGCACCAGATAAGGCTGTAGCACAGCCCTGGAGCTGGGGAAGAGAGATCCCGAGGATCCCCGGCATAAGGAGGGGAAAGCCCCAGTGACTCTGCACTGCAAAGACCGGAGGAAGGGGTGGGCAGGGAACTGCTGTGACCTGGAGTCATCTAGACAGCGTAGAGGTGAGCCAGAAACAGAGCAAGGTTTTAGGAGAGGGTTTAAACTGGACAAAGCAGGTGATGCTGGATGGAAGGACTCAGGGTGGGGCAGGGAGAAAGAAAAGACAACGGAGTTTGCCAGGTATGATGCTGAAGTGCAGTACTTCGAGGCAGTGCCTCAAAGAGAGAGAATACAGCAGGGTGAAGGGGAGAGGGAATGGGAAGGGCGAGGCCCCCAGCCTGTTACAAAGGAGGCAACAAAAGAGGGAGATGCCCCGATCTTAAAAGCTTGTGAAGGAGCAGCTAAAAAGGATATTCACCAGCACCACTGCCCTGTACAGTTTCCCTACAGTTTCTCATACAAAGAACAGATTTTCTTTAAACGTGTAAGATTTCAGCAACATAACAAGAGTTATGAAGGGTTCGGTTGTCACTGTCAGTGTAAAAACATTCACCTCCAACCTGTGTGACCAGCTACATTCAAGAGTCAAGGCCTAAACATTACCATTTCTCCTGTAAACAGGGTGTGTTAGTTCAGCCTACTCCCAGAAGCTAAAAACCAAGGAGGAAGTAGATAACAAAATACTGCAATACCTTTCCAGGAACCTGCTTGTTTACACAGTTCACCAAGGGAACAGCAACACCCTCAAAAGACCAGCTTGCAGCACAGGGGGGAACACGTTTGCCAGAACTATCATAACCTTATTCCCACTGCAAAGAATTTTACCTGCTAATTAAGCTGTCTACAGTTTTATATGAGGTAATAAAGTAATAAAGATTCCGATTATGTTATTTTCTGCTTCAAGCAGGAGATAACACCCAATAGTTAATGGGAAGAGGCCTTCCATTTCAGGCACTAACAAAGACTCAGCAATTTTTACTTCCAACAGGCTTTCTGCAAAACCTCTTGTCTAAGATCCTACACACCTGATCCTACAGAGGAACACAGACTCATTTTCAGACACTAAATGAGACAGATTTTCTCAGGCCATGGAGGGGGAGTTTCCCACATCATGCAGAGGGCAGCAAAAGGGAGAGGCAGCCTGGGGAAGGCAGGCTCCCCAGTGCAGACTCACCTTCCTGCTGAACTGCATTGGCCACAGCTTTTTTCACCCGTCCCGATTTCACGACAGCTGGGTCCGAGTTTGCATAATCTGCCACCGTCACTGCAGGAGAGTGGGGAGACAGGGCGTCAGTGGGATTATGGATTAGAGGGGAGGGGACAGAAGGTTTAAGAGCCACGATTGCTCAAGAGGACACTCCCAATAGGAACAGAGGCTTGAGCAGGAGGTACACAAGCAGGAAAACGAACCGCAGCAGAGAGCTGCCGGCCAGGAGCCGGGCCTGGGGAGGGCCATGCCATGTTCGCGGAGCAGGGCTGGTGACAGCCACTGGCTCACTCCCGTGTGCCCAGAGCTGGTCCAGGCACAGCCCACGAGCTCGGGGAGGTGGAGGCGATTGGCAGGCTCAGTCCTGGGGCTGCTGGGCAGTTCTCCCTCAGGCAGGTAAACCCCACAGCCGTGTCTTCCTCTGCTGTACTGGTTTGTTTGCCACGGGGATCTCCCCATCCCTTGGCTAGCACACTGCAGGCTAGCTGTGCTGTGCAGCCATGCCCAGGGAATCCACCCCCCTGCCCAGCTCAGCCCAGGTCTTACTCTCCCTCCACCTCAACCAACGCCAAACCCTCTACCCCCCACAGCCTAACTCAAGCCTGGCTGATCCTCTAGGCCCAGGCTCCTCCTTCGGCTCATTCCCCCACTCCCACACCAGGCCAGATCCACCCCTCACCTCCCAATGGCGACAGCTCTCTCCCTCCACAAGCCCGAGTGGGCCCGGCTCACCTCCCCTCCCCATCTCCCCTCATCCTGGCCAAGCCCAGGCCACTCAACCCCTCGGGAGAGGCCGCTTCGTCCCTCAGGCCCAGGCCCAGGCCCCCTCCTCCCCCCGGCAGGGCCGGGCCCCGGCCCGCTCCTCACCGCGCTCGGAGCACACGTCGTCAGCCCGGAACTTGAGGCGTTTGCGGGCGCCTCTCTTGGGCATGGCGGCAGCGGCGGGGCGGCCGCGCGGGGCCATGTCCCGCCCGGGCCGCAGCGGGGCCACGGGGACAGCCAGGACAGCACCGCCCCCGCGCCGCGCCATGACGTCACCCGGCCGCGCCGCTGCGGCGCGCCACTCTGACGTCACGGGAGGTATGACACCACCCCCCAGTCATCCCAGTAAGAACAGCCCCTGTGCCGGCCCTACTAGTACCGGCGGCCTGCGGGCAGTCGCCCCACTAGTCCTCCCAGTAACGAGGGCCCCTGGGGGGGGATTTCAGCTCCCGCCTCAGGGGCTCTGAGGTAATTGACCCCTCACAGTAACGGGGGCACTTGCGGAGATATCCCCCCCAGTCCTCCCAGTAACGGGGACCTCTGAGGTAATCGCTCCCCAGTTCTCCCAGTAACGGGAGCCTCTGAGGTAATCGCTCCCCAGTCCTCCCAGTAACGGGAGCCTCTGAGGTAATCGCTCCCCAGTCCTCCCAGTAACGGGAGCCTCTGAGGTAATCGCTCCCCAGTCCTCCCAGTAACAAGGGGCCTCTGATGTAGTCACACCCCCCCGGTCCTCCCAGTAACGGGGACCTCTGAGGTAATCGCTCCCCAGTCCTCCCAGTAACGGGAGCCTCTGAGGTAATCGCTCCCCAGTCCTCCCAGTAACAAGGGGCCTCTGATGTAGTCACACCCCCCCGGTCCTCCCAGTAACGGGGACCTCTGAGGTAATTGCTCCCCAGTCCTCCCAGTAACGGGAGCCTCTGAGGTAATCGCTCCCCAGTCCTCCCAGTAACAAGGGGCCTCTGAGGTAATCACACCCCCCCCGGTCCTCCCAGTAACGGGAGCCTCTGAGGTAATCGCCCCCCAGTCCTCCCAGTAACAAGAACCTTTGAGGTATACACCCCACCTTCCAGTCCTCCCAGTAATGAGGGGCTGTAAGGCAATTGCGCCGCCTCAGCCCTCCCAGTAACAACTCTCTTGTGCCCACAGCCCCCTGAGCGCTTCCCCAGTGCCCAAGCCCTGGGCATGATCCCCCTCCTGCTCCCCGCTGCTGCCCCTCGGGCCCCCGGCTCTGCCCATGCCCCCCACCCTGGGTGTCTGCCACCACCCTGGGGGGCCCCAGCTGACCCCCACCACCACCCTGCAGGCAATCACAGATCAGTAACTGGGAGCGCAGCCCATACCACCGGCCCCCAGTGCCCACCCTGTGCCTTTGTGGTGGGCGCACCTCACCCGCGGGTGCCATCATGGGTGGTCGCCAGCTGTAAACTGTATTTACTGTTTCTTTTAGGGCTAAATTGGGTGCTCGGTGCTTGTCGAAGAAGTGATGCCACGTCCCGGGGGAGGAATTGCTGAAAGAGGATCCACAGAGGGAAAACAGGAGCAGCAGCCCAGAGTCTGACAGTGATTTTGGCGCCTGTGCCCCCCTGAACGCTTGTGCCATGCTCAAACAGGGATTTGGACACTGCCAAGAGCAGATGCTGGTTGGAATTCCCAGCCAGTCCTGAGGGTGTCGAAACTGGGAGGCTGCTGGCGTCCCACTCCCCTCCTTTGCGATTTATGCAGCAGCAGAAGAGCACAAGCCCTGTCCCGCTCTCTGTCCCTTGACAAGCACCAAACAACCCCCAGCGTGCTGCATTTTCCACCTGCGCTCCTTTACTACAAGACCACAGGAGATGATCTGGCTCTTGGGAGGCCGGGGCCGCAGTGAGATGCTTTCAGGGCTGTGGTTTCAGCTCTCGTGCCTCCCTGGAGTGGGGTAACACGTGGGGTACAGAGAAATCCACGTTTCTTCTGCTTTCCAGGCATGGCCAGAAGCTAACGGTGTATATAAGTTACATTCCTGACCATATTTCTTTCTCTTAGCGTTTCTTAAAATATGCTAAGAGCATTTTATCAGCAAAGAACATATCTGATGATTGAGAAGAGTTTTGATCATCCCACAAAGGAAAGACCATTCCTTGACAGAAATGCTATTTCCAATTAACACAAATTAAGGGGAACGGCAGTTAACACAACCAGATCCTGGCGCTGATGGCTTTACCCACCTCCTTGGACTATGCTATTCATCATTGTTATTTGAAAACTGTATCACAGTATTATTTTTAAAAAGTAGAGGTTGTCTCAACTTGGAAAACTCTGGCACGTGGAAAATAGATGAAATTTTACCAGGACGTGACACAAGCAACATGAAGGCAGTTGTTTCTGAGTCTGACCGGTGTTCAGATCCAGCACACTCGCTCCTCCAGAGGGTTGGTGGCATTTACCTGAGACCTCCTCAAAGTCCTCCAGCAAAAATACTGAGGAATGAGCTCAACGTCCCTGAAAAAGCCTGGTGAGATGAAGGAGCCGGTGCTGCTCTCTGACGATGCCGGTGATCGTGCTTGTCCCCTGCTGTGCCACTGAGAGGGGCTCCTCGGTGATGGCCTGGGTGAGGGATGCTGACAGCTGGGCAAGGGTAGGAGCAGCATCTTCTAGTTTCAGGGGCCACAAATTAATTGCTTCTCTGCTAACGATGCCTGCCTGTGCTGAGGCAGGGTGCTGGGGCACATTAGCCTTCCGGCTGCTCCGGCTGCAGTTCATGGAGAGCCTCTGTCTCAAATCCCATTTTAGGGTGCAAGAGGCTCTCCCCAGGGAACAAGCTGAGGGTGATGGGTTTTGCCAAAATCAGGGGGGACCAACGCGCCCCTTTCCCCTCCACAGCTCAGAGCCAGGCCTGGGCAGGGCGAGGAGGGGGACAGGGCAGGGCACGGGGGCTCACCGCCTGCCCCCATCTTTGCTCCCCACATGACATGGGGGAAAGGGACACCTGGGGCTTGGCTCTGCTGGATGAGGCCTCCGGGGGAGTCCTGCCCTCCATGGGGGCTACTAAACCTCGGGGGAGTTTTCTTCCCTCCCTCTCCCCAAGGGTGTTCTTGCCACCTCAGGGGGGTTTCTGCCTTGCCCCGGGAGGTTTTTTTACCCCCAAGGAGGTTCCTGCCCCCCTCTAGAGGCGTTCCTGCCACCCCCAGGGAGGTTTCTTCCCCTCCAAGGGGGTTTCTGCCCCTCCCAGGGGGGTTCTTTCCCCCCAGAGGGGTTCCTGCCCCACCAAGGAGGTTCTTTCCCCCCAGGGGGGTTTCTGCCCCACCAAGGAGGTTCTTTCCCCCCAGGGGGGTTTCTGCCCCTCCCAGAGAGTTTTGCCCCCCCAGGAAGACTCCTGCCCCCCCCCGATCCCCCCCCCCACCCCGCGGGGCGTGGCCAGACGGGTGGGCGTGGCCGGGGGCGTGGCCAGGCGGGGACGGTGACGCAGTGGGCGGGGCGGGGCGGGGCGGGCAGCGGGAGGCGGCGGCGGCGGCGGCGGCTTCCAGCGACTTCGGCGGCCGGTGAGTGCGGGCGGGGCCGGGCGGCCCCACGCTGCCCACGGGGGATGCCTCGGCCCCCGCGGAGCCGGGCGGAGGATGCTCTGCCCCCGTGGGCCCCCGGTGGGGCCGGGCAGGGGATGCTCAGCCGCCCCTTCTGCCCCCCGCGATGGGGCTGGACTCGAGGGGCTCTGCCCCTTTTACCCCCCCACCGGGGATGCTCGGTCCCCCCCGGGGTGCTCTGCTCCCCCCGTGGCGCTGGGCCGGTGGGGCTTTGCTCCCCGTTGTCCCCTGGCTGGGGCTGGGCTGGGGATGCTCTGCCCTGCCGTGCCCCGGGGGGATGCTCTGCCCCTCCCGGGAGCGGGTACCTCAGCCCCGGGGTGCTTTGTCTCGCACCCCGTTACCCCTTGGAGGGGGTGTCTGAGCCAGGGGATGTGCTGAGCTCCCCCGTCTCCCTTGGGCTGAGTCTGAGTTGGGGGGATGTCAGCCTTACCCCCGAGCTGGGTCATGGGGGGACTTGCTGTCCCCCGACATTACCCCCAGGTTGGGCATCTGAGCCAAGGGGTTGCTCAGCCCCCCACACCGCTGGCCCCGGACCAGGGGGCTGAGCCAGGCTGATGTGCTGCCCCATCCCTGCTGGGTGTGCAGGCAGGAGAGGTGAAGGGGTGGGCACATTCATCCCCCCAGGAGGCTGCATGGTAGGGGGGGCAGTGACTCCTGTAACCCAGGAGTGGCATTCCTTGATTTTCAGCTGCTCTCTGCCCGTGGCAGCCCCCCGATATGGTCCCAAGCTGTCCCTTTGCACCCCCCCACCATGCTTCCACCTTACACTGAGGGGGAGGGCAGACATCCTGGTGAGACTGGTCCTGCCCTGGCCTTCTGCTTCTCTGATTTCCCAGCGCCATATCCTCCTGCCTCCCCCAGTACTGTCTCCAGCCCACGAGCATCTGCTCTGCAAGCACCCACCCAGTGCCGAGCTCAGGGCTGGATCAGTCTCGGTCAGCATCTGCCTGGCACCAGGCTCCGGGCTGGACCGGCTCATGGGGATGCTCGCCAGACAGATGCTCACGGGACCGGTTCAGCCCGGAGCTCAGCACCATGTAAATGCCCACCAAACTGGTCCAGCCCAGAGCCTGGAACTGGGCAGATGCTCACCAAGCTGGTCCAGCCTGGACATTGGCACCAGGCAGATGCCCACCGCGCTTGGGGCTGGACCAGCCCAGTGAGCATCCGGCCAGCTTGGCTAGCTCCAGCTGTGCTCACACTGGTTCCCATCCCCTGTCAGCTGGTGCCATCTTGTCACAGCCATGGCAAGCTGCCTCCAGACACCGTGATTTTCTCCTGAGTAACACCAGCCCTTTAAGGGCTTGTTTAGCCCCTAAATTGCATCATTATGACAGCAATTGGCTTAGGAAGCTGGGTTTTGTTAATGCTGTGCAAAACCTTCTGGGGACGCCCTGGTTTTGGCCAAGTCAGGGCTGGCAAAGTATTCATTTAAGCTCGTTTGCCACCATCTGCTCATCCGCTGGAATGAGGTTTTCCTGGTGGGTTTGACACCACCGTGCCACTTCGCAAGCGTGAGCTGGTGTGAGCTGGAGTTTGGTACCTGGATGAATGTACCCGTGTGGTTTGGGAGCTTCTTGGTTGCAGTGTTGCCCAGGCTTTAGAGGAGGTGGAAATTTGGTGTCTTCGTAGCTCTGATGGTCTGGGAGTCTTGAGTGTCTGTGCTCTTGAAGATGTGCTGCTCCCTGCATGGCGTCTCAGGACGGTGCTGGTGGGGAAACGGGACTGATCTCTGGGGACTTCCCTGGAGATTTGTCAGGGAGCCGCCAGCACAGGTCGGTGGTGCCATCCCCCTGGCACCTGGAGGTGCTCAGGTGCACAGATGACTCCTCAGTTTTGGTGCTTGCTCCTCCTGCATCTCTTTTCCAGGAGACAGACCAGAGCTTGTTCGGGACCTATATCACTGGCTGGAGGGTAGAGGGAAGCCCCTAAACTGGCAGGTTCCTGGGACACCGGTGGTGGGGTTGATGGACAGATCTGGCTTTCTGGGGTGGCCAGTTCAGCTGTGGCTTGCCAAGTGTGGGATTAAACAACTTGTCCATCTCCGTGTAGCTTTGTGGCGAGGGTGAGTGGGTCTTGCTTTGCACTGGTGGCTCGGTCCAGCTGTGCCTCGGCGCTCACCAGCAGTTGAATTGCAGATGCTGGGGGATTGAATGTGCTGGAGATTCGGGTTCTTGGCCGTCTCAATTGTCTCAGAAGGTGCCGGGAATAAAAACCACCCTGAAAACCTCCTTGTCTGTGTCTTTTGAGGACCCTTTTTGCAAGCCTTGTCCTTTCAGGCAGCTCCCGCTGGGGTGCAGGGAGATGGGGACAGGGATGAGGACAGTGGTGTGAGGAGGAGGGATCTGAATGAGTGCGAGCTGGGTGGGTGACGGGGTCGTGGTGTGCTGCGTGGGGAGATCGTGGCCGTGAGTCAGTGCTGGGAAAGAGCCTGACACAGTGTTCGAGGTGGGGGTTCGCACCGAAGCTGGGGGAGGCACCCCTGGAGCCTCAGAGGGTGCTGAACCCAAACTGGGACCCAACTGGAAATGCTTCTGGAGGTCTCCACTCTCTGGGGACAGGGAGCGACTTTGGCATGAGTGTCTGTCCGCTGCCTGGGCAGTGCCATTTCATCTTTTCCAGCAAAGCAGAAAGATACTGGACTCTTTAGCAAGCTTTGAAACCTTATTTTACAATTAATTTCCTCCTAAAGAATGCTTTGATGAATCTGAGGTTTCCCAGATGGCTCCCAAAAGTGAGCTGGGAGGTCTCCAGGCTATTAACTGGAGGGGAAGGACGTTGGATCCGTTGCCCAGCTTTCTTCCCAGAGAGGTGTTAAATGCAATAACACCCCCCTGCTTTACAGATGCTTTCTGTGAGATGCCAAGTGCCAAACGTGGGGGTGACAGTCCTGACCGAGGGTGAGAGTTCTGCTGTGGGTTCCGCAGGTGCGTCCGAGCCCTGACCAGGCTCCTGAGGGATGTGGTTGGGAGTTTTCAGCACTTAAAGGGCTCCTCTGTGAGTAAACGATGCCGAAAGGCTTGGAGGTGGGTGCACGTGTGGGTGTGCTCACACGAGTTGGCATTTAGGAGGGAGGAAGGGAAAATATCACATGAAACAACTGCAGCGTTGGGGGACAGGTCTGCATTTGGGCCCAGCTGGAGCAGAAGTAGTGAAAAACGATTCAAGGCTCTTTGCTAAAAGAATGTTGCGCTGGTATAATTGGATTTTCCTTCTGTTTGTGCTGTGGTCAAGCAGGTTAAAAGCCTTGTGGGGACATCGTAAAGCCCTCTGTTTAATTTGCACAGTGAGGATGCCCTAAGGAATGAAGGAAGTTCATCTCTCTTCTCATTTTTGTGCAAAGCCGAGCATGGAGCAGCCCTGCCTGCCCCTCAGCCCCTCTGCAGCGCTGGCAGTGCAGCCATTTCCATCCTGCAGCCGGCACGTGGAGCGATCTTGGAGCTGGGTACCAAGGTACCAAAGGTACCAAACCTCCTCCTAAAGATGGGGCCAAAAGTCCTTGGCCAGGAGGGGTCCTCCAAGTTACCCTTCCTTTCCTGAATCTCCACCCTGGTGTTTTAAATCAGCTCACAGCTCGCTGTCTCCAGTGCTGTAATCCTGCAGGACTGACAAGGCTGGAATTTATCTGAAATGCAGATTATGTTTTTTTTTCCCAGCTCCTGGTTTTTCGTTTCTGCCACGCTTCTCTTAGCAAGCACGAGGAAAAAAATAAAATTTTAAAAAAAAGAAGAAAACAAGTGGCAGATGAGAGCTCATTTCCCCCATCCTCCTGTCCTTTGCAACTGATTTCCAGGAGAGGGCAGTTCCCAGGGTTTTTGCTGCGTGATGTGATGCCTCTCTCCTCTGCAGCCTCGGAGCCGGCATTTGCTGTGCCGAGCCCTCGTCGCTGCGTGCCGGTGGGTCGTGGAGGCTGTGCCACGCCAGGAGACACCGGGGTACGGGTCCAGATCCTCCGTGGGGAGGTGAGATCCCCCCAGGTTGACAGTGTGCAGCCAATTTCTTTAAATAGGCAGCACTGTGCCGCGGGGATGTGCGGCAGGGAAGGATGCTCTTCCTGCCTGGACCCTCCATCCAGCCTCCCAGAGGGGAGAGGATCCATTGCCAGGGCAGGATTGCACAGCAGGGGAAGGGACCCCCTCCCAAAATCGCTGCCCATCCACCAGGCACATCGATTTAAAGCTCTCATTTCCACCTTTTCTTGGTAGAAATTAATTTCCTCCATAATTACAGATGGGTTTTACCTCCCTGGCTGGCATCATTCACGATGCAGCTAATGGGCTGGGACAGAAGCAACGCGCTGCTGCGGGGCTGGCGGCTGCGTGGTGCCCTGGGGGCTTCGATAGCCGAGAGGTGGGAGCTGGGCTGCGCATCGGGTGGCCGGAGCCTGGGGAAAGGGGGATGTTTGGCCACACTGCTGGCCCAAAACTCACCTTTCCGGGAGTCTCATTAGTGTGGTGCATTCTCAAACGGATCCTCTCCTGCCAAAGCCCGGCCTTTCTGGCTTCCAAAATCAGGAAGGGTGTTTATAGCCTTGCTGTGGCATTAACACAGGTGTCATAAACCTGATCTCAAGCTCTTAATCATGAATTATAGGCTTGGTGGTGGTGCTTACTACTGTTCCCCATGCAGAAATTCATGGTGCCAGGGGCTGCAGACAGTGAGGGGAAAGATGGGCTTGCACAAAGTTTACAGCCTCAATAATCCAGTTAATCTGCCCTGTAATTCAGTGCCTGGCAGCTGTACTAACTAGATCTTGGCCTCTTTCTAGCATCCCCTCCAAACTGTTTTGCAGGAAGGAGTCAAAAAAGGTCCAGAGGTTATTTTTGTCTGTGGCTGATTTATTCACACACTGATCAGCCAGGAGAAGAAGTTATTCTGGTCCCAAAGTGTCCCACATATGTGCAAGTACCTTGTGCGAGTGTGATTTCTCCAGGCGAGGTTGTGAGATGATGTTCTCGTTTGGGGGAGCGAGCTCTCATAAAGCACCTTGGTGGCTCACCATCCTGCGAGCCCACCTGGGGAGCTCAAACCAAGCCACAGCCCCGCAGCCAGGGGATATGGGCTCTGCACCCTCCAGTCTTTGGTCCTTCGGAGATGGACCTGAGCACCATGTCCCTGGGGTGGTGGAAATGACCATGCCTTGAAATCCCTGCACCATCCATGGGAGTACACGGACGGGTTGTGGGTGTCCCTGGGTGAGACCTGGGTTTGGGGAGCGCAGGGCAGCGTTTCAAGGCTTGTTTGGTCGCAGCATCATTTCGAGGCTCAGGAAACACTGTGGGGGCTTGGCCAGCAGGACGAGGTAGCTGTGGGGCTGCTGAATATCTTCTCCCTGTGTTTGTTTTTCCTGGTATGCTGCGAAGCTGAGCTCCCCGCTCTCAGGAAGGGCTGGTGGGAATGACGAGTGAGTGGCACGGCCGAATCCTGCTTTTCTCCTGTGTCTGCATGACAGATTGTTTCTGTGGGCCTTCTTAGTGCTGCCACAGCTGGGGCTGTTGGGGGTCAGGCAGGGTGGACATCACTGGGACATGGCGCTGCCGGTGCCTTTGCCATCCCGTTGTGCCAGTAATGTGTTTCCCACCCCAGCTGAGAACGGCATCGCTGTCAGCCGCATCCCCCTGCAGAGGGGCCAGTTGCAGCAGGGATCCCCTCCCTGTGCCACCCTCATGGTCGCTGTGGGGCTGGGGACATTAGTGGCAGCAGTGTCTGACCATGGGTGAGCTGCTGGCGTGTGTGAAGGGGGACCCGATCCCCACGTTTCGTGCAGCGAGGAGGCAGGCAGGGCCGGGTCCGCATGGCGAAAGCGAGCCGGGCATTGGGGCAAAGACAGGCTGGGGAGGGTTGCAGGAGGCTTTATGGGGGCAGAGGAGCTGCGAACCCAAGCCCCTAAAGGACCCGTGGAGGTGTTGAGCAAACCAAACATTAGCTGCTGCTTTGCCACTTGGAAAACCTGGCTGTGCTAGAGAGCAGGTGGCTGGAAATCCTGGAGGTTCCCATCTGCCTGCTAAGAGTTGCTGTGCTCGCTCCTCGCCAGCATCGCAGCACCTGGAGGCAGGTGATCGGGGGCTTCACTGGGACACAGGGGACAGAGCAGGGACTCTAAGGAGGGACGCCTCCCTGAACCCTTCCAAGGGCTTGGGCTCTCCAGTCACCATGTGCAGAATAACGTGGCTTAACTCATTTTAACCCATTAAGTGTTTAATTGCAGCCGGAAGGGTCATCTCTTCTGATCTGAGCTGTCTTTCCTTCGAGCCCAGATCCAGAGAGGGTTTGTTACCAATCTGATACCCAGATGTGCCACCCAGCGAGCAGCTAGTGTTTGATGGAGTGAGAAGACTTCTCTTTCCTCCTCCCCAGCATCAAAGCCTGGATGATCATCACTCGATTATTGCCAACACTTTGGGGCTGCCATGTTAAAAAAAGAGCATTTTTTCCCCCTTTTAATCATCTGCTTCTGGTTAATTTGGTTACAAGAATTTTGCAGTGACCATTTTTGGAGGTGGCAATCAGAGCATCTCTGCAAGCAGAAGTGGCTTTTGTTCTGCGTGTCCTTTGTGTTTACATGTAGATAAAGAAATTTTGTCTCTTAAAATGAAGCTGAAATAAGCCCCAGCGCTGCTGATCACTGCATGGCTCTTCGTGAGCGCTGGTGTCGCTTCCAAATCACACGTCGTCAATAAATCTAATTCTAACTGCCCTGCAGCAAATGGCATCAGCCTGCACTTTGAGATCTCTCCCACGTGTACTCCCGCTGCCTAAAAATACCGGCGCTTTAATTCTCAAATGACTTGGCTATTGTACAGCCACCATTTTTTATTTAAATATTGCTGCATGGCTCAGTGCAGGACATCTGTTACGCTGCAAAGGGTGAAATCCTGCTCTCGAGATCTGGTCTTTAAGTGACGCATCGGCCGTGTCGATCTTTGGGGTAAATGAACATTTGTTACTTATACTCTCTGTGCTGTGAGGTGAGTTAATCAGGTGCAGCAGTGTTCAGGGAAGCGGGGTCCAGGAGGGGAAACTCATCCCTGATGTGGCATCAAGGAGAATACCCACCAAAACTCATCCTTTCACCAAAGACATGGACCCTCAGTGGCCACCATCGTTGCTGGTGACCTTCCTGGGGAAGGGCTGGCCCAGTGTGCTGGCAGTGGCCAGTGAGGGCTGTTCCCATCTCAGGACAGGGCACGGGAAAGACGCATCCAACATCCCTTCCAGCCCATCACGGGAGCCCTCCGAGGCCCTGCGCTGTCCCTGCGGCAAGGAGAGCAGAGGTGAACGGGCCCATCTGGGCAGCGTTACCCACGGGGATGCTCTTGTATCCCAATAGCTGCATGCTTTAGGAGCTGTCAAAAAGAGTGTGCTGTGCTTCATCCCTGTTAACCCTCCGTGTGTGTGTCCCAGGTGTCTCTTCCATCCTCTTTGCAGTAAATATATAATTTCCATTTACATGTCTGGCTTTGAGATGTGGAATACAGGGAAGGGGACTGACTGCTTTGGTTTGAGCAGCTGGCTCTCCCTTTAATGGGTGAACGCAGAGGGCATGCTGGTGTGTTCAGGTCATACAGGGCACATGGCAGGCTGGTGTGTAACTCAGAAGCAAACAGGCTTTTTTCTCCAGCAGATTTCAGCCTCTTGACCTTACTGGCTTGCTGGCAGGGCAGGGAGGGCTCGTCGGTTGGCCTATGAATGAAGCCAAGGGCTAATGTCACATGCTGTGATCTTGGGATGAAGTGGCAAACTGGCTTTGTGGCACTGGCTGGGGGATTTTGGAGCAGTGCTGGATGTGATGGATGTGAAAACTGAAGTTCAGCATAGCTGGGAGTTGCTGAGGGTATAAAACATGAGTGATGCTCTAAATAGACGTGTTTATTTAGGAGATTTTGGATTGAAGGTATTTGGATTTTCCTCTCTCCATCTCTGTGCGACAAACCCTTATGCTGCTGGGGGAGTTTGTTTCTGAGCTGTAAATGCAGCCTGGAGCGGTGGGCGAGCACCGGCTCGAGGCACACACAGCTAATGGGGTTGGCTCATAGCTGGGAGTCCTACACCCTGCTGCAATGTGGTGAAGCCACAGATGCAAGCATTGATAATTCCCCCAGTAAAAGAAATGAAAGGTGAGGAAACCAGCCACCAACCCCGCATAGCTGGCAGACATGGGGCGCTTGGTTTCCTCCTCTCTCCACCACAAATAGGAGGAAATCCAACCACTGGAGATGCCAGGGAGGTGCGGCCACTGCCCCGGGGTGGGGACAAGTGTAGTGACCCATCAGGAAGAGCCACCCTGGTCTGTCAGACCAGGATGTGGCAGGTCCTACATCACTCAGCGCCCGGACTTTCTTCTTCCAAGGACTCTTGGCTCCACATCGGCTGACCTGGTGTGCCTTGAAATGCCAAAAACCTGTTGCGGAGAAGGCAGCAGAAGGATCTTCCCACGCTGCTGCCTTCACCCTGAGCTTTTTTCCCCCGCTTTCCTTCAGCACAGGTGTGTACACAAGGAGAATGACCATGGGTCAGCTCCTGCGTAGTAACTGGTGAGCTGGAGGTTTGCCTGAGCCTGTTCTCCCAAAAGCATGAGATTTTGTAGGACTTATACCCAAATGATTGGGAGCTGCTTATGAGCACCCAGGTTAACCAGTCTCTGGGGCAGCTGGGACCTTCATGGTCTCCTTTTGCCCCTCTTCATCCCCATCGGCTTGAACTGAGGCTGATCCGCTCTGCAGCAGCTGCCAAGTGCACTTGGTGGTACCCAAAGCTTTCATAAATCTATGAAGACTCACAGGCACAGGACGGGTGCTAATAACACCAGTAACCAGAGCAGGCTGGCTGCGGAGAGCTGGTCTGGACTGGTGGTGGTAGGAGGGTGCTGCTAAGGAGAACGTGATGGTGACCTCTGTATCTTCCTCCGAAGATGATGGTCTGGGTTTCACAGAATCACAGAATCAACCAGGTTGGAAGAGCCCTCTGGGATCATCGAGTCCAACCGTTGCCCTGACACCACCCTGTCAACTAGACCATGGCACTAAGTGCCATGTCCAGGCTTTTCTTAAACCCCTCCAGAGATGGTGACTCCACCACCTCCCTGGGCAGCCCCTTCCAATGGCTAATGACCCTTGCTGAGAAGAAATTCTCCTAATGTCCAACCTGACCCTCCCCTGGCAAAGCTTGAGCCTGTGTCCTCTTGTCCTAGCGCTGGTTGCCTGGGAGAAGAGGCCGACTCCCACTGCGCTACAACCTCCCTTCAGGTAGTTGTAGACTGCACTAAGGTCACCTCTGAGCCTCCTCTTCTCCAGGCTAAACACCCCCAGCTCCCTCAGCCGTTCCTCGTAGGTCAGACCCTCCAGACCCTTCCCCAGCTTGGTCGCCCTCCTCTGTACTCGCTCCAACACCTCAACATCTTTCTTGAAGTGCAGGGCCCAGAACTGGACACAGGATTCAAGGGTTTGAAAGAGTCCAGCCTCTGCGCACATGCAGCACCCGGCTCCCTGCCGACCTCGACCTTGCTCTGGCACGGAGACGTGTGCGGTTTGGCTCTCAATTCTTGTTCTTTTCCAAAAAGCGAATCTTGTCAGATTCAGAGCAGCTCTGGCCATGTTGTGTGCATGTTAATGCGGAGCCAAAGCAAGGCTCGGCACGTGTGTGTCTGCCTCCGCGGGCAGCCGGGCTGGGAGCTGGGTATGTGCACGTCGGGGTCTGCTGAGGGGGTTCAGTGCGATGTTATCTGCAAATGCAGCTCACGGGCGGCTGGGGAAGCGGTGGAGAGAGATGCCAAGTGAGGAGGCTGCTCTGGGGAATCTGAGTCGCTTCTGCCTGCAAAACGCCTCGCGCTGCTGCTTGTGAGGTGCCGGAGAGGCAGATCGGCTGGGGAGGGCCGGCTCTTCTCCACGCTGGGAGGCTTTGTGTTAGCACTGGAAGAGCGAGAGCAGCATGACTTCAGCTCAACCTCCCAGGCTGGGATGGAGCTGTCTTTGCTCTGGAGCAGGATGCAGTGAGCCCGCAATGCTGCGTGACCCCGATCCAGCCCAGACACTCCTCTCCCCGGCCGTCACCGCAACAGCCTGAAGAAGCCGGGGCCGCGCCAGGCCACGCTTGCCTAACGTGGGCACCCGCTGCTGCCGCTACAGCTGGCGTCTGCGGCTCTGCTCGGCCCTGGCTGCGGATGCTCCGGCTCAGCTCCTCTGAGGGTGGGACGGTCCCTGGGGGGTCGGAGGCGTGGGTGTCCCCTCGCAGGGTGATGCTCGTGGGGATGCTGGAGGGACTGCTCAATTTGCTCTTCCGCTTGGGATTCTGGCAGCTGGGCTCCCGGCCGTGCTGATGGTGCTGCGAGTACCCTGAGAAAGCAAGGCAGCATCCACGCTCCTCTCCTCAAGCAGGCAGAGCAGGGACCCTGTGACGTGGTACAGCACCCAGGGGTGGCAGGAGAGCAGGATGAGGGCCTCTGGAAAGGATGCTTCAAAATATGGAGGCATTTAACCGTGGCTCCGAGCGGACTCGCTGATCTGCGGTGGGGTGAGGCTAACCTGGGGCTCCCGTCCCCTGCCGCTGCTGTCACCCTCCTCACCAGCACGGCCTCTCAGCACCCCAAATTTCTCCCAGGTTGCCCCATGCGCACCCCCAGAGGTCAGCCCACCGCTGTGGTCACCAGGGCGGCTTTTGGGGACAACTGGAGCCATTCTCAGGTGCTTGCTCCCCATCCCACTTGTTCTCCAGCTGTTTGGCTTCCCCCATCATATCCCTGTTCTCATCACTCATTATTTCTCTCTGGGTGAAGGCTTTTTAATAACATCTGACATTTCAGCCATTTTTTGAGTCATTTCCTTTCTTCTACTCCAATTTTCTTCCTCTTCTTCATAACTAGGAAGCCTTTCTTTGTCCTCGGACGGAGGGGAGGTGTCTGCTATTGCCTCTGTTATCATATTCCAGGAGGTTTGATCAGGTTAATGAAAATCCTTCTCTCTTTCTCTTGTGTGTCGCTTTCACTCCCATCTTCTTTAGCCTGGTTTCTAAGGAAATTAAACTAAAGGGCTTGTGTCATCGTGGCCTTTTCTCTCCCCCCACTCATTCTCGAACGTGTCGGTCTCTCTTAGCAAATCTGGTGGTGTGGAGAGCTCGAAACGCTCTGTGGCTTGTGATGGCTGGCGGGGAGGACAGAGCCAGGCGATGCCCCGGAGGGATGCGGTGCAAGGGGCTGGGGCTCATCGCCCAGAGAACAGCGCTGCGGATCCCCCGGGGGGCACGAGGGGCACCGGGGCTGCATCCCCAAGCCCGTTAGCTGGGTAACAGGCTGCATCGCCTGGCTGGTTTTGCTGCCCAGCTGCTTTTCTTGTGTTCAGGAAGGGAACCAGAGGAGCAAAGTCGCTCTGGCCTCATAAATGGGGTGTTAAGTCTGGGTTTCGAGCGACCTGGGCTGTGTTTTCAGCTGCAGGCTCACACGTGGCTGTGCTCAAGGGCTCTTCCCGCAGCAGCAGGAGCTGCAGCTGGTTTAAGCTAAGCTGTTGGAGTGTGAACTGCAGTGACAGAGGAGTCAGCGGAGATTTTTCCGCTGCTGTCTGTGCTACAGCAGCGAGAGGCGGTAGAGCTTTTCCAGTGGCTGCTGCAAAAGCTGGTTCCCTGGTGATAACGTGGGGATTGTAGCACTGCTGGCGAGGGAAATCTTGGGGGGCCTGGGAGAAGCACAATCTGCAGCTGGTCGGTCAAGTGCATTGGTGGAAAAGGACCAAAATGCTTCTTGGTGTGTCCTTGGAGCTCATTGCCCTTTGCAACAAGGAACGGGGTACCTCAGGAGTGTATCCCCTCCTTTCCCAGCCTAGCTTGGGGAGAGGGATCATGCCAGGCTGGGGAGGAGGGGTTGCTGAAGCCCTGCAGCATTGAGATGCTCTGCCCAGGTCTCGTGGTGGGGAAGCAACCTCTCTGCTTGGCAATTTAGCTGGGGACTTAGCTTTTCTGCAGGTGAGTTACTGCTCGTTGGCACCAAGTCGTGTTGTAGAGCTCTGAAGGTTTCACCCTTGCTGTTCCGTGTCCTTCACTTTGCACGTATATCTGGCATTTCTTTTGGACAACCTGTTCTGCTGTTCTCTCTTCAGCTTTCATCCCTCAGGCCTGGAGCCTTGCTGAACCTCAGCATGGCCCCTGCCTAGTCCCACTGCCAGAGAAGGAGATTGGGTTTGCCATCAGGATCTGTGCCTCGTTCTCTGCCTGGTCCCACCAAGTACCTGCCTTCCTCTCTCCCTTGTGGTCCTTCCCAGCATGGGGGACTTGCTTGGGTGGCACCAACCCTGAAGAGAGCACAAGGGCACTTGAAGCCTAGCAATGAGTGGACTCCTCACCAGATCCCCATGGGCTCCCTTCTCGTAGGGCATCCCCAAACATGCGATCCCATTAGGGGGGACACACAGCAGTGGCTCTGTGTCCCAGCTCATGGTGCCTCCCTTTCACCTTGCTTGGCCTCTCCACCTGTTTGTGGTCTGCTGGGTAAGAAGGCTTGATAATGGGAAGACAAGACCATTGATGCCACCATGGTCATGTATGATGCAGATGTTTGGGGTGTGTTTTGGAGCTAAGTTTCTTAACCAGCTGTGAGACATGGGTACTGGTAGGAGAAGGGCTTGACAATGGCCCCTGCTCAGGAGCTGGGTCCTTGCGTGGTTTCTCTTTCCAGGAAGGGTTTGGGTTTTCCTTTCTTCTCTCCAGCCTCTCTTTTGATGGTGGTGAGATGGGCTCTGTAATTGAGGGGATCCCAGCTGAATAATCCACTGAGGAAGCTGCTAATTTGAAGACATGTCTGTAATAATTAAATCATTATCTGGAGGGAAGTAGAGAACAGATACCAAAACAGGGCTAATTAAAATCCAAACCTAGGATGACTTGGGCTCTGGGCCAGAGCACAGCAGAGTCTGTTGAGGATGTCTTCATGTGTAATTGCTTTTCAGAACATCAGTCCCACCAGAAAACCCATCTGTTCCTCCTCACAAGACCAAGATTGACCCAGAAACCCCCTCGTCTTGTCCTATCCCATGTTCCCCAGCTGAGACACAGCTAGAGGATGGCCATAGGCTTCGCAAAGGGCAGAGGAGATGGTGAGACCTAATCTGGGAGGGTATTCAGTTCTTGGGCCTCAGGAACTAGATTCCTCCATATCTCTGGAAGATTTAGTCCTTATCTTCTTTCAGCCCTCAGGCTTGGCCAATGCTCTTTGGAAATCCCTTGAGATTTAGGAACAAGGTGGGCTCGTATCTATGCCTACTCCATGCATGGAAGGATTTGGACCTACAAAGGTGCCATAGGGATCCAGTACCTGGGAGGAGGGTGGCTTTGGCTGTAGGGAGAGATGGGTTGGGAGCACCTTGAGAGAGGTTTTGTGTGCTGCATCGCCTGTAGGGATGCAGTGCGTTGCTGGATATGAGCCCAGCCCTTGAGTTATCTTGGAGTGTCAGCTCTGAGCAGGTCCAAATAGGTGGAGGTGGCTCTGCTGAGCTGAAACGTGGTGAGCGGCAGGTGTGGTTGTGACGTTGGAGGGGAGAAAGGATCTTTGGACAGCACTTCATGCCATGCCATGACAATGGCAGATCTACAGGGTGGGTGTTAACGTGCATACCCAGAGGTGCCATGAATGCTTTGCCTGAGGATAGTCAAACCTGAAGTCTACCACGTCCTTCAGCAGGGCCAAGCCCTTTGCAAAGGACAACGCATAAAAGTCCCACCTCCCATTTTCAGGGTGCTGGATCCAGGGTAAATTCAATCCGTTCGAGCTCCTGCACTGGGTGGATTTCTGTGTCAGGGAGATGTTGCTGCTCTGTCTGTGTAGACTGAAGGTCCTAATGTGGGTGGTAGCAAGGTGAAACCCAGCAGCAAGCATCGCTTCAGACAAGCTGGCCTTGAATCACTGTATTTCAGCAGGGAAGAGCTTGCAGCTGTCCAAACCAGGTCTCCTCCAAAATTGGTTGAAGTAAATTGGTGCATTTACCTAGTGGAGACAAGGTCAGGGAGCTCTGTCTATCAGGTGTGCACGTCCTGAGCATCACTCAGCGAATGCCCCTGTGTCAGCACGGCAGGTAAAGGTCACCTCAGGTGGGCTGGTGGCTGCAGGCAGCATCTGAACTTGGGAAGGTGGGAGGAGGGCACAGCACGGGAGGCCGGGCAGGGAGCCACTTCTGCTCGGGTGAGCATCCCACCAACCCCTGACACATGTTATTTTTTTTCCCCTGTGTTGCCCTGGAGGGACTGCAGCATTGCAGCAGCGCAGCGCTGGCACTGCGACAGTGACGTGGTGGATGTTGGGGACGGGCTGCTTTGGTCTGAACTATCCCTAAGCCAGTGCTGGTGGAGCTGGATTCTGCTTGGTCTAACATCTGCAGGAACAGGGCACTGTAGGATGCCAAGGGTCCAAAATCATGCCGTAAAGAAGCCAGAAATGTAAAGCTGTCTGCAAAAATGATCACTAAACCTTCTAGAAAATGTTGGCTCAGCTGCTGTGCTTGAGTTGTGTGTGGAGAGGGACTCCCAACCCCGTGTGGGTCCTGTTGGCATGTGAGCTTTAATATGCTGCTTGCTTTTATAGAGAGGGCTCATGACATTGTCATCTCAGGCAGATGTGTTGCCAACGCATTGGGTCGACCCCTTCCCTTCATCCCCTTCTCCAGGAATTTTAAGGTTTCGTGGCCACCACATTTTTGAGTACCCACAGGAGCACTGCTCAAACGGAGGGACCAGGATGGAAACCACCACGCCTGCGCCTCTTCCAGCCAGTTGTGCACCAATGTAATTACCTACATTTAATTTCTTTAAAAGCCTGCTGAGCTGAAAACACGGTTCCTTCCTCTCCTGGTGATGTCTCGCATGAATCGGCCAAATCCTGCTCTCACCTCCTCGTGGGGTGGTTCGAGGGATTGTCCCTGGCACCAGTGCTTGGCCACGGGGCCACTTATCGCAAGTCAGTGCGTGCAGGAGCTTCTTGAAGTGCTGGGGGGGATTGCAAAGTGCTGTGTCAAGGGGCTTTGTGCTGATGGGTGTAATGGGGGTGGACACTTCTTGGATGCCCTTTGGGGGTGATGGATGGAAACACTGGCCAGCCTTGATGATGGAATGGTTGGGGCCACCACCTTTGCAGTCTTCTTGGGTGAGCTGGGCATGGCCGTAGGACCTTGTGGGAAGCACAGTGGGGACAAGGGCACAAGCTCCCGGGGCTCTCGGTGCTGGGCATGGGGCTTTCCCCGAGGTGCACTGGGTGCTGCCCGCAAGGACACAAAGGTCACTGCATTAGCGTAGCTCCACGAGCTGGCATTTTAAGAGGGAACGAGTTGGAAATTGAACTGAACTAATGCCCAGCACTGCTTTTTGTGATGATAAATGCCCAGGTGAGAGCTCTGCTGACACAGAGAAGAGCTGTGATTACCTCCCTGAGCTCTTCCTCAACACCACTGCAAATCTGTGGTCTGGTGAAGGATAGTAGCAAAATGCTTAAGACCTGCCTGAGCAGGGCAGGGAGCGGGGTGCTGCTCTGGACCCTGGGGAGCTCACTGGGCCGCTTTGCCTTTCCACCGTTCATGGAGTTGGCAGCCAAATTTTATCACAGAATCAATCAGGTTGGAAGAGCCCTCTGGGATCATCGAGTCCAACCATTGCCCTGACACCACCCTGTCAACTAGACCAGGGCACTAAGTGCCATGTCCAGTCTTTTCTTAAACCCCTCCAGAGATGGTGACTCCACCACCTCCCTGGGCAGCCCCTTCCAATGTCTAATGACCCTTTCTGAGAAGAAATGCTTCCTAATGTCCAACCTGAACCTCCCCTGGCGAAGCTTGAGCCTGTGCCCTCTTGTCCTATCGCTAGTTGCCTGGGAGAAGAGGCCGACTCCCACTGCGCTACAACCTCCCTTCAGGTAGTTGTAGACTGCACTAAGGTCACCTCGGAACCTCCTCTTCTCCAGGCTAAACACCCCCAGCTCCCTCAGCCGTTCCTCGTAGGTCAGACCCTCCAGACCCTTCCCCAGCTTGGTTGCCCTCCTCTGTACTTGCTCCAACACCTCAACGTCTTTCTTGAAATGCGGGGCCCAGAACTGGACAGATGGGAAATGGGCAGATGTGCAGCAGATGTGTGGGAAAAATTATTATTGCTGAGGCTCATTACACGGAGGGCTGTGCTTAGGGTGTGGATGATGCTCCTGCGTGTGTGAGATGCCAGTGAGCTGGATGACGTGGTGGGAACCCCGGATCTTGGGCAGATGAGACATGCAAGCTGCTTAGGGCGAGCGGCCGCTGCGTTAGGATGCGGATGGTGTTTGCGCTGGGGTTTCTTTACAAGCAGCAGCCTCCTGTGTCCCCTGGGCTGGGCGCAGAAGCCTGAGCTTGCTGCTGTAGTGTGGGTACCGGGGCCAGGGTGGGTGAAGAGGCACCTCTGCATCTTTTCACGGGGCTCGAGTGCACCCGTGGTGCAGATTTCAGCAGCCCCCCCGCTTTGTGCTGGTGACTCTTCCCCCGTCGCTGAATAAATTAGCACCGGCAAGTGCTCTCGGTGTGTGACTAAAGCAGGGCAGGGGCTGGGTTGGCAGCGAGGAGGAGGGCCCCTGGCTCTGGGGCGTCAAGCTCTCAGATGAAATAACTCCTCATCAAAAGTGTTGTGGGGGTGGGAGGGATGTACCCGTGCAAAACCTCAAGGGAAATCATGGAAAATCACCAGCCATCCCTCTGAATCTCAGCAACGATTGAAGTTATGCCCTGCTAGTGGGGAAACTGAGGCACAAAGCCTCACTTTCCCAAAGGCAAAGGGACTTTTGCAGTGATGCCACCCCTGTGACAAGCACGTGATTTTCTTCCCATGGTTGTAGACTGCCTTGTTCCCTCTCAAAGGAGTCTGCATCCACCTTGGGCTGGAAACCAGCCTGATTGATTACTGGGATCCCAGTGCTCACCTTCACTTGCAGATTCATCTAGGGGCTGGTTCACCTCAACATGCTGCTTCTAGAAGAGCCGTGGCGATTGCACTTCCCTCTACTGCTTGTTTAAACTAAGCTTGAATGAAGCAGAAGTCAAAGGCTTTGCCCTAACAGAGCAAAGGACGTAGGGTTTGGTGGCAAAGTTATAAAGAATATATACATCAGGAGCATCCTGCTCCTCCCTTCCAGGGAGTCCAGCTCGTGGCATAAAGTAGTTTCCCAACCGCTCACCCATTGAAGGAACTGGTGTTTCTCCAGCGTTGCCGGCGGTCTCATCGTTTGAGTGATGTTGCCAGGTTTTTGTGAAAATCCGTTACAAAATGTGATCGGTGCAGGTGACTGGAGTGGGCTTGTGATGACGGGATTTGGGGGATTTGGTTTGCATTTCTAATGGTTTGGGGTAACCCCTTCTGTGTGCTGAGGCAGGTCTGCAGCAGGGTGAAATCCAGCTCATGGGCTTGTTATGGTGACCATATTCCCTTGCTTCCAGCACGCTTGCTGGGCTCCCACGTGAGCTCCTGGCCACACTGGGATCCTCATGGGTGTAGCAGCAACTTCAGACCTGTCATCCTCTCTCCCCTGGGTTGTGCTTTTGGCTGTTGCAAACCCAGAGATGAAGTTTGAAGGTGAGCCTGGGATTGCCGAGTCTCTTGGCCAGGCTTTGGGATCCCACTCGTCAACGGGATCATCCAGTTTGGAGCCCCTCCAAGGCTCATTCCCGTCTGTCATCTCACCCCAAAGTGTAAAGGCAGGAGATCTGCGTGTTGATGTGTCTTTACCCCAGCAGTCCCTTCCTGTGCCAGGTTCCTCCTTGCAATAAACTGAGATTACGCCTTTCTCTGGGGTCAGTTGAGGACACGTAGCCCATTTTGGACACAGGGAAACTGAGTCAGGAACCATAACACGACCAACACAACACTCCTCAAGGGATAACACGGTCCTGTAAATTGGCGTGCGTGACCGAGTTTAGGTGCCAGCTCCTCTTAGGGTGTTCACCATCCTCCGCAGTGTGCACCCCGTGTCTGTGCCGGAGGACCCGACAGAGATTTCAGCTCATCGTCTGACGAGCTTTTTGTTGCGGAACAATTGTGTTTCTGCACAATGGCGAGGAGCAGGTGGCTTTCTGAAAATACCCGCTGGAAGTTGTGTGTAATGCCTCCCCTCCCACTGGGAACTATAAATATCGGTTGAATACTAACACTTACTTCTCCTTGCAAAGTAACAACCAGATCTGGACATTTTTCCCCCTGGTTTCTCCTCTGGCTTAGCGGCTTGGAGCAAGGGCTGAGGATGGGAACCACTTTTGGGTTTTGCAGCAAGCCTTCCGGGCTGAAGCGTGCCCATTAAGGTAAGATATGGGGAGCAGTTGTCTCTTATTGCTTGCAGGGTCCTCTGTCCCCGTGCTTTAGGGGCACCCGCTGCTTCCCTGCCACCTCCGAGACAGGGTCCGAAACCTGGAAACGCTGCGCAAACATCCTGTCCGGCCAGGGTCGCGTCTCCAGCAAGGGACAAGTAGGGCTTTGTCCCCTAGAGAGCGAAGGACATGCTGCTGCAGGTGTGGGGACTCCGGGTGACTTCCCAGGCCTGGGTGGGAGAGGAGGCACCGCTACATCTTTTCTCAGGGCTCGATCGTATCCATAGTGCAGATCTCCGCAGCGGTGACTCTCACCCTGCGAATTCGTCTCATCCTTTAGTAAATCTAATTCTTTGCTGCTAAAAATTGGCCCCTTGTTTCCAGCCAGAATGCCTCATTTCCCTTAGTATCCCTGGGTGTCCTGGCCATGGGCTGTCCCTGGCCATCTGCGTGGTACCCTGCCGTCTGCGGGGCTGCATTAGGGAATGTGGAAGCACCATCACCATATGGACCCCATGGTAAATTGGATCTTCCTTGTCCTTCTCAGGGGACTGGAGGTCCCCAGAGGCCACAGTGCATCCCTGGAGTAAATGTAAGGCCCCAGGAGAGATGCTGGGATGAGGCTGTACCTGCTGATTGTTTTTCTTATTGAAATGAAGATTATTTTTCCCTGTGGATCACCCAGGATGGAGAAGCCAGGGCGCTTGAGCTTGTAGACAGGGCTGCTCAGGTCCAGGCTTGTAAAACTAAGAAACCTGTGGAGCGTACAGTTGGGGGTCTGTGCCCAAGCACAGGGATGGGGTGAGGAAAGAAAGGATGGAGAGGGACCTTTGGGGTCTGTAGGGCTGGAGGGAGGGATGCGAGGAGCTCCTGGCACACGTGGAGCTCAGCTGGCTGTCTCTGACGTAGACAAGCCCCATCCAGACACCGTGGCACAAGCAGCAGCTCTCCTGCAGTCTCAGGGCAGAGACGCCTTGGGAGGTGTAATCTCACCCCATGGCCCGTGTGAGCATGTGGCAAAGGCATCTCCAAGACCGAGTGAAGATTTCATTTCTAGGCTCTGCGCTTAAAACAGCGATTTCCACTGTTGAGCCAGGGCACTTCAGCATCCTCGTGCACAGGAATAATCTCCATTTTCTCAGCCTCTAATTACCACATCTCCCACTGAGGGTAAAATGGAAAGCGGACTCCGTGGGTGGATGGAGATGTTGAGGATGTTCCTGCTCAGCCATCCACAAGCCATCCCACAGCTCGATGGGTCAGGACTGACCTTCCCCGGGGCAGACCGGGGGGATCGGTGGTTCAGCGTGTCCTGGCTGCTCCAAAGCGGTGTCTGACTTCAAGGAGGGTTGGAAGGACTTATGCTGGGACATGGCTCCATCTGCAGGAACAGTGATTGGGACGAGCTTGATGGAAATGTCAGGTACGACCCTTTTGCAGCCTGTCCATGTAATCACGTTTAACGCAGCATCAGAAGGAAAAGGTGAAAAAAGAAGCGCTGCAAGGAAAAACCAACAACAAAAGGGCATCAGCCTCCTTCTTCCTCCTGGGTCTGGCTGGGACGGGGTCAGTGCAGGATACTGGGACCCCGTCCTCAGCTGGAAGCCGTCCTCGCACCGATGAGCTGCAAGCAACGGGTACTGGCGTGGGCTCTGCTGCCCTGACTGCGCTGCTTTTCTGAGGCCAGGTTGGGCAGCTGATGGGGATTTTCGAGGAGCAGCAAAGATCAAACTGACGT